>NC_087548.1:33742940-34108666 GCF_963921805.1 Phalacrocorax carbo
AATTGGTGAGATATGTGTTTGATGGATGGAGTATTCAATGGATAAGGAATTGTCTGGATGGCCATGTGCAAAGAGTTACAGTCAATGGCTCAATGTCCAAATGGAGATCAGTAACAAGTGGTGTCCCTCAGGGGTCTGTGTTGGGACCAGTACTGTTCAGCACTTTTATTAATGATAGAGACAATGGGATTGAGTGCACCCTCAGCAGCTTTGCAGGTGACACCAAGCTGAGTGGTGCAGTTTGTACACATGAAGGAAGGGATGCCGTGCAGAGGGACCTTGACAGGACTGGGAAGTGTGCCCATGAAAACCTCATGAAATTCAACAAGGCCAAGGGCTTGAGTACCTCGCCAATCAAAAAAATTAGGGCGAGTTGAGGTTGTTCAGCTTGAAGAAAAGAAGCTGCAGAAAAACCTTATTGTGGTCTTTCAGTATAATTAAGGGGGTTAATAAGACAGATAAGAAAGACTTTTTACCAGGGTTTGTAGTGACACGACAAGGAGCAATCATTTTAAACAGAAAGACAGTAGATTTAAATTGGATGTAATGAAGAAGTTTTTTTAGAATAAGGGTGGTTAGACACTAAAACAGGTTCCCCAGAGAAACCATGAATGCCCCATCTCTGGACTGTTCAAGGTCAGGTTGGATGGGACTTTGGGCAACCTGATCTGGTCAAAGATGTCCCTGCCCATGGAAGGGGGGATGAACTAGATAATTTAATTGTCCCTTCCAACCCAAAACATTCCATTGTTCCACAAATAATACCCACGTGCTGACTGAGTTGGTAATTCCAACTAATATTTTTCATTGTATATAATGGAGTATGTAAGAAACTGTGAAGTATTTGTAGAAACAGGTTATGGATGATAGGGTCTAGCAGCAGCTGATGTATACATGGTGATAGTAGCCAGATCACAGGAGCTAAAGATTAATTTGTGATAATAGTTACAATCCCTGATGGTAGTAGTAACATCCTTGCATGTGCAGGCAGTCTCATTCTGACTGGAGCTGTGAAGATGTAGAGAACATTTAATAATTTTATATTATTTAGGGACTGCTCTAAATGTATACATTGGGCAGAATTGCCCTAGGATGTTGAATAGTGCTGTAAAATCTTCAGACTCCTCCCCAAGTCCACAACATATCTGGCAGCACACCTTGTAACACTGCAGCAAAATATATCTTCTTTCAATAACTGGTTATGTATTTATATGGCTTTAATACATAAAGCAAAACACGATTCATTTATACAGTGAATCCCTGTTCTCCACTTCGGGAAATTTAATTCCCCCTCATTTTTGTTTTTCTACATTATTAATAGCAACTAATATTTTTCACATAAAGTTGTATAAAATCCACTTTTGACTTTGCTATATTTGATAAAATTACATTTTTACTCTAGCAAAATTTCAAGTAAAAGTAGCTATATAATAATGGCGATTTTAGATTTATGTGTTTATTTACTTATTTTGGCCAAGACGTTCTGTGCTGACCCTCTTCCGCACATGGCGTGGGCACAGACAATGAAGCATCCTGCAGGAAAACTGTATAACTTCTACCTTAGAATAAAAGACAACCACATAAGCTAAAAACCAAACATTCACGACCGAAAGCTGTATTGAAATTTTGGCTGAAATCCAGGAAAAATAAGTCTTCACCACTAGTGCATAAAGTTTTATATGACAAATTGCCATTTCTGAGGAAGCTGAAAAAATTGAATGAGTTGAATCTGAAGGTGTTTTAAATTTTGTAACTAATAGTTCATACAGCTCTAATATAAATCTGGGCCACTCCATTATAGTTGCAAAATTCTTGTGTAACTGCAGACAACTTGTCCCACAGTGTTTATGAAATAATCAGTATCCATCTTTTTTTCTCTACTCTCTAGGTCTCCACAGGACATGTTGTCTAACACAAACCATGTTTTACTGAAGATGATCTTCATCAGTCTTATTTAATATGAAATAAAATGTGTCCCTACTTTCCCGATCCTACAGCATCTTTTCCCCTCTATACTGATGGCTATATACTGTTGGTACAGAGTATGGCCGTTTATTAAGGAGCATTAGTGTCAGCTGATCTGACTCTCTGTGTCTATTACCTAGCCAGTACAATATAGCATTCATAGTACAAGTACCTAACTGCCAACTCTTGTTCATGGAGAACACCTTTTTTGGGCATGTTAAAGATAAATTGCCTAATCAAAGGACAGGCTGCCAAAGAGACACCCTAAACAGCCAGATTTATCACTGTAGGCTGATTTAGAGGGAATATAACAAACAAGAGAGACGCAATACCAGGAAACTTTTGCATTCAAAATGAGCATCCCCACTTCTGCCCCTAGTGAGCTTCAGCATGATTGGGTTATAACGTAGGAATAAATAAAGTCATGGCTTTTGCATATATTTCTACAAGATTTGTGTTTTGTTAGTGTAAGGATACGGATTATTTTGACAACATCACAGTTTTAGGTGTAACAAAGGTGAATTCATGGTCCTATACAGGGGGATGTCCTCAATCATCAGGGCATTTTTGAATGCCCTTGTCATCTTTATAAAGCAGATAGGTGTATTTTGTTTTGCGCTTTGTACTGCTCTAGTAAATCACTGATGATTGATTGGAGGAAGCAGCCATGGAAAACTCGAGCCAATAAAACTACAGACAGACAGAGAATGCATCCTCCTTGACCATTGTTTTCGCATGTCACCACCTTGCCTTTTCAATGGCATATATTTGAATGTTAACTTCATCAATCAAATGCCATCTTACTTGAAAAAGGATACCTTGCTAAGTACAATAATTGGAATTTTGGAATTCCTTAAAAATATCATACTAAATGATGACATTGCATTTTCTGATAATATTCTGTACTGTTACAAGTTCAGAACTTCTCTTCACACAGTATTGAAACACAACAAAAAATAACAGCCTTAGTACTCAGGTTTTGAAGAGATACCTTTTACATGTACAAATATTGTTTTTTCTTTATTTTTGATTGAACAAATGCTATAAGAGTGGACATTATAAATGACTCACTGTTGCCTTAAAACAAACAACTGCATAAAACTTTCATATGGACCTGGGCCTATTATCATCAATATGAAATTACAATATGTATGCTTTTTATATTTGCTGGAACTGACCCAAGTTCTGCTTAGTTCAGTATCTTGCTTCTAAGAATATTTAGTGCCATCAGCCGCAGAAGATGCAAGATATCTAACTAGAGGTTAGCTTGGTCACCTGCCCTTTTTGCCCCAGAAAAACTCATCTAATGACCAGCAGTGTTACAGACTGAACCTGTATGTATCACACTGCTCTATTTTTGGTGTCTCAAATCCTAAGGAAGTGAACAAAAGTGACGAGAACTTTATATATTGTACTCAACTTACTTGGCTTATTGTTCTTTCTCTCTAAAGATAAAAAGCAAATTATTGTTTCAGGGTTAAAATTTATTGTACATGTGATATGGATGAGCTCTCAGAATTTAGTGAACTGCGTGCAGTTTTCCACTCAGAATCCTTTCCTTAGACCTCCTCCAAAGTCTATTCCAGCTCCTACATCAATCTTCTATTCTCACTAAATAAAAGAAAAAAAAGATTCTTCCTCCAAGGAAGAAACTGTAGAAAACCAAATTGGAAAACTTCCTGAATATGTACATAATAGGAAGGACAGTAGTTGTTTTGCCAACATGCCTTAGTTAAAGCATTATTGCTCCCAAAGGATTAAAGTTGTGACCGACATTAAAGAAGAATGTTGGCAACTCGCTGAAATCTGTCATTGTCCTGTATAACCAATCTTCTAGACAGTTTGTAGAGTTTTGCCAAATTAAAAAGTTTGTCTCACAAATATATAACAAATATTTGGAAATATCATGCAGTATAGCATTACAGTCTTCCCAGACCAGATACTTTATTCTATGATTTGCTCCCAGGTACTGTTTTTTTGCTTGTTTATTTTGCTATTTTAAACCTGAAACTTTCTTATTTTGTTTCCCTGATAAAATTAAGAGATGCATTGTGTGCATAGCAGTGATGTTGATCCTGGAGACACTGCAGTTCCAATCAAATAAGAAACAAAGATAATGGCACTGCAAACGAAATAGGAAGCACTTTTGCCTACCTTACCTATCATATGAGAAAATCAGGTTTGAGGCCATCTGAGGAACCTGAACATACACAAGTCCATGGGACCCAACAAGACGCATCCAAGGGTCCTGAGGGAACTGGCTGATGTAGTTGCCAAGCCATTCTCCATAATATTTGAATAGTCATGGAAGTTGGGTAAAGTCCCCAGTGACTGGAAAAAGGATAACGTCTCCCCCATTTTTAAAAAGGCAAAAAGAAAGACCCTTGGAGCTACCAACTAGTCAGCCTCTCTTCTTACCTGTGCCTGGTATGATCATGAAAAATATCTTCCTGGAGGACATGTCAAGGCATATGGATGACAGGGAGGTGATTAGAGAGAGCCAACATGGCTTCACAGAGGGCAAATTGTGCATGACATCTTTCCAAGTTCCTTTTGCCCTCTGTTCCAGATATTTCCAAACCCATGTGACAGAAGATACCAAACGAAATAGCAAGCATCTGTGTTGTCTCTTCAGGAAAAAAATTCTGAGTTTAAACAAAATAATCATGGAGTTACTATGCTGGAAGCTCTGGTGGTAAAAGAATCTGGATGGAACCATAAAAACTATGTTTTTCTAAAATCACTAAGATATTTCATGCAGTCTAAGCTCTTCAAAAGATCTTTGCTATGAAAAAACAAAACAAAACAAAACAAAACAAAACAAAACAAAACAAAACAAAACACCCCAACCAAACAAAAAAAACCAAACCATGAACAAAACCCTCGTAATACTGTATAGCATGGTTTAGTACATGCTGTCTGCTCCTATGTACATGGGAAGCACTCTTTTGTCAGTATGAAAGCATTCTGGTAAAACAACCCCTTACAATGATAGTTCTGTCAGTATACATAGGTGCTTTTGTTTAGCAGAATTTAAGACTTTATGAACAACTTAAAAAATTACAGTGGCAGGGAAAGATGAAGGCACTTATTACAGTATCACTTATTCAGAGGTAACAGCAAATGAAAACACTTTCTTCAGTAGTAACTGTGGAGTTCAAAGTTAGGGAAATATTTAGGAAAGGCTTAAGTGTCATGGGTTGGGAAATGGGAGGAAAAATGAAGCAGAACTCGTTAAGAGTTTTTGACACAGAAAGATCTTTAGTAAACTAAACAGTTCATGTTGTTCTTTGAAAACTGAGAGATTCAATAGTATACTATAATGCAAGACATTTAAGCATCTTTTTTTTGGTCATAACAACTTTAAAATTAATTATTCCAATATAAGATTATCTTCCATCAATACACCCACATTAGGGGTTCCATAGATTGGAGGATGCAGTCACTGAATTTAATACATATGGCTGATTTACAGGACATTTGTGCAATGATCTTCCAGAGTTTACCAGAGACCATCTAGAAACTGCACAGTTTATAAATTGAAACAAATATGAAATTAAAAACAAACAAACAAACGCCAAGTCCCCAAACCAGATACACCATGTTTAACAAAGATACACTGTAATAAATAATTTCCTTTAGTAAAGCAACAGTAAAGAAATAAAAACCAGTAAATATTTTTGAGATAGCTACTTTTCTAACTAAAAGGAAAACCCATGGTTTAATTTCTCAAAGGACACTGAAATTTTTCCATTATTTTAAAAAATCAGGTGATTAGCTTTCATCTTTCTATATCTCCACCTGGGCACTGTTAACAAGATGGGGGACATTAGCCCAACAGAATATTTTTAAACTTCAGTAGCCTGAAGCTGATTGCTATCAGCTGTCACATATTGCCAGTTTTTTTTCTTATTCTCTTTAAATGGGCTTCTGTGGCATTATCTATCTTATTAGTATAGTAGATTAGTTTGTGAGCATTCACTTCACATTCTTTAATAATCAGTCTATGATATACATATATAAAAGAATAAAACATCAATAAATGTAAATAAATGAATCGTTTAATGGTTTTAGTCTGGCCAATGCTAACACATTTCTTTGGAAAGAACCTTGATTTCTCCTAGTCCAGAGTAATTGAATTTTCTGGAGGTATTTTCCAGTTTTAATTTAGGAAATGTCCTGAAGTTCTCAGGTACAATTTGTCCTCATCAACGTTTCCCAGGGACTAGGGAAATCAGTGTTTCCAGAAAGAGCTGAGAAGTCCTGATCAGCATTTTGCAGCAATTCATGTATATCTTCACTGCACACAAAATTACTTTAGGCATACCATAGCTATTCCTATTCCTTTACCCTCCATCTGTATTTTATGCTTCCAGATGTGAAGACAAATGGATGCAGAAACACCAAACCAACTCTTTTTTTTTTTTTAATAGAAGAGATTCATTAAATGCAACATTAACAGATAAAATGATGTATTATAATATTCTGTATCTTGAGAGAGGGTGAAGGAATCTACTTGTGTGTGCTTTGATCATCTTCCTGTTGTCTTCCATCACATCCAAAAACTATCTAAAATGTCATTTCAGCTATGTTTCTGAGTGCAGCCCGAACATCATATAGCACTCCTGCTAAGATTAAAAAAACAAAACAAAGCAAAACAAAAACCAAAAAAACCCCAAAGACCAACCAAAACCCACAAGACAGATAATTCAATTTCTAATCCAAGGGGAATAGGCCCCTTGAAATTTTTATCACTAGAATTATAAAAATTAAAAAGGAAAAAAGAATATAACAAAGGTAAAATCTGCAATTCTGTGTTCTTCTCCTCTGGGAGAATTTAGCAATATCAGAACTTCTATTTATTTTTAGGAGAAAAGAATAAGAAGTTTACCATTACATTACTGAAAACACTTGAAAATTAAACTGAAATTATAACAATGCCAATTAGACATAAATATAAATATAAAGATAGTTTGTACTAAAAATTTTTTGAAGAATTTATAGCTTTCTTAGAAAATATTCTGGCCTTTTAAATTTTATTTTTTTTTAAAGTAAAAATACCAATGTCTAAAAATCAGTTTTCATTTAAAATCTCCCACCTTTCCCACACATAAATGAAATGTCTGTAGTTTCTAATCTTTTCTTTCCTTTTCAATTGTTTTCTTTACAACTTTCCAGCTCCCAATTTGCAGCTCTTCAAAGTTCATATGCATGAGAAATGTTGAAAATAACAAAACAAAAAAACAATTTAAACACAAACCAGTATGACCACTTTTTTTTTTATTTGAAAGACAAAAATAGCATAGCAGATAAAAATGAAGCATAAAATAATCAGAGAATCACAGGTTGGAAGGGACCTGAGTGATCATCTAGTCCAAACTTTCCAGGAAGAGCACAGTCTAGACAAGATGGCCCAGCACCCTGTCCAGCCAAATCTTAAACGGGTCCAATGTGGCCGAGTCAACCACTTCCCTGGGGACAAGTGCTTAATATTTTTTTTAAAAGAGCTACTCCCCCGGTATTTTATAATAATAGAAACAAAACTTTATGAAAAACTTTTGAGCAAAAATGTTTTCTATAAATAACAGATTATACCTAGTTGCCTACATAGCTTCCTATGTTTTAAGAAAGTCCTGGCTGCAGGTTTTTGAAAGACCTCAGATCAGAACATGACCACAAACAAGGGCTGCCAGGCTCATTTTCAGTTGCCTACAGCTAATCCATGTCCTTTACAATAGCCTTCCTTCTTACTTTCTTGGGTTTTTTTTCCTTTTTAAAAATTTTTCTATAATTTAGGATGTGTCTAGCAGCATAGATCTTGCTTTTTTATACATATTTTTTTGTTTGTTTGTTTGCCTTTCTCTGGTATAGATGTGTAACAATCAGCTATTAACTACTTACCCCACCCCAAGGCATTTTTTATTCCAGAAGTAGGGTGTTTGTGAACCCACTTCTATCCCTTAAACAGCACAGAACTGACTTTGACCTTGAGCTCCACATCACTATTCTCAGCAGAAGCGTATCATGTTGTACTGAGAAAAGAACAACCAGCTTTTTAACCTACAGACATTTTTTTCACATTAATTGATCTTTCAAGTCTAAGGCATCACAGATACAAACAAGAGGAATAAGTAAGAACCCCAGATAGGATACCTTCTCTTTCTCTGATTTTGGACAGTATTGAATTCTTACCCCTTACTATTAGTGAATTTAATCAAGATAGATATGCAATATTACACAAACTGAGAAAATACAGGGTTTATCACCACTAATTATGTAACTTTCAAAGTAAAACAAGGGATACCATTTCTCAAGTTCTGTTATCAACATCATTAGTTTCCACAAATTCTGCTTTCCTCTCCAGCTGTATTTTCGTATATATTTTTGGTATAGTGGCTGCTAGCATGTGTTTATGACTGTTACAGCTTGAGGAGACAAGATACTTTCCCACCGGATGGAGATGGAGAGAAGGTGCAGAGAAATCTGCCTTCTTATATTTAACTTCTCGTCCTAGAGGAAAATGTCCAGGGGAAATGGTGGTGAGAAGTAAGGTGATGCCCCAGATGGGTAGAAAGTTAACAGCAATTTCATTTTCAGCCTGCTCTTCTATCACTGTCAGCAACACAGCAACTTGCCCCCCTGGTTTGTTCAGAAAAGCAGTTCAAAATGACTATATAGCCAATTGCACCTTTACTGGTGAGTATGCCTGGAATGCAGATGCTCCCTCTACGAACTCCTGTTCCCAAATAAAGAGCACAGAGAGTCAAACTGACAGGGTTTCAATGAGCTCAGACTCTGTTGCTTCTTAACCCTACTGGCTGGAATTCAGAGATCCTGACTTAACAATGTAGATAAGACTGAGAGGATAGAGGATAATCCTCCCTGTCTTTATCTTCTGTTACTCAGTTTTGTACTAGCTGATAACAATCTGCCTTTATAGGAAATACAGATGTTAGAGGAATATTGCTGCAGGTGAACACTAATTTTTTAATATCACCAGGATAGTGAAGAGAGAGAAAATGGTATTTAAAAGAACACTCCTTACTTACTGATCCCTTAAACTTGCATGTAAAGAATTTGGTTTAATACTGTCATTTTGGATGTGGAAGAAAAAAAAAAAGGAATGAGGTAATTTTGTCCTATCTTACTGTAACAAAATTGGCAGGCAAGTTACATGATTACTCAGGGATTGTTTTTCCTGTAGCTGTTTGAAACCCACACAAATGCCTTACTGCATATATGAATGAGATAAGGATGGTATTTACTTACTTTTAACCCTTGCCACTGATGTGTTATTTTCAGTTCATAATCAAACACATCCTCATGCATAATCTAATGCTGATCATTTCAATCTATACTCCTAATAATCTTCTTTACGTAAATTTAATTATTAAAAATCTAGTAAATAAAACTGATGACCTACTGTAGTGTTTGGTGTTTCAATCTGGTGGCCTCATGCCTCTAATAATTGCCTAGAAATTCCTTCTTCTTTTTCTACCTCTCAGGAAACAGCTTTTTGGAACAGTTGTTCTGAGTTGTCTTGCAAGCGCATCTGAAATCTAACATGATAAAAACAATTAATGAACTGCTTTCCACCTAAAGACAAGGTAATTTTTTTCCATTTTAGAATTCAAAACAGATAAAGGAATCACATTTTATGGTATCTGTTCCATGGGCAGCACCTTACGTTATGTCTCCTTCATCTAATATGTACCCATTTATGTAATTATTTATACACATGTATGAACACGAGTTTGCAATGTTATAGCAATGTGTTGTAGACACTTCTACATTCTTTATTTAATACATTTGCTTTTCTTTATTTAAATGCTTTTGAAGATAACCAAGACATAATTTTATTATGACTAACAACTACTCTTAAAGAAAATACATCTCAAGATTATTAATTGTTCTGATTCAGGAAAACTGCTGAGGAAGAGTTGCACTTTGAAATGATGGTTAAATTCCAGGTACCTATCTCAGATGGTCATCAGATCTGTACCAGAGATGCAGGGAATCCTATTAATATCTGTAACCAAAATCTGTGATTTGTCTACTCTTCTTCTTTTACCTATGCCTGCTTATCAAATTTAGGTTTTGCACAGTGTGGAAATACTACCTGCAAAATTTAATTTTGTTAAATTCATTAGAATAATAATTTACAGAAAGGAACTTACAATGATCATTGCAAGTTAAATTCAAGGACTGGCTCTGAAGGCACGATAACAATAAAAGGGCTAGAAATTAGATAGAAAATGGAAGAAGAGAAAAATATGACACAACATCCCAAAAATTGATAACAGAAAAATTGGCAAGTTTGTTGAGAAGAATGGCAACAGATAGCATCTTTAAAGAAATCAAAAAAATGAAAGTTCTTCTGAACAGCATGGCACAAGGAGTCTAGCAGGGCTTCCTGAGTAAACAAGGAAACCATGAAATCAAGCTTCACCTTTCTGAATCTCTGTTTGCTGTTTTTTTAATGCTCTACTTGTGCTTGTCCTATAAACACAACGTGCCATAACAGGATATTACATCTGTGTACAACATTAACACAAAAACAGAAGAGAGAGAGTATGAAGGGATATGTGGGATATACAATGAGCTACTGACCTCCATTAAATTTATTCAAAGTATTTGTGGCAGATGGAATTCACTAGCAGATAAATAATCTGATTGGATTGAGGTTTCATGCTGCTATGTGATCACGAACAGAAATGCTACGTTTATTGGTTCAGATGCCTACTTTCATGAAATATAGACACAACCTCATGATTACAGCATATCCCTAGTAATTCTGGTGTGTACGATCTTTCAGTACAATTAAAGCAGTCTGTATGGTACTCTGTAGAGGAAATAAATCCTGAAAGTAAAATTGAAGTATAGAGCTTGAATCTGCATGGACAGACATGCTTCAATGTGCTTTTGTGATGCTGAGTTTCAGATTGCATAGGCATTTAACAACTGCATAGTGAAGAATGCTATTCAAAGGATTACGCTCCTCATTCATTGATGCCGCCAGAACGCAGATCTTGTCCTAAGATCACCAGAATCATAAGCACGTTTCTATTGCAGAA
The DNA here is from genome assembly GCF_963921805.1 of Phalacrocorax carbo. Classification (NCBI taxonomy): domain Eukaryota; kingdom Metazoa; phylum Chordata; class Aves; order Suliformes; family Phalacrocoracidae; genus Phalacrocorax; species Phalacrocorax carbo. The sequence goes on from NC_087548.1 coordinate 33,753,980, forward strand.
ATTTAATCCTCAGGTAATTTACCTCTGGTATGACTGCTGTCATTACTTTCTGTTTTTGGAATTCAAATAATGGAAATCAGAGTGATATTGGTTGGGGGGGGGAAGGTTTTGGTGTTTTAGATTATGATAACCCATTTTGTCAAAAGAGATCACATGTCAGGCACTCCTATAGACTTTGTAGGATTATTTGTGCCACTGATATATTATGTTTAACAATTCTGAATTCTTTTGAACCTGGAATAGAGAGACTACACAAAGGATACAAAAGTATGTACCCCGGGCCATTTTCCACCAAGGAAAAACTAAGAATGTAGAACTGATGCAATGGTGCAGTTAAAAGAAAAAACAACACCCCAACCCCCAAAACCGATCACTCTTCCCAACCCAAATTTACTTTCATTTTAATAGTTATTTAGTTTACAAATAAATGACTGCAAAAAAAAATTTCATCAGAAATGTGATCAAATATATAAAGTGGAACTTGCAACAGAATATACTAAAACAGCAAATGCAAGCAAATTTTATGAAGAAATCAAAATAGCCAAGGTACGTAAAGGATGAAGATAGAATAAGTGGCATTTGGTGTACTGCAGCCTTAAAGGTTGCCATGGCTAGGATACTTCATAAGTACAAGAAAACTAAAACTCTACATGGGTCTGAAAAATGAAAAAAAGGTTTATGAAAGAAGTGGAATGTAGAGAGGTATTGCATTTGAGAATAAAATTACTACATCCTATGATTTAGAGAATGAATGTCTAAATTTTCACATACAGGGCTTTCTTTTTTAATTCAAATTTGTCAGAATAGAATGCTTTTAAAGAAATTGTCAACTTCTTTTGATAAAATAACTGTTATATTGAATAAGTGTTTCACTTTGCTCCTTTCCTTTTGTTAAAAAAACACTTCTTCAGATAGTTTCTTTTTCTGGAAACTGTCAAGTTTTCTACATGCTTGCCCTATACATTTGTATGCAGACATCATTTTGCATATAAATGCCACTTGTTCTTGTCTTTGTCAGTCTAGTTTTTAATTCTGTGCATTCGGTTACTTAACAGAGTAACAGAGACTTGTAGTTTTCTTTCCTTAGTCCTTTAATGCACACCCAGTGGTCTTTCTACAATATTTGACTACCCCACACAGGTCCTAAGTACTTTTCTAGCCATTTAGCTGGTAAAAAACACATTATGTCTAGTTACTGGCTAGATTTATTTAATTACTCCTCAGATTATTCCTTAGTCTAAAGACTAAATTCTAAAGCATAGATAAACAGAATAACAGATAGTCTGACTTATGATTCATTGGAATAGTGCGTAACATAGTTGAACAATAATGGCCAATATGTTTAGAAATCATCATAATTTTCTCAATTAGAAAGGATAACTGTAATTCAATCTCCTGCAAAAGGGTACAGAATCTGTTTTAAACTCTCATCTGAGGATTAGTAATAGTGGAGCCATAGACTTCTGGATGTTCAGATCCAGTAAATCATATGTGATTTGGCACTTCAAGGCATAAATTACCTAATCATATAACAATAGTTTTTCAATAGTATGAGATGGTATTGTTTGTACATACAGACTACTGCCAAGCCATGCTGTCTGCCAGGGGAATAGGAATTTTGTCTTTTTATCTGAGGTTACATGAGCTAGTGAGTGACCATATAAGCAGGAGGGATGTCCAAAAGATCCCAGGTATTCCATCCTTGTGAAAGCCCCTTTTACCCACAGTGGGCTATGTTTAGTTTGACAGACAACATACAGTGCAGGCAGCACATATGGAAACAGCTGAGGCCAGGCTTGTCACCTGCCTCATCACATGATTTTACTCACAATCTTTTTGTTCACAAGAAGGATGAGAACTGATGGTGTAAGTTTATGATATAACTTTTAGGAATTTAATGGTGAATGGAGAGCTTTAACATGGGAAAGGAAATTTTGCTAGTGATCTGTGCAGAGCTCATCTCATATTTCGCATGTTAGATGATCAACATGAGAAAGCCACCAAGTATTGACCAGAAGACTGCCCTCAGTATTTGCAAACTGCAGATCTATCATTCACCTTTCTGATTCTACTGCATCTGGAATTAGAAAGGTGACTGTTTTCTGTAAGATTTAAGAAATATCCAGTATGCATAAAATTCTCAGCTCATGGTATGCTAGGTGGTTGGTACACAGCTGGTAGTTAAGGGGTTTCCTTGCGTCAGAGTTCACAATGTTACTGTTACTTTCTTGACAAGGATTCATTCTTCATTAAGGGATGAATAAATTTTTCTGCTGCATAGCTGTGGTAGATTTGACTTTGGCTGTCTGCCAGACCCCTACCCAGCCACTTTGTCACTCCCCCTTCTCAACAGGACAAGGGAGAAAATGAGGTGGAAAAGCTCATGGATTGACAGGGAGATCAGTCACCAATTACCATCACAAGCAAAACAGACTCAACTTGGGGAAGATTATTTTAACTTGTTGCCAGTTAAAAATAGAGTAGGATGGTGAAGAAAAGACAAAACTAAAAATTTGTCCTCCCACCTTATTCTCTGAAGGGCTCAGCTGTACCCTGTGGTGGGTCTGTTGGAGCTGTCTGGAACCAGCTACATCCAGCATGGGACAGCCCTAGGCCCCTCCTCACAAAGGCCACCACTGCAGCCCCCTCCTCTGCTACCACACCTTGCCACATAAACCAAATACTTTAGCAAGTCCATGGTGTGTGACACCAGATTTAACAGGGTAGGCTAATGCCTTATAAGCTGACCAGATATTATTTTATGCCTCAGTCATTAGGACCACAGTTCACAGTCTGCATCCATGTATTTTCTACCTTTTATGAAGCCTCATTTTTTGTCAGATCTTCTTCAGTTTTTGAAATAGCAGAATAACTTTGGAATATATCTCTGGATAACTGAAGGGTTGAGGTCCCTCATCTCAGGCTAGAGGCCTGTTGTTAAGACACTTCCTTGTTAAGATACTGTTTTCCTGCTGCACCCTCTGCAATGCAGGATCAGATTGGAATAGGATGGCAGTGTGACTCCCAGACTACACCAGTGGCAGCAGCATCAGCTGGAGTTTACTCAGATGCCTGCAAGAGCTGAGAGCACCAAATCATGAGAGGCACTTTACACAAACTTTTGATATCAGGTCCTGTAACTTGCTGTAGTCTGTGCACAGAAAGCAAGAATAAACCACATCATTTTACTACTTTTACCTTTTTCTGTGATTGCCCATTTTAGACCAGGCCTTGAACAAGTGCAGTGTAGCTGTCAGGGGTTTCCCTGCTACTGAGGTAAGTCCAGAATCTTTTCTTATATATTTTCCATAATGGTACATGAAACCAGTGCACAAACCTGTTGCGCAAATGATGCTGAAACAGATATACATGCACAAAGCTTTACTCAGATGGATCATTGTCAATGACACATCAGTCCTAAGTGTGAATATTACTTCTGAAAGGAAAGTGAAAGGGATAAGTTTCCCAATAACAAGGCAGGAAAAGCACTGATGCAAAATCTTCCCTGTGCATCCCTTCCAGAGTAGAAGGTGGTGAAGCTGAAGGTGATGAGACTGTTGCCTTTTTCCACACTTTTTCCTAGTACTGCATGATCTTCATTGGGACCCGCTCACTTGGGTTGCTCCTGCTTATGATAGTGTGGATTACAGTATACTTAGTCGTGAGCATTATGTGCTGATTGACTGCTAAGGTCTTCTACGTATATGTTATTAATTACTTCTTACTGCATATTTAAATCACTACTGCGTTGTTATTCACAAAGTTTATAGTTTCTCTAATATTAACTAAAGCCCACAAAATAGGACATAAGAAAAGAGAAGGAGCAAAGGGGTGATTCTCACATCAGTGACATTTACGTTGTATGAGAACCCAGCAGGGACAGAACTGGGGTGTGCAAGTCTAAGTAAAACAGCATGAAAAGAACATGGGAGAAGAACTGGACAGGAGCTTTGGGAAACACTGTCACAGCAGCTTGGGTAAAAAGTTACAGAGCTGCAGAGGAAAGGCAGGCTGAAGATTTACAAACAGAAAGGCCCTTAGTGCTACACAAGTTAAAGTATTTAAGGTTCTGCTGGGAACACTGGGAAGTACAGGTGGGCCCAGGTATGGATGCAGACAGGTAGGTTTAGGTCTGAGAAAAAAAGCCCTTTGCAAGGCAGGGAGTTCAAGGCAAAATTCTATGGGTGGGAAACACTAACTGGAAAGTACTGAAAAGTGAATAGTCATAGTAGTACAGAGCTTCTATACTTGAAGGTAAGCGGTGACAGGCTGGGCAATGAACTAAGAGAATAATGGTTAGGAATGGATCAAAATGGTATGAGAAAATTCCCTGACGTCTTAATGATGGGAGACCTAAAAGAAATATCCAACTTTTACATTTAATAGGACAATAAGTATATAGTCTACTCAGACTGTTTTCATAAGGGTGAATGTGACTTCTCTCAGAAAACTACCTAGTATATGTGCACCAATAGTTGCAGACTACATAATTTTTCCTCAAAAAATCTTAGTATATTGATCCTTTTAAGTTCTCCTCATCATTTCAGTAGATGTTTCTTATGATCTTTCAATATGTTAAATGACTCCAGTAGTCCTCTGGGCTTTTTTCTGAAGCTTTACATGGTGCTTTACTCCTAAACTGTACAAACAAAGGTGCACTTTTACATTTATTATATATATTAAGGACAGATCCTATAGTCTATATGTATAAATGAACTGTGCCAAAAATGAGTATCATAGTGGCATTCCATAGTCTATTGAATGGTAACTTATGACACATAAAAGTTTTTTCAGCACACAGCCCCCATTAAAGCACAATGTTGTTATTGGAGATGTATGATGCAAGCAGGTTTTGCGGAGATAAAATATCTTTTATTTCCTCAGGAAGCATACGTTTAGAAATTCCTTTCCTGTGAAGATTTCCAACCCACAGATCCAGCAATGCAGTGCATGAAAATGTGCCTGCCTGAACCCCTATGACTTAATTGAGACTCTGTTTGGGAGTACAGATCATTTTGCATTGCTTTTCTTTTGAAGGTCAAAGGTGAAACAATGCACAAATAGTATAAACACTGTAAACACTAAGGAGATTTTTATGGCATTGCATGGCAGGAAGGACATCAGGAAGTGCAATAAAATACTAGGCTGGCTTGTGGTGTTGACTCATTAGTCCTGAGAGTGAAAATATTTTTATTACTCTTGACAACTATTTTCTTCACTTTCACATGCACCACTCTGGAGCAAGTATGTGGATAAGTACACAGAAACTGTAGGAGATGCAAAACTTCTCCCAACATATGAGGAAGCTGGGAAACTGCTATTTGTACTGCACTGTTCATAAAACAAGCTAGAGTTTGAGAGATGGAAGCAACAAAGGGAAAAATTTATCATCCATGATGGCTGTTGGCATAATTCCTGAAATCACACCAGATTTCTGCAGGGTAAGAAAACTGGTCAAAGGAGATTAATTCCTTAAAGATGACCGTGAAGCTTCTTCTGAGTGTCTACAGAGAAACTCAGCTAAGAGCAGATCACTCTTGTCAAGAGAGAGAAGCAAAAAGACATGCCACATTTCAACATTGTTTTTTTTGATGCCATGGAGCCAAAATTATCATACTGAGATTTGAAACATAATTAATTCCTCTCATTCTTGAATGCTGCACAACCTCTTCTCCTTTGTCTCATTGATCTTGTTATTACATTTATACATTACAATTCACTTGAAATGTTTCATATTTAACTTGAGCATCTAAACCAACCTCAGCTCTTTTTAACATGTTTGTATATTCACACATTAAGTTATTTTTGGTTTATTTTCACATATGAACTATCTTAAGTTAACTTGATAACTTCAAATATTTCTTCAGAAATTTTTTCAAGTTAAAGCTTGATCATATCTGCAAGTGATCAAACAGCAAAGAAAAAAGTGTTGTGACAGGAAAATATAAAAAGTTACCATCCTTTCAAAGTCTTCCAACACAGTTCAGATAGCAGGCCACATGCCACAGCATAAGAAATAATAGATATGCATTTTTCTAATTAGAAACTGTAGAGAATAAAGCAAAAAAAAAATTACCGTTGCAATACCAATCTGGAAAAGAAACAGGCAGTATTACTCCAAAACCTGGGAAAATAATAGTCACATCACAAAGGTCAGTCAATATAAATATGGTCTTGCAAATTAGGGAATAAAAAAAGACATGAACTGCAAGAAAACATGGTATGAGGTTATAAGAAAACATACTAGCATTATTCACTTACAGTTCTGTATTTATAAGGTTCTGTCTTGTTTGATACAGGATTAATGCAAAGGGATTAAGACTGTCTTTCCCCATATCTGCAGCCCCACAGGATCTTTCCAGACAGGTTCTGCAATTTAGCTGATGACCTTACTTGTCAGAACACTAATTTTGAGAACAATCATCTATGGAAAAAGGAGTATTTCATGTCCTCTGGCCAGATTTGCCTCTAAAATACAAAAATTGTGAGAAGATAATGCTCATTAAGAAGAGAAAATATAAAATTCAGCATATATTTCAGACATAAGAGTTGATCACTGAATTTCAGCACAGGGTTATTCACAGGATGGTAAACCTCAAGAAGGATTATTTTTATTGTAGGGATGTCTTGGAGGGCTTGATCAGATTCAATTGTGTGTGCTGAGATCTGCTTATGGGTGAAAAGTGTTTGGTAAATTGGATAACGCAATACAGAGTCTTACATCACTACTAGGTCAATGGCTCTGATCTTGCTTTGGCTGGTAATGACTGAAAATGTTTTAATAAGGGTGCTCCACAGCAATTTATGTGAAAAAAGCTAATACTGTCAGTTCTGCTCCTTGAAGACAGAAATCTGTGTTAAAACAAAGCCACCTTCACAATTCCTCTTAGCTGTCATCCTTGCCAGTAATTTCAGCAGTGAAACAGAGGCCTGCATGGACATAGGGACTGAACTATCTCAGAACTAGTATCTTTGGATCTTGGTTGGTGCACATTGGTGGGGGAGGCCTGTGGTGGTATCTTGGAGGTTAATTAGTCTTGTGTCAAAACAGTAGCTAGTGCAAAACACTAATGCTCTTTTATGAGGCGGAAGAAGGGGAAATATCGCTAATTTACATGCATATTTTAATGTGTGAATTTTTCATTCACTTAACTATTAAAGCTATCATGGCACATGGAAACAGTTTTCATCACAGAAGCCATCAATAAGTGACTGCACTTAGTACAGAGGAGGCCATAATTATATGTATGCCAGATGATGAGTTTCTAGAGGCAATTTGAGATGCTGGAATTTAATATTAAATAGCATTTGAAAGACATAAGTATCTTTGTTACTAGTCTCTGAGGATTGAAAACAAGTATGCGTTCAATAGCAACAGCATTTGGTAAACTGTCAGGATGTCTTTGATACTAGCACTGTTACTTGTGTTCAAGATAGTGATGGTGCTTGTGCCTTGGCCTTCTGCCTCAGGGAACCATTCTTTCTTAGGATTACTGTTCCATGTCTACAAGACCTTCAGGGTGGAAGCAATGGCTATAGCATTCTTGTTAATGCAGTCAGTCTTACTTCGTAACCTCACGACTTTATCTGATTTGTTGGTTGAGAACTAGAGTATCATTAAACATTGTATCCCTTTGGTGTTTTCTCACTCTAGATTTGTAAAAATAATTGCCTTCCAACATCTGCAAAGCACTGTTGCCTGAAGTGTTAAAAACTGCATGGCACATAACAAATTGTGGCATATAGTTGTGTCACCTCAAGTCACTAACCCACTGAATTTCATGCACTAAGTAGACTTGCACCGTGCTAGGACTTTAAATATGAAGCTTCCAGCAAAAAGTCTAAGAGCATTGCTGTTGACATTCCCCTGAGTCAGAAGTGAACTGAGGCTTTACAGAGCATTATGGTAGGAAAGAGGCTGTCTTTTTGAACAGCATATGAAACTGACTTTTTGCTTATCTGTGACAAGGAAGAATTCCTTGGAGCTCTTCACCAAAAAGGTGACATCAATCGTGTTGTCCCAACCAAGTATAGAATGGGAATTTCCCCTCTGCTTTCCTCAGCTATGACTGAACTATCCAACACAATAATTTCTACTTTGTATCGTACTGTACTCTGCTCTGAATACAATTAAACAGTTGCCTTTTTTCAGTCTAGAGGTATGTGGTAATAAATTCCAAATAAATTCCTAAGAGTTAAGAAGAGATAATTACATGGCCCTTGCTTAATTTAAAAAAAAAAAATCATTACTTAATAAACAGATTTTAGGTATTTAGAAAGGTGACACTTACATGAAATAAACTGTTTATTGAAGTGGCATATAATGCTACAGAAAACTCCTCGCTCAATGGATTTGACACTCATGCAAGGACAGGCTTTTCAACAGGAAGAGAACTGAGAAGCAAGGCAATGGTGAGAGATATATAAGTAGTAATAATAGTGTGATACTCAGTTTCAGCACAGAGAGGTTGCTTTCTGTCAGCCTTTTAATCAGAAATTCCATTTTCTTTTGCACTGTTACAACACAAAGTTAGGCTCCGTTTCAGAAAACAGTGAGGATGGGGATGGTGTCTTCCCTCTTGCTCTTTCCAGTTATCCAATATAAATATATACAAAAGCAGGTTGCTTTGTGTAATTTTCAAAGAATACCTTATACTGCATTTCTAGCTATCATTGGCACTACTTAATCTGTCTTAAATGACCTCAACTGTTAGATGAAACAGCTTGCAAGAAGTCTTGTGCATTATCAGTTTTCTTGTTTTAATGAAGATCATGAGGTTTCATTTTATATAGTAACCTTACACATACAAATCCTTTAGAAGCAGTTCTGTATCAAGTCAAAGCATCAATGCATGGACCACTGCTCAGATAAAAAAATCCTGATCCCTATTAATCCATTCTCAGCTTGGTATTGGATCCATCTCAGGCTGGGGAGACGGCTTGCTTGTGTATCATTTACAAAAGCTCCATAAACCATTTTAAGAAAAAACAAAACAAAACAGAACAGAAATCAAACCAAAGTGCCTTTTCACCTCTTTTTCTCATATAATTAAGATATATAATTTATCTTTTAATTTATTTTACAAAGTAATCTCATTTTCTTAAGAAAAGGGTGTTCAAATCTTGAACCAGAAGCCTCCCTAACAGTTACCTTTACTTCAGGGAGAACCTGAGGCTACTGCTGTTTCCTATTTAGTAAATGTCAAGCATTTTAAGATTCACCCAACTCAATGAAGACTTTGTGAAGCCATTTTGTTCTGGTACTTTTTTTTTTCCATTAAGTGATATACTTAGCAGGACAATCTGGTTTTCTAGGAAAAAGAAATGCAGCATGATTTTATATCAGGTATAAAACATCTAGGTCCCTTATTTATCAAATATACATGGAAAACCAAGCAGTATTCACACCAGTGAATAATTTTTTTTTATCTATAAAAATGAACACAAACGAGCAGGTGCTAAAAAACAATTTTGTAACTCTTCTTTTCAAAATGGACTTATAGGTGGTAGGGAATTCTTCATATCACATAAAGCTATAATCCACCAGTGTTGTTAATTTTTTTTTTAGTTCTGCACAGAAGAAATAAATAAAAAAATCACTCATCGTGTCAGTATATGTGTATTCCATGCAGATATTTTTATTGCTACTTTTTTTTGTCCTGCTTGTATGTATTTCTCCTGTGCTATTTTTTCTTTTAGAACTCTTCATTTGTATAATTTTTATTATTATACTCCAAATGATTAGTCAACAGAATTCTCTTACAAGATCCATATTTACATTAATATCCATGTAGCAAACTTAATTGAGCAACAGAAGAGCTGTTATTCCATTATTGATGTCTTTGCTGAATCACGAAGGCAGCAATTTAGCACTAATCTATAAATAGAAAAATACAGTGGATGGAACTGGCTGGTCTTGTGTTTTTAATATTCCCTTCAGGGTAAAGTATGACATAACCTAATTACAGTGGTAGAGATTTCACTGCAGGGAAAACTGTTGTTATTCCATTTGACAATCAAGTAATTATCTTCTCTACTGGATGTTTTACTGGCTGTTACTAATTAAGTCATCCACAGGAATTTATTTAAAATTTAGGAAATGGTGCTATTCTTATAAAAACTTCTTCTGCAATAATGCCAAAAATTTTCACAAAACCATTTTTTTGGGGGCAGTTTTTTAACTGTTACCTGTCAGAGCGCTTACTTAAGCAGAAAACAGGCGTTATTTCTGACTACATCCCTGTTCCTTGTTTCAGGGCATGGACTCAGCCTGCAGTCCCTTCATTCTCCTTGGGGCCATAGGGCTTCTGCTGAGTGGAAGTTCTTAAAAACAGTAACAAAAGTGATGACAGAGCTATATAAGTAGCAGGGATAGTGGGGAGATAATGGGACTCAAAATTTCATGTAATTGTCCAGGTGTATCAGGGAAGGGGAAGGGAGGTAGCACAGTATCTTTCCTTATGAGAGGATCTGCAAGCAACCCTGTCCTGACCCTTGTTTAGGAGTTCAGACTGTGTAATTGCATACTCCATCCTCAGCTAAAATATTTATTTTTTTTCTTTTCAGTTTTTGCCTATATGAATATAAGATTTGTACATTCTTTCATGATTATTATATAATCTGTAGGAAAAGCCAACCATCTGATTTTATGAAAAAGTATAGTAGGCCAAATCTCTCAGTATTCTTCCTAAAATGCAGGACTTCCTGCTCACTATCTTAACTTTATTTGAACTGCTTATTGTGAGTTAATAAATAAAAACAGTGGACTATAATTTTAATTTATGTTATCAACACTGTCCTCACCCATAATGTCCTATTGTCCCCAAGAATAGTGTCACCTTGCAGAGAATAATTCTTAAAGTATTACATCAAGTTCAATATCACCAATAATAGAATTTGCCATTTGTTTTCCTGTACTGGTATCCTGAAACTCTACTGGTACAAAATTAGTAAGAATCTTTATAAATCATCAGCTGTATCTTAGGTAAAATTATCTCCGTATTTAAATATATTTTAATACACATTTCTTAATTTTATTTTTCCTTAAGAGTATTTTCTGAACTACCTTCTCTGTGATCACATTGATAGAAATATAAATCATCAAACTCTTCATTGTATAGAATAGAAGAAAAAAATTAAAAAAAAAAAAAAGAAACATTATAATATTTGAAACTTAATGTACCTGAAGCATTTCTGCACCTATTTTCTCAGTGTCAGAGAGCTTAAGAAAAGAAACATGATTCCTTGAAAGTAAACACTGGAAAGGGGTCTACTAAATTCCTGAGACATTTCCACAGAAGCTATACATTATTTGTCATCTATAAGTGCTACATATGCACATGGCATGTAGATGCATTTTGTTGTACAAATATAAACCACTTTAAACCATATGGAATAATGTAATCACATATTCACACTTTAGGCATTTTCCGTTATTGTAGCAAAACCTACACTACATCTTGTAGAAAGTTGTCTAACACTAGGTGTGTTTAAAGTTGTAGGTAGTGACTATTTCTCATTTTATCACTGTTCTGTTTAAATATAGTCAACACAAATTATACCTAGGCTGAGTTTGCAGTATTTGGAGCACTTAAGCGTACCATTCCTTTGATAGTTAGATTACACTTGTCTTGCTACTTCAGTGTAAATGTAATTTGAGGGTCTTGTTGCTTGTTTCTTTTAAGTGTTGTGTCTTGAAGATGAAAATATGCCATGCTGGCTTGTTGGTTCTACTTGAAAAAGACATAGAACTGTCACTGCCAAGAAAGAAGAAAATGTTTCATCATCCCCATTAAACTCTAAGGGTTTAAGAGATCTGCTGTGTTTACAAAGTTTCAAGTACTTCTTTTTCAGCAACTATGTACAACTTCAAAGGAAGAATAATACTGGATCCTATTTTAAAAGAAATAATATAGCATTGGAAAATCTTTGTGTGAAACCATAGAGATTTTTCTCAGACACAATAGAATCTTTTTAAATCTCATATTAACAAGAAAAAGGTAAATTCGCCATCTACAAAAGAAGTGGTGAAAAGAAATGTATTATGATTCAGTTTCTTCTTACAAACAAACAAGCTTTACCTTCCTCAACTTTTTAAAAGATAGCTTTGAACTTTGTACACAGGAGAGAATCTGGGAAGATACTAGAAAGCAAGCCTCCACTCAAAGGCCTATCAAGTTAAACCAGAGATGCTCATGTCAGACTGCTGCTGCTGCTACTGAATCTGTAGCTGGTGAATGTATTTATTTCATGCATGTATTATGTTCTTTCATCAAAAATAATATAAAAGCAACACAAAACCTCTTATTCATGCTGTATTGTATAATTCACTAACGAAAAGAAGTTTCAGAACAGCTCCCATTAGTATCACTTTATTTAAGATCTGTTCTGTTTCTATTCAAAACCATAAATATGACTGTATGTGGAGTAGTTTAGTAACCAGTTGAATCTCATTTTTATTCCCCCACTAACACGTTTGTGGATATAAAAATGACACCAATTAACTTTGGTAGTAGGCTGGAATACAAGTTCTCCACTACAGACCGGGTAGACAGAACCCTCATTATGGAAGATAACAGACCCTGTAAAAAAATTCTAAGGTAAAAATCCATTTAACTTTGTGGGAAAACTCCAGTTGTTTTAACCCTTGCATTGAGATCCCAAGTACTCTTTGTTATTGTAACAAAGCTAAGCTAATACCAAATAACGGCTAGAATATGCCTATTTGTGCTGGAATGGTGAGAGTTGATTTCAATGTAAGTATCCGGATGGAAAATCAAAATTGTCCATTACTCCCTTAAAGAAGTGCTTTTCGCATGGAACGTGTTGCGATCATCCAGTGTGAGGACTTGGTATAGCAGTGGTAATCATCCCAAGTGCAGCAAATTCAGCTCCCTAATCAATTTGTACTAAGTCCTGTAACGTAGTTGTCATTTCAGACACTGCGTAGGACTGAACCTTCAACTCAAAAGCTGAAAACAGAAGCCTTTCCTGCTAAACTGGAAAAGGCAGCTGAGAACAGTAACAAAGTTATTTTCTCAGTAGTAGATTATTTTATGGATAAGATTAATGGCTCACAAACCACGTGTGTGTAATCACACATTCAGAAGAAGTGAAAATTTGGGGTGGTGACAGGGGAACAGCAACAGAAGATAATGAGTTGTTCCAACCCTTTCGCTACCATACCATGATACTGTCAGGCAGTGTTATACTACAAATATTTATATCTCTAATTCATTAGGAAAATTTATGTAAGTTAAGGTCTTTTTAATCTAACCAAAATCTGCTAAAATGAGCTACATTGTCTTGATGTCATATGTATTTAAATTATATATAAAATATTCTGGAAATCAGTGACATTGTCTATTTATTTATCTATTTATCTTCCAGTATATAAAATGGACAACACTGAATCTAGTGACATCATGCTCAAGCAAACACGTCTGTAAGGGGAGGCCTAATATTAATTACTTCTAACATATTAGTTTATCGCTCATGGAACATTTTTTTAGTCATAACTATTATACTAAATTTGTACGATAAAGCTGTTTCAATGAAATATAAGATGTGTATTACATGTCAAAGGTATTCTAGCCTTATTTTGCAACAGTAAGGAGTTATTAGATGAAAAGAGATTGTGTTTCCCACTGCTAATGGGATCCCAAGAGCTAACTGTATTGGAGGCCAAAGTGAGCCTAACTGGGAATGAGTGGCAAAAGCACACCATTGTGGCTGGCCCAGAGGCTCCGTGCATCCTTGGCATAGACTGCCTCAGGAAAGGGTATTTCAAGGACCCAAAAGTGTACAAGTGGGCTTTTGGTGTAGCTGCCTCGGAGGCGGAGTAAATTAAACAGCTGTCTACCTTGCCCGCTCTCTCGAAGGACCCTTCTGTTGTGGGGTTGCTGAAGGTCAAAGAACTACAGGTGCTGATCACCACCACAACAGTGCATCCATGGCAATATCGCACCAACCAAGGCTCCCTGATTCCCACCAATGAGCTCATTCATTGACTGGAGAGCAAAGGAGTGATGAGTGAAAACTGTTTGCCCTTTAGCAGTCCTTTATGGTCAGTGCGGAAGTCTAATGGAGAGTGGAGGCTAGCAGTAGACTATTGTGGCCTTGATGAAGTCACTCTGCACTGAGTGCTTCTGTGCCAGACATGCCAGAACTTCAATATGAACTGTAGTCAAAGGCAGCCAAGTGGTATGCCAAAACTGATACACCTAATATGTTTTCCTCCATCCCTTTGGCAGCAGAGTGCAGGCCAGAGTTTTCTTTCACTTGGAGGGGCATCCAGTACACCTGGAATTGACTGCCCCAGGGGTGGAAACACAGCCCTAACATTTGCCATGGACTGATCCAGACTGTACTGGAACAGGGTGGAACTCCCTAACACCTACAATACATTGATGACATCATCATGTGGGGCAACACAGCAGAAGTTGTCTTTGAGAAAGGGAAGAAAATAGTCCAAATCCTTCTGAAGGCTGGTTTTTGCTATAAGATTAAGTAAAGTTAATGGACCACAGAGGAGATCCAGTCTTTAGGAATAAAATGGCAAGATGGAATGTTGTAAGATCCTAGCGGAGGTGATGAACAAAGTAACGGCCACGTCTCCACCAACTAGCAAAAGGGAAACTCAAGTTTTCTTGGGTGTTGTGGGTTTTTGGAGAATGCATATTCCAGATTATAGTCTGATGGTGAGCCCTCTCTATCAAGTGATCTGGAAGAAGAATGGTTTCAAATTGGGCCCTGAGCAACAGCAAGCCTTTGAACAGATTAAACAGGAGATAGTTCATGCAGTAGCCCTTGGGTCAGTCCAGGCAGGACAAGGTGTAAAGAATGTGCTTTGCACCACAGCTGGGGAGAATGGCCCTACCTGGAGCCTCTGGCAGAAAGTGCCAAGGGGAGACTCTAGGTCGACCCCTAGGGTTTTGGAGTGGTGGATACAGAGGGTCCGAAGCCTGCTATACTCCAGCTGAAAAAGAGATATTGGCAGCATATGAAGGGGTTTGAGCTGCTTTAGAAGTTGTTGGTACTGAATCACAGCTGCTCCTGTCACCCCAACTGGTGGTGTTGGGCTGGACGTTCAAATGGACAGTCCCCTCTACACTGTACTGATCACCTAATGGGCTCAAGTAGGAAACCCCAGTCGCTCAGCAATCTTGGAGGTGATAATGGACTGGACAGAAGGCAAAGATTTTGGAATATCACCAGAGGAGGAGGTGACATGTGCTGAATAAGCCCCACTGCCAGAAAGAGAAGCAATATGCCCTGTTCACTGATGGGACCTGTCATCTTGTGGGAAAGAATCTGAGATGGAAGGCTGCTGAAAATGCCCCGTGGGGGTGGCTGCAGAAATGGAAGCAGAGCATCTGGCAGCAGAGAGGCAAACCCATCTGGTCTGCCACACTGTGGCAAGATATTTCTGCCTGAGTAGAGAACCTGGTTATAAAGGTATGTCATGTGGATGCTCACGTCCCCAAGAGTCGGGCCACTGAAGAACATCAAAACAACCAGCAGGTGGATCAGGCTGCTAAGACTGAAGTGGCTTGGTTGGGTCTGGACTCGCAACGTAAGGGTGAATTATTATAGCTCAGTGGGCCTTGCCACCTCAGGCCATCAAGGAAGAGATGCAACTTACATGGTTGCGATCAAGGGGTGAACCTGATGATGGACACTATTGCACAGGTTATCCATGAATGTAAAACATGTGCTGCAATCAAGCAATCCAAGCAGTTAAAGCCTTTGTGGTATGAGGGACGATGGCTGAAGTATAAATATGGGCAGGTCTGGCAGATTGATTATATCACACTCCCACAAACCAGTCAAGGCAAGCACGGTGTGCTTACAATGGTGGAAACAACCACCGGATGGCTGGAAACATATCCTGTCCCCCACGCCACTGCCCGGAACACTATCCTGGGCCTGGAAAAACAAGTCTTACGGCGACATGACACCCCAGAGAGAATTGAGTCTGACAACGGGACTCATTTCTGAAAGAACCTCATGGACACCTGGGCCAAAGAGCATGGCATTGAGTGGGTGTATCACATCCCCTGTCATACAACAGCCATCAGGAAAAACAAATGATGCAATGGACTGTTAAAGACTACACTGAGAGCAATGGGAGGTGGGATATTTAAGCATTAGGATATACTTTTAGCAGAAGCCACATGATTAGTTAACACTAGGGGATCTGCCAATCGAGCTGGCCCTGCCCAATGAAAGTTTTTAGATCTTGTAAAGGGGAAAAAATTCCCTGTAGTGCATGTAAAAATATGCTGGGGAAAACATTCTGGGTTATTCCTCTCTCAGACAAAAGAAAACCCTTTTGTAGAACTGCTTTTGCTCAAGGACCTGGGTGCACTTGGTGATGATGTGGAAAGATGGAGGAATCCGGCGTGTGCCTCAAAAGGAATCGATTTTGGGTGAAAACAGTCAATGAACTGAACAGTATGATGTTAATTGTTATATAATATTGTATGTAATCTCTTCTGTAGTTGCTATATGCCATATGAAACGTATCACACTAGGAATCTTCAAAATTAATGGAGAATGAACTTTGATTAAACCAAGAAAAGAGCAGCGGTGATGGAACAAGGAGTACAATAATCCAGCACCACACCCACCATGTCTTCTGCCCTGAAAGGTTGGTACAATATACAGAGGCCAAAGTCATAGACTAAATTAACTCAATGGACATTTTGTGGACATTTGTGGACCCTCTACAGACATTTTACAGGAGTGGTCCCTAGACTAAGAGGATGATAAATGATATGTGTGTATTTGATCAAAGGATGGCAGGTGCTGGGTGGTTATTGAGTTTTTATTGGATAGTGTGGGACCTGAGCATAATATAAATGGTATGGAATAAGGGGTGGACACTGTCATTGTTTTAGCTGGAATGGAGGTAATTTTCTACATTGTAGCTGGTATAGTGCTGTGTTTTGGACTTAGTATGAGAATAATGTTGATAACACACTGGTGTTTTAGTTGCTGCTAAGTAATGTTTGTCATAGTCAAGGATTTTTCCAGTTCCTCATGCTCTGCTGGGTGCACAAGAAGCTGGGAGGGGAGGGGATGGGGAAGAGCCAAGACAGCTGATCTAAAGTGGCCAATGGATATTCATATCATATGACGTCATGCTCATTATAGTAACTGGGGGGAGTTGGCCGGGGAAAGCAGCAATTGTAGTTCGGGGACTGGTGGTGTCGGTTGGTGGGTGTTGAGTGATTGCACCACTTGTTGCTTTTTTGTTCCCTACTCCCCTCCCTGGGTTTCGCCTCTCTCTCTCTCAGTATTTTCCTTTCCATTATTATTGTTACTATCACTATCACTATCACTATCACTATCACTATCACTATCACTATTACTACCACTACCACTACCACTACCACTACTACTACTACTACTTTAATTTAATTATTATACTGTTCTTATCTCAACAAATGAGTTTTCTTACTTTTGCTCTTCTGATTCTCTCCCCCATCTCACAGTGGTGGGGGGAGTGAGCAAGTGGCTGTGTAGTGCTTAGTTACTAACTGGGGCTAAACCACAACAGATTTTTAAAAATTAGAGAAGCAAACATGAAGGGAAGAAATATTTCTGACTGGTGTTGAGCAATAACCTAGTACTTCAAGGTCAGACAAGTTCAGTGGCACTGTATGGTTATCTTTATTATTGATCTATTAATACAAAAGCAACCCTGACCTTAGATCTCTCTCTGAAAACTAGGAGACACTTTTTTCCAAAGATGGATTGAAGTTTAGACATTTCACTCTGATGTTAGATTAAAGATATCTGAATGGCTTAGGTATACTGAAAACTTTGTTAAAAGAAAGAGATTCTAGATGCCAGTGAAGTCAAAGTGGCAGGAGCCGCTCTAGTCCGCTAGTGAAAAATGACCTGTGATGAAAGCGGGAACTAGTCATTCCTTTTATAAAGGTATTCAGGGTATAATTTTAATACTTATTCCCAGAGTTGCTACTGTATACTGCCCCCAAGTCTATTACTACAGATGACAAGTGATGTTCACAAATTACTCATATTTTTTTCTCCATTTCTTTGCTGAAAAATATTTCATTGCTGTTTTTCCTGTTAAGACTAAAATTTTTAAGTAGTGCTAAAGAAGCATATTTGTAAATTAATGCACTCTCTGGGTATGGGAAAAAGCCTAAAAATAAAAAGTATCATCCTCAAAACAAAAAATATTTACCTGTAAAGTGTTGCTTCCCTGATCTGAAAATCCCTCAGAAAGCCATGGAGTTTATCTTAATTCTCATTTTAAACATACAAAATCTTCAACAGCTTCAAAATAAAAGACAATAAAATTGAATTTATATTATCAAATAAAATTTTATCCTTCTTGCATTTTTGCTTTTCAAAGATAAACATAACTTTCAGCCCTGTTCATCCTAGTTCAGCATGGCACTGCCTCTGGTGCACCTAATGATGTGTGGAGACAACCTGGATTCAGTGGCTTCCTCTGCTGCAAATCTTATGAAAAAAAATCAGGAACTGACTGTCTCACGATGCCAAATACTGCCAAACTCCAGAACCAGGGTGTAGCCTGGGGAACCTTTTACAGGTTAGTAGGGTTGTTGCACACCTGTCCCAGTCCTGGTGATTCCCAGAGAGATAAAAGACTAGCACTAATCCTGAGTCCCAGATTTATTTACATGAGGCCCATAATCTTTTCCAGTTTAAAATGTGTGCATTTTAAAACTGAACAGTAGTACCTTGTCCCTTTACCTGCCTTGCCTACTTTTCCCCATGTATTTTGACATGGTTGTATGGTGCTTCATACAACAGGATTCCTAATTGGTTTCAATGGGGATACAAAGACATAGTGCAGTGGAGCAGCACAGAAATACACAAGCTATCAAGATAAACCTCCCTCCCCATAGCCACAGATGCTTGGTCACGTACATGGGTGAAAGTCAGAACACTGCTTTCTGGGTCTGCTACCAAATTAACGAGACCTAAACGAAGACAGAGCCTATTAGCTTGAGCTGCGAGCTGAATTAATAGGGCCACATTTCTAGTTTGAATAATGGGCAGAAACCAGCTACTTCAGTATTTGGTGGCCAATAATTTAAGAAAACTCTGCACTGCATGAAGCAGACGTATCCGGAACATTTCCATAACAGAAGTGCTAAAAGCATTACGTAATCAACTAAGCTTAAGATACACGCTTTTTACTCACAACCCTAAGATAACACTTTCCCCTAGATATTTTCTTTTAACTGTTTCAACTTATTTCTGGGAAGAATATCAGTCATCTTGTCAAAATCACTAGATTTTCTTTTTGGAAAGGTTCATCCATCTGCTTATCTGAGAAATACAACTCAGAGAAAGGTAAGTATCATACCAAAACCTGTATCACCGTTAACGTAATATTTTTAAAAGTACATTTATTTCTATCTACATGTTTTCTAGTGAGACAAAATTCTGTTCAGAAGTTAAAGCCACTTTAAAATAAATATTTGTTTAAGTGTTCTTCCGCCACTTGTTGTGGGATCTTCTTGTACCAGATAATTTGTTTGCCCTGATATGTAAGAAATCATGGAAGCCTGTTTTTAAACTATTTAAACCATTTGACTAACATTAGCATATTTTGTTTTGCTTTGCTTTGTTTTGTTTTGTTTTGTTTTGTTTTGTTTTGTTTTGTTTTTACAGGGGACTTACTGTCTTTAAGCCTCAAATGACTTTGCATATTGTTTGGTACTTTCTCCCACTTTCATGTAAAAAACATGTAATGCCCTAATTTTTTATTAATTTTTAAAATAAGGACTGAAACAGAAAACCTGGTATGTTAAACAGAAAAAAACCTATTAGAATGACTAGATGGCCTTTATTCTTTTAAACATTGTCATTATTTGATTGAATCTTTCCTTTTTTCATATACATGCAAGCTCTCTTCCCTTAACATTTTTCATAATGCACTCTTGATTATGTGGCTAAGTTATAAGAAACAGAGGAACTCTTACACATGAAAGGTTACAACAATTAGAAGACTTTCAGAGGTTTACTGAAAACAGAAGTTTGTTTCCTTTCTACTATCTGTGAAAGTATGCAAAATCATGTGGAAACATGTACAGTAAATTTGAGTAGAACTTATTTTATAGTGACCTTACATCAGTGCAACTTATTTTGTCCAGTTGGGTTTTTTTTCTACCTATTTATTAGCATGATATAAAGAATGTGTTCCACTTTTTGGGTTTCATTATGTAAGACAAAGCTTGCATCTTCTGATTTCTATTAATAAAAATTGTCTATTCAGCACAGTAGGAATAATAAAAATTTATGTTATAAATAGAACTGTCTTATGATGTAAGTAGAACTGTCTTGTTATTTTTTAAGAAATATGTTTCGAGCAAAAAGTGGTGACTGACCTAATTGCCATGCTTATATCCATTTTACTTTTATTCTTTATGCAAGTGAAACTAGCACTAAAAAGGATAGATTACTTTGAAAGTCTCAGGCCTCAAGATCAAGTCCACTGTTTCCATGAGTTAGTCAAAGACAAAACTTTTCAAAGTTTAAAAATGTTTCTCAAAACAGAATTCTAGTTTTCCAGACAGGTATAATTTTTAGGTTTTCTGCAGATAGCAAAAGCTGAAGCAAGCTAGGTGTAATTTCTTCCATTTCACTAGTTAGGAGACTGCTTCTAATTCATGATACAAACATCCTATACTATGTTAAAAGCATTTTGTTTCCTCAGTCCCAAACTCCTGCTAGATCTTTCTTGGGATTTGGTATTTATAAATTTTTGCTATAGCCTTCCCCCATAGAAGAATTACTTACTGCCGTCCCCCGTTTTACCTTTCATAGTGTACTAAGAGATTACTATAGTCAGTAAGAACACATAAATGGTACTGGATACTTGGACCTGACCAAACAGAGTATTGACTTTTTTCCCCCCCTCCAGCTACACATACAGGACAAGGGTCAGACATTTCTAATGAATCAGCTGATGGAAAAAAAACCTTTCTGTACCAACAAATTTCATAGGCAAGTCTGATTAAAAAAACAATTTTTCCAAATTTTGCACAATTAAGTTTTGCAACATGAAAAGAATATTCCTATTTCTAAATGGTTAAAATGAATACCACAAAGCTTAAGATACTTAATTTTTTTTTTTTTTAATTAAGCCCCTAAACTGACTAAAGTACAAGTTCCCAAACAGGTCAATAAGTAAGGAATACATCATACTTAGAACTTGTTACATTATTCATGTCAGCAAGTTAAGAGCAAAAACTATACCTTGTTTTTAAAGATCCTGGTGGATTACCAGCAGAAAGGCTGGTATAGGTGTATAGATTCTCAGTGAATGAGCAGTACCACAAAGCTGAAGTTGTTAGTAATTTAATCTGACCTCTTCCCCTCAAGAACATAATGTTAAGAGCAAAAAGACAGCAGTGGTGTGTAAATAGATCCAATCAATAAGACTCATGGTTTTAGGCAGTTTAGTCATAAAAAATGTGAACAGCAGGTCAAAAGGTACTAAATCCAGTTTCCAACAAATCGGCTCAATTTTATAACAAAACTTTCCAATTCATAATGTTACAGAAAAAATATTTACATTACTTGGTCAACAATAAATGATGTGGAGAGAGAAAATCTTAAATTCAAAGAAACAATATATATCTGTACTTCTGTTGGATCAAAGCATGAAGACTAACCAAGGTTCTGAGTATACCCTTCTGCCTTGCAATTCACCTTGAATGTCACTAACAATTTACTTTTTCAGTTATTCTATCCTGGCAAAGTTTCTGTCGTACTTTAAAGGTGTAAAAATTAATGAAGAATCTGGTCTTCCTGGCAAGGTAAGATCTAATTACTCTGATGACACCAGGAAGAATTTCTTTATGTAGTAATGGAGCAAGTAGTGCAAAAGAATAACAGAAACAGCTGGATCTTCCCTCTCTTTTTCTCTTCAACATCCACAGGAAGTCCTAGAAATGGACATAATTCAAAACACACTGCCAAGAATGTATTTTCAAACAAAGGTGAATTCCATATAGTTATGTTAATACCGTGACATTTCACAAGATATCTTTGCACAGGTCAGCAACTATTTCAGATGATATATAGATATACAGATAAGAGACTAGTTTAAGTAAATTTGTTCTCTTGTTTAATTTAAAAGACATTACACATATATGTATGCATACAGTGTTGCGTAAGATTTTTTTTTTCCTTTACATGACTAGTACTTACCAGATGGTTTTGCTTAATGTGAATAAAGAAAGAAATAGTACTTGCTTATATTAAGCCCTTCAAAAATACTGAAAAATATTACAGGAAACAAGACCAAAGCTATGTTTTAATTGCAAATACTAGGGAGAGGTTTTAGATTTCTTTCTCCGTATGCAGTGATAGGATGTTTGTAATATGGACTGTGACTGCCACCACTGTATCAATTCTTTAATGATATATTTAACAGTGATGTCACATATGGCACTGTAGAACCCAGAAGCCCACATAAAAGAAGTGAGAAACGTTAAGTCTTTACATGTAGCTAAGCATCTTATGAAAAAATAAATCCATATTTTGTGTGACAATCCAGTGCTGAGGGGAACAGATGCTTTGTATTTTCCAGACTCTACATGCCTATAAGTTACATCATGCTGTAATAATGTATCCAAAACACCATGGAGGAAACATTTTTTCTACTGCATTCAGGTTCTACAGTCAATCAAGCTCTACACAATCTCATGGTGAGTCCAGAATACAAGACAATCTTGCATCCGGAAAGCAAAGCCTAGTTTTCACTCTGTTTTTCATGCCAAAATATGAGTACTAATATATAAAAATAACAGTTTTGTGGCAAAAGGACATTAAAGCTTCTCAAAAGGATACTAAAGCAAAATAAAGCGGATTGTAGCATCTCTTTTGAGCTCTAGAATCAAAGAAAGCTTTGCTACCTTCTTGATTGTTTTTAAATTCTTGTTCTGAGAAGACTAAAAAAAAAAATAATCCAAAAAGTGTATAGCAGTTGCAGTACCTAAACTTAGTTATGCTCTTGAGCACTGATCAACTTCAAAAGTTATCCCAAACTCCATTCCTCTGGACATATATAACTGCACCAAAACATAGAAATGGACCATTCAAATATTCATAGTTTTGACCTTACCTACAAAACACCCAACGCTATTTATGTTAAAACTAAAATGTTTTAGTTTAAAATTATGAGGCAGAACTTGTAGTAAAGGTAACAACAAACCTACCAGCAGGTTTCACAGAATCATAGAATCATTAAGGTTGAAAAAGACCTCTAGGATCAAGTCCAACCACCAAACCAACGCCACTGTGCCTCCTAAACCATGTCACAAAGTGACCTGTCTACATATTTTTTGAACACCTCCAGGGATGGAGACTCCACCACCTCTCTGGGCAGCCTGTTCCAATGCCTGACCACTCTTTCAGTAAAGAATTTTTTCCTAATCTCCAATCTAAACCTCCCCTGATGCAGCTTGAGGCCATTTCCTCTTGTCCTAGCACTGGTTACTAGGGAGAAGAGACCAACACCCACCTCACTACAGCCTCCTTTCAGGTAGTTGTAGAAAGCAATAATGTCTCCCCTCAGCCTCCTCCAGACTAAACAACCCCAGCTCCCTCATCTACTCCTCATAAGATTTGCTCTCTAGACCCTTCACCAGCTTCGTTGCCCTTCTCTGGGCATGCTCCAGCAACCCAAAGTCCTTCTTGCAGTGAGGGGCCCAAAACTGCACACAGGGGCACGATCACCTCCCTGGTCCTGCTGGCCACACTTTTCCTGATACAAGCCAGGATGCTGTTGGCCTTCTTGGCCACCTGGGCATGCTGCTGGCTCATGTTCAGGTGGCTGTCAACCAGCACCCCCAAGTCCTTTTCTGCTGGGCAGCTCTTCAGCCACTTTTCCCCAAGCCTGTAGCATTGCATGATGTTGTTGTGACCAAAGTGCACGACCCAGCACTTGGCCTTGTAGAACCTCATATAGTTGACCTCGGCCCATCAATCCAGCCTGTCCAGGTCCCTCTGTAGGGCCTTCCTGCCCTCCAGCAGATCAACACTGCCACCCAGCTTGGTGTCATCTGCAAACTTACTGAGGGTGCACTCAATCCCCTTTAATTTTCAGAGTCCTATGATCACTGATAATTATGGCAATTCTTGATTATAGCGTCTGCTGAATCAGCTCTCAAGTGCAACATCTTATAAAAGTGCAGATTACTGTTACTTACTGAGCCTCATGGAAGACAAGAAGGGTGGCAAGTCACTCTTTTAATGCCTTATTTGAAGAAAGAAGAAACACCCAAAAACAAAATTAAGGGGGTGGTGGGCGGAACCTAAAAACAAAACCCAAGAGAAACTGAGTTGCTCTTAAATGGGTTAATTAACTGCCCTTAAGCCCTTATTTTATTTCTGTGCCATTTGTCAGTGTTAGTCTTTTAATTATCAAGAGTTATCTAAGCCTTTCATACAGTATGTTTAAGTTCTCAGAGAGCTCTGCCAAGCTGTATCATGCACCTTTTCCTTAAGCAAAGATAAATAGCTCTTATAACAGACCTGTTAGTCCTGCTAATTAGTTTGCAGTTGATGCTTTTGACACTCTCTCTCCTGCCTAAACATTTGTAAAAGATGTCATCAGATTTTCCTCTTGCGTTGTAACGTACTTTCCATCTGCATGGCTACTGGCCCAAACCAAAGTAAAACACCTATATCATTCTTTGAACATTTTTGAAGTACTGAGGGAGCAAGATGAAAGGTGAGCACATCTACATGCAGGCTGCTGTACTCTAAGCTAAGGCATATGACTATAGTAATGAGAAAAACATCTTGGACAGGCTTATGAAATTTAAACTCCAAAAAGTTAGGGTAAGAATCTGTCGAACCCAGTGGGGAAGTAATTTTCTTTACCTTTCATACCTTTTAATTAGGCTGAGAAAATCTTTAAAGGTATATTTACAGAGTGGGAGTAATGTGCTAAACAGAAAAACCAGCATTACTCTAGCTGCTGTGCAATGCATGTCCATGCTTGTAAATAAAAACTGTAACTTACATTAAATCCAATTACTTATGTACCTGTGTCATCATTTTGTCAGAGTCAAGATGACAGTGTTTCTGCCCAAGACAATTTGAACTGTTCAAATCAGATTGTCTGTGACAATGCACAAAACAGCAGAAAGATAAACCAGGAGATAGTTGTGAACTGACATAGTTCCACTGAAGCCAGAATTATGCTAAGGTATACTAGTCAAAGTTCTTGCTTTACACTTTGGTTTTGAAAAAGGAAAAACTAATATAAATAATGTAAAAATTGGTGGCAAGAACAACAAAAGAACAAGGTAAGAAGGACACTGGTTGCAAGAAAAATGTCTTCATGGGTTTACATTTCCATGTGCATTCTCAACCCTAAACTAATTTTCATAAATTAATATAACTGGCTATGGAGTTTATTAGGACGAAGCATATCTTGCAAAAGAATTTCAGAGAACATGGAACAAAATCCAGAAAACTTTGTATGCAAGCAGAAGGGAAAAGAAGACAGCAGTGTTTAATAAGCCACATTATCTTAATACTGTCTTTTCTCTAACTCCATCTTTCCATACACATGCTAAACAGAGGCTGTACTCAAACTCCGATACCCAGAATTACATAAAAAAGGGTTTAATCTTAATAATAGTAATAATTTCACAAAACTTTAAACATATTCTTAAAGTTCTCTGTAGCTTCTGAAGCTCTGTAGATTTGAGTACACCAGGAAGAATGATCAGGTTAATTTGCAATTCATGGGAGAAGTTTTAGAGGAAAACCAAGAAAGTTACTCTGACAGCTATCTTTTTCCTAAACTTCTTAGAAAAAGCACAGTTTTTCTGATTGTTCTCTTTTCAATCCTTTGTTGCCTAAACTCCTCACATATGTATACGGATATTTCAGTCATTTGTCTGTCCTCAATGAAACATCAATCTAATCAGATATCAATAAGGAGAACAGTCTTTCGGGCTCTATCTCCTCAATGTAGCTAGTCACTTCATACGTTATTGTCATACCAAAACTGCCTAATTACTTCTTTCCCAGAATAAAAAATTCTACCTTACTTTGTCATCCTTGACATAATAATCTACTTTACCCCTCTCAAAACAACTTGTCTTCTAGTACACCATTTCTGAGACAAGCAGGGTTGGAATTGCACGATACGCAAGAGATGTACAAAACATAGATGTGTACAGTGACATGCTGATATTATCCATTTTAGTGCCTATATCCTGAAAACTACTTCTTGAATTATTCTAAAGGTTACTTTAACACAGAGTAATTTCTGAGGTATTCAGTCTTCATACACTCAAATTGGAGTATGGTGGTATCATCTGTGTTGTAATAATGACAAAAATAAAGGAATATTTATCACAGACTTTTTCAGCCTTCTACTCATGTTTTTGCTAGTAGCCACTAGCAGACAGCATGCAATTCTGCAGCATAGATCCACTTCCCTGATCACATAGATCTGCTTTTGGCACACATGACTTTTAAGTGTTTTTCCACCACTGTGTTCTTCCTTCCTTTAGTATGACCTATATGTCCCCTTTCATTTCTACATTAACCCTTAGGTTTTGGTCATACTGATAATTTCTTCCTCTTTTGCTAGAACTATATTTTTTTATGTTCCCTCATTATACCGTATAATGGATTTTAGTATACTTGATTCTATTCTCTGGTCTAGAAAGTTAAAGTATTTTATTTTGTTGCTAGACTTTTTCTACTGGTCAGTGTATTATACTGCTACTTCCCTGTACACATTAGTTCCTAAGTACTTAATTCAATCTACTTCTAGGTCCTATGGACCCTGCATCCTGTTAAACAAACTATATTTTTTCCAGTAGCTCTTTAAATCTCCATTCCTAGCATCTCCATCATAACTTACCAGAGGCACACAAAATTAATGTTTCAGTGACATGTTCTGTGTCCAGAGACATTTGCTGCCTCTTTTCCTTTCAAGGCCACAGTGTTTTCTCAAAAATATTCACTGGCTTTTTCCATAGCTTGCAGGAAGAAAGGACAAAAATCATATAGGTGATGTTACACTTAATGTATCCTCTCTGCTACCCATCTTTTTTTGGCCTTCTCTAATACCTTGAGATTGACTGATGGACTTCTTGCTTAAATGAGATCTGGCACCAAATAGAGGGCTGACTGGGAAGCTGTGTGCCAAAGAAGATCAAAGGCAAATAGTCCCTAACAATTCCACTTGGTGGGTCTCCTATCTCACGACATGACATGGTCCACAGACAGAAGCTGACAACTTGCATGCAGAGTAAAAAAAAGTAAAAAACCATATCCATCAAGAAAAAAGGATTCATCTGTTTCTCCTCTGAGGCAAATCCTGTTTGCTGACAGATTTGTTCTTATCTATGTTTTCTGTCTCCTCTGAAGTATAATTTATCAATTAAGATGAAAAGTTGTAAAATACAAGATGCTGCAATGATGCTACATTTTATTTTCTACCCACATTCTTCTAAACCAAAAATTAACAGATTCTTGCAAGGTTACTTCTGGTCTACATAATTCAGAATTCTCACAAAAATATTCTGCAATACACAAAATCTCGGTAGATCCTTGAGTAGGTTATTGGAGTTTTAGGAACACATGGCCAAGTTCAGAAGCATTAACCACCCTACTGACCTCAGGAGTACAGATGAAAAATTCAAAACAGGGAAAAACTGAGAGTGTCTATAACAGTAGGTTAGTTTCCTTAAAATTAGCTATTGTATGATTTAGGCTATTTTCTATCATTGATGAGGTAATAGATTTCTGTTTCCCATAAGAGACCATCTGACCCCAAGGCTTAGCATTTCTGCAGGGTGATTTTGGCCAAAGGTTACCATTTAGCCTTCTCAGACTTGAGAAGATCTCAGGACTTGAGACCCTTTCTTTTACAGTCTTTCATGTACCTTTTGGCAAAGTCCTCAGAATCTGGAGCCCTGTTCTACTGGGTGAAGAGATAATACAACTATCTTTGTCCCTCTGGTTCTATGTCTTTATACTTGTAAGTATTTTATGGTGATATATAAAAAGAAGAGGAAGAGGGAGAGGAAGAGGGAGAGGGAGAGGGAGAGGGAGAGGGAGAGGGAGAGGGAGAGGAGAGGAGAGGAGAGGAGAGGAGAGGAGAGGAGAGGAGAGGAGAGGAGAGGAGAGGAGAGGAGAGGAGAGGAGAGGAGAGGAGAGGAGAGGAGAGGAGAGGAGAGGAGAGGAGAGGGGAGGGGAGGGGAGGGGAGGGGAGGGGAGGGAATGGAATTTAATAATTTGAAAATTACACAATTCCAGCAAAGTTATATTAGAAGTGTTAACATCGAATGGACAAAAATAAAGTCCAGGATAACATTACTGGTAATAGGAAAAATTAGTGAACGTGAGGAAAAATCAGATTTAGACAGAAAGGCATAAATGTTATATTTGGTCTTAATTTTGCACCAATAATTTACTAAGATACTTGTTGTTGACCAAGTTTTTCCAAACTGGCAGTTTTTCCTCACTTTTTTTATGGACCCAAATATGATCAGTCTTTGCTGGACTCACATAACCTGTTACCACATAGAGAATATAAAACTGCCATTTTACTTCACAAAGTTAAATGTCATGGAGTCAAACTGTTCTTTCAGTTTTCATTGGTAAACATAAATTACCGCTAATACAGTGTTATAGTTAAATTTCTAAATAACAAATGTCTTTGAGAAGTATTACTACAAGAAGGAGCTTTTTGACGCTTGATATAATTTATCGTACAAATATTTTCAAGTGCTGACTGCTTTCAAGAATAATTTTTGGATGTAAAAATAAATGACTGAGTTCAAGCACTTAAATCATTCAGTTGTAATTACAATCAAATAGACATTTGTACATACATAGTTTCGGGTGCAACATTGCAGCATCTCTCAACTGGCACAGTGAAAAATGCTTCAATATGCAAAAGCAGATGAGATATAAAATGAAGAATATATCCAAGTGGAAGTTTTTCTATTTGAGTTCTTTTTAATATTCACTGAATTTTTCTTCTACTATAACTAAGATAGCAAAAACACCCTTAGAAGTATTTGGAAACTAAATATTAAAAATGAATGCACATACACAACACAGCCTCTACCATATTAATGCATATGAGTCTTGCACATGTATAGGAATAATGTACATTAAACTTATAGTGTTCATTGTTTTGTTTTATAATATAAGGCTCTGAAGAATAGCTTTATCATGAATGCTCTGTGACTTTGGAAGCCATAATTAACATTTTCAGACCCTAACAAGGAAACAAAACTAACATATTCATTATTTTTTTCCACAAGAAACACTAAGTAGCATAATAAAATATTTTACATGATAAGGAATTTTACAGACTACAGCTTATACTGTCCATCAGTTAGAAAGAGTTTCGGGATGCTTGACCTTCTGAGTTTGCTGTTGCTTTTTGGTAATGGAAACATACATTTTTATTTTTTTTTTTTTGGATTTGATTAATAATCAAAATGACTTTTCATTTCAGAGAGGAGGTTTGCTCTTTTGTTTAAATGAATTTTAGAAAATCATTATTAAAGCACCATACAAAGGCTAGATTGTCTTTTTGATGCAGAGTTCTGTTCTAAACACATGCAGTCAAGTAAATCTAAACTTTAAGATTAAATAAGTTGTATTCACAAGAAGTAGAACCGACTGGTCATTTTTATGAGGCTTATAGTAAATTTGTTATAAAGTATAAGATCAAAATTAACTAAGTATATAAGAGTTAAAATACCACCAACATGAAAAGCATAAATTAATAAGCAATGCAGACTTTCTTTTTATGCTCAATTCATATATACCACAGTAAGACTCATCAAGACATTTGCCTTTTTCTAATACATTTACATCTGTATGCAGTTGACTCCCCAAAATTTCTGTGCACTTTATGAAAGGTGGCATTTACTAGGCCATGGAAAAGGTATGTTTTAATCATGACAGAACTATGTGTCAGTTTTAACTTCAGATGATTTTATTTGAAGACAAATAGTATTTTTTGTTTAATACAACATTGAGGAATCCAAGACAAATTATTAGAGTGAAACAGTTTTATCTTCTGCTGAAGATCTAAGCTGTTTCATCTTTTTCAAAACAAATATTTTGCATTGCACTGATATTTTTCTAGCACTGGGAAACCATTAACCAGTGACAATATTCTACTGCATTGACATTATCTCTTAAATAAATATCAAAGCACAAAAATATTCTTTTTAATTTTATGATAGATTTTCTGACATGGATCCCAGGGTTCTGCTTATGTAGTTTGTAACTTATAAACCCTACCAGTCACTTTTCCTTATGGCATGATTTCAGTTTTATGTGCTGACTATACCTTTCTTTTAGATATATTTTAGTGATGGGATAGGATGTTCATGATAAAAGAATACTTTGATTAAATGCTCTCATCATTGACATGTTGAAAATAGAAAAGGTCTTCAGAAGCAAGTGAAAAAGAGAAAGGAAAAGAAAAATATTTTAAATGGGGGGTGATGGGGTAAAGGGAGGGAAAAAAAAGGAAAAGGTTTCAGCCTATTTACTGTTACAGTCAAAGTATATGGTTTTATCTGGAGAAAAAGTATAAAAGTAATCACTCAGTTTTAATCAGGTTATTCAAAGAAAACAGCTGCAGCTATAAATTGCCATTTAGCCTGAATATGGGATACTGAATTTCCTATGAACTTTATTGCTGGAGGGCCAGGTATGAAGAAGCCTTTCCTCATTTTTCTGCCACTTGGGATAAAGAATCAAGAGATGCTTATGTGCAACTCGTGCAACTCTGGCGGTTGGATTAGATGACCTTTAAAGGTCCCTTCCAACCCAAACTATTCTATGACTCTATGGTTCTATAAACTATTCTATTTCTTGAACCAGTTAAAATACTTAAGGAGTGTAATGTTTTATGCACTCCTCTCCACAGGCAATCTGAGGAAAGGACTTTGACAAGAGTAGAGGGAAGAAAGCTAAGCAGCACATATGCACTTGGCATAACCACAGCCCCTGATAGTCTTTGAGCCTTTTTGGGAGTCTGAGCAATTTAACCAGAATCACCATGAATTCAAACACTCACAAAACACACTTCTAAAACCAGTATGCTAACGGTTGCACCGTTCACATTTCTGCTTTCTGCTTTTCTAGTCGGAAGTAATGAATACAGGAACACATGATGACTTTGAATCTCACATTGACCCAGACTATCTCATAGCCATGATTATCAGCTGGGAAGAAGGACATGAATGCACAGATTTACCCCTGGTTCTTTATGTTCCCTTCATTGTAAAGGTGGTGTTAATGACCTCCCAGAAAGTTTTCTGTCCTGCCTCTCCCCCTTACTACTACTTCTGTCTCTCCCTCTCATTTAACATGTTACACAGAAATTATGTATCATAGAATCGTAGAATTGTTAAGGTCGGAAGAGACCCTTAAGATCGAGTCCAATTGCTAACCTATCGCTGACAAGTCCAACCACTAAACCATATCCTCAAGCACCATGTCTACCCTTCTTTTAAACATCTCCAGGGATGGAGACTCCACCACCTCTCTGGGCAGCCTGTTCCAATGCCTGACCACTCTTTCAGTAAAGAATTTTTTCCTAATCTCCAATCTAAACCTCCCCTGATGCAGCTTGAGGCCATTTCCTCTTGTCCTAGCACTGGTTACTAGGGAGAAGAGACCAACACCCACCTCACTACAGCCTCCTTTCAGGTAGTTGTAGAAAGCAATAATGTCTCCCCTCAGCCTCCTCCAGACTAAACAACCCCAGCTCCCTCATCTACTCCTCATAAGATTTGCTCTCTAGACCCTTCACCAGCTTCGTTCCCTTCTCTGGGCATGCTCCAGCAACCCAAAGTCCTTCTTGCAGTGAGGGGCCCAAAACTGCACCCAGTACTCAAAATGCGGCCTCACCAGTGCTGAGTACAGGGGCACGATCACCTCCCTGGTCCTGCTGGCCACACTTTTCCTGATACAAGCCAGGATGCTGTTGGCCTTCTTGGCCACCTGGGCATGCTGCTGGCTCATGTTCAGGTGGCTGTCAACCAGCACCCCCAAGTCCTTTTCTGCTGGGCAGCTCTTCAGCCACTTTTCCCCAAGCCTGTAGCATTGCATGATGTTGTTGTGACCAAAGTGCACGACCCAGCACTTGGCCTTGTAGAACCTCATATAGTTGACCTCGGCCCATCAATCCAGCCTGTCCAGGTCCCTCTGTAGGGCCTTCCTGCCCTCCAGCAGATCAACACTGCCACCCAGCTTGGTGTCATCTGCAAGCTTACTGAGGGTGCACTCAGTCCCCTCATCCAGATCATCAGTGAAGGTATTGAACAGGACCGGCCCCAACACTGAGCCCTTGTGAACACCACTCGTGACTGGCTGCCAATGAATTTGACTCCATTCACTACTACTCTCTGGGCTCGGCCGTCTGGCCAGTGTTTAAGCCAGCGCAGAGCGCACTCATCCAAGCCGTGAGCAGCCAGCTTCTCTAGGAGAATGCTGTGGGAGACAGTGTCAAAGGCCTTTCTAAAGTCCAAGTAGACAACATCCACAGTCTTTCCCTCATCTACTAAGCAGGTCACCTTATCATAGAAGGAGACCAGTTTAGTGAGGTAGGACCTCCCTTTCATAAACCCATGTTGGCTGAGCCTGATCTCCTGCTCTAATCCATCTCATTAGTGCAACTAAATTAATGACTGTTCATATCACCAAGAGTGGTAGTGTGTAATTTATATAGATCATTAGTAACCACTGAAGCTGTTAAGAAAAGACATCATTAATTCTCTAATACCAAGTCATACAGGGAGGGTGCTGTAAAATGCAAATAATCGGAAGATCTTTGCAAATTAAATCCTGTTCGTATGTTTTAGAATCTGCTGTACATGTTCAAGTGTCCTGAAATGTACTCATTTTCTGGGTTCTGACATTTGAATTTATTCATTTTCATTGTATTAAAAATAGCATAATATCCACAAAAGAACAAGGACGGTAGATAAAAGTGCAGTGAGACTCTTTAATTAATGTTAGGCTAACCTTGGGAAAAGTAAGAAATGCCATTTTTCTCTGTGCACTACCAAGATGAGACTGAGTTTAGTCTCCAGATCCAGAGACAATCAATTATGATTGTTTCTTAGGAACAGGGAAATTTATAAAAAAATGGGCCTTCTTCCATCAGCATCTGTGAAACATGAGCTGATATGAATTTCTGTGACATTCATAGTAATAAAAGTCCTGATCCTAAATCCATAGAAATCAATATTGGGATTGATTCAGGCACTACCTGTCAGCTTGCATCATTGTAAAAGTTATCTCAGTTGCCCTGTTCTCACCAAAGGAAGATTTCTAAGTCATAGGATACAAACACGGAGTAGCTGGCTAAGTGATAGGATACCAATACTTCATTTTTGCCAGTTTACCAATACTTTATTTATTTGTGTGTGGAAAAAGATTCCTTTTAATATCAGTAAATGCTACATTTTTTTGCTTTCCTTTTTTTACTTAAGTACTCTTTCCTTTGTATAACAATGACAAAAAAATTTGATAGCAATTGCTTTAAGAT
Organism: Phalacrocorax carbo; assembly: GCF_963921805.1. NCBI lineage: Eukaryota > Metazoa > Chordata > Aves > Suliformes > Phalacrocoracidae > Phalacrocorax > Phalacrocorax carbo. The sequence goes on from NC_087548.1 coordinate 33,787,560, forward strand.
AGTTGGAATTGGCTCACATTTAACAATCTTACTTTTCTGTTTTTTTACATAATTTTAGTACCGCAATCTTATTTTCATTAGATGCATGCAAAGTACCTTTGACTGGACTGGGCTACTGAGTCTTTATGAGAAGTTCGTTACTTAGCTAATTTTATCATCACAGTTAGAACCTGACCTTTTCTATAAAACTCAAGAAGATGGACATCAGATCATGACTGTTGTCTGCTCAAAATCATTTTCATAACAGACTGTATACGGATCTTTGTCATATTCTTTCTACTGATGCTGTAGCAATTTTCATTATCTGTAATTTACACTGCAGTGGCATAAGGACAGTATTGTTTTCCATGGTGTAAAACAGAGAGATGCTATTAATTAGCGGGGGAAAGATAACATTAGGACAGGAATCCTTGGTGGCTTCAGTGGCCAAAAATTTCTCAGTAACAGGTTGGAATATGCCCACTGCTACGCAGTAGCTGATGCTTTTAACTCGCTGCTATTCAGGTATGTTCAGTTCTGTGCTGCTAGGGCAATAAAAACTGTTATTCAAGTAACGTTTTGAACTCATGTATCAAGGCACTCTCTGAAATCTGTTATTCATATCCATTTGCATCTCTAGTGTCTATTGCTGCATATGGGATCTTAAAATTACAGCTGCAGAATGACCGTCTGAAACTGAAGAAAAATTCACTGCTTGGTAATTATTATTTCTTTGGAAGTTTTAACAGATTCCTCATCAACTTCTCTTAAATCATTTGTAAAACATTGAACACAATGGTAAAAACTAAGTTACCTTTTAGTCTGTAAGAAAACTGTTATGAGTCACAGGCAACATTAATCTATGTTATCCTAATATGCCACATATAATTACTGTTAATCTTCAAGCATTTAAACCATTACAAACTGCTCAAACTGTGTAGTCATAACCACCTATTAATCTGTAAAGGCTGCTGCCAGCAGGGAAATTGTTGTAAACTCAAATGAAACCCTCGAGATAGGATGACTGAAAAAATCAGCAGACTACCCCATCATTAGAGAAAAGAATCTTATTTCTGAGAAAAGGGAAAGAATATAAGAGCTGAAAAGATATTTGACTGTCACCATGCTCCGGTAAGAGTTTGAGTAAAGTTGCCTGGTAAGTCAAGCAGAGTATAACCATGACTATCAATTTCTTCTATACAGAAGCAGATCCAAAATTTGTTGGCTAAAATAGGTGCTAAATTTACTGTCTGGTCTTTCTTAGAAATGGTGTTTTTGAGAGGAGGTTAGGTATTGTACAGGGGAGAGGTACTGGGACTGTTGTTCTGCTTCAGACAAGGAACTTGCAAAATTCTAAAGCTGGAAATATTCTACATGGGCTGTAGAGAAATCTGAAGTAAAATAGAGAGGTACAGTAGTTCTTAATGAAGGAAGAAGACAGATTAATTGATACTCTGGCTTTCTGAAGAGGTGCCAAACTAGGATGAACGCAAAGAAGAAGACAAAGGGATAAATTAATATGTATATATACGAACAAACAAAACCACAGAAAACACTTTTCACCGAGAACAACCTTTTCTCATCAGGTGTAAATTGCTTCAGTGAGTTACAGAATGCAGTTACAGTCACAACAGGGAAGCAAGGAAGTTTTTCTTGGCATCTCTGTTTCTTTGATCTGGTCTATTTTAGCAATAAAGTACAGCTGGCTAATTTCTGTTCCTGTTGTCCCCACTAAGTGTGGCAAAACTGAGAAATCTAGCCTGTACTAGTTCATCTGTCACCCCAAAAATGGTTAATTTAAATTACATTTGCAGTACTCTTAATAATAAAACTTAAGTATCATATCCTATTTCAATATTCTAAACATTAAACTGAGGACGATTTATAACCTTTTGTTTACAAATCAATCAATGTGATTAAAAAAAAGGTAAAGATATAATGACTATGATATATTCCTTAATTTATCTCTTCTCCTGAATCTGAATTCAGCCTACCTTAATAACTACCTTCTGGGACCTGGTTTGCAGGCCTTTTTTCACAAGCACAGCTCCCACATTAACCACCAGAAATAATAGATGGATGGACTACCAACAGTAACATTTTTTGTTTGTGGGGTATTTTTTGTTTGGTTGTTTGTTTTTTGGGTTTTTTTGGTGACAAGTTACATGATCCCACAATAATTCAGTTGTAACTTTGTGGAGATATTCTCATTTCTGTGGTTTCTGACTTATGAATCTTCTTCTAAAAAATAACAGCAAAGAACCTATGGAAGTTTTCAGTGCAGCCTGTATAGGCCTGCATCTGCTAGCTGGTCCACATGCATAAATTGACAAGGCCAGTATTTTAAACAGGCCAGTGTTTTAAGCAGGAAGAAAAATAAATCAGCTGGTGTTTTATTGTACAGCCTTAGGACACTAATTCTGTTTATGGTTGTTTATTACACACTAATGGCCAGAATGTAAGACTTAAAAATATGCAAAAAGAGAATGCAAAACATGGATTTAATTGCAGGAGAGGCAGGCATATTATGCTGGATTCATTCAAATCCATGGAGGCATAGCTCCAAGCCAATGCTGACACAACATCAGATGTTAAGAAAGTCGATTCACAACAGTTATTTTAGGTAAGTGTGTGTGCTGGTTTTGGCTGGGGTAGAATTGATCTTCTTCAGAGTAGCTCATATGGGGCTACGTTTCGGATTTTTGCTGAAAACACTGTTAACACAGGGATGATTTAGTTACTGCTGAGAAGTGCTTTCACAGAGTCAAGGCTGTTTCTGCTTCTCACGCCACTCCACCAGTGAGTAGGAGGTGGACACAAGAAGCTGGGAGGGAACACAGCAAGGACAGCTGACCTCAACTGACCAAAGGGATATTCCATATTATATGATGTCATGCTCATCATATAAACTGGGGGAAGAAGAAGGAAGGGGGGGACATTCACAGTTATGGACTTTAGTCTTCCCAAGTAACCATTATGCGTGATGGAGCCCTGCCTTCCTGGGGATGGCTGAACACCTGCCTGCCCATGGGAAGTAGTGAATGAATTCCTTGTTTTGCTTTGCTTGCATGTGCAGCTTTTGCTTTACCTATTAAACTGACTTTTCCTCAAATCATGAGTTTTCTCACCTTTACTCTTCTGATTCTCTTCCCCTTCCCAGTGTGGTGGAGTGAGTGAGAAGCTGTGTGGTGCTTAGTTGCTGGCTGGGGTCAAACCATGACAGAGTGTTAAAGATAATCTCAATAATCTAAATTAGGAATAAAACCTCTGAATATCACCGGAGAAGTGTATTGCAGTACCATTAGAACAGAATGTTTCAGTTAACTGCCTGTGGTATAAAATGTGAAATCTTTTATTGTGCTAAATGTTGTTTTGCTTGAGGAAATTATTAAAAAGTGCCTGTCAGAACAAATTATAGGTATTAAGTACCATTGAATTCTAGGGCATAAAATATATGAATATATAATATACCTGTGTTATATATTTACATTTAATATGTAAATATTACATATTACAGAACAGAATTGGTCATCATCCTTCTCCTTTAAAGTCTGTAAACATATTTGTCCTGTTGTACACCTGCTGCTTTTCAGGCATTGTATCAGAAATTTTTTTCACATCACACTTTGTCTAAACAACTCTGCATCACCTAGTTTTTCTGAATAAGACTTTCAAAGATAATGTACTAAGAACTCTAGTCCCATAAAGATACACTTATGTACTGAATCTAATTACTAGGAATAATTATGAATAGCTCCATTGGTTGATCATGGAAATCTGCAGAACTGGGACAATGGATTGCAAGTTTATGAGTAGCTTCAGCTCTGCAGTGCAGCACATAGCCCTTGTAAAGGACTCTAAGCAGAAGAATGTGTTAACTTACAACATAAAACATAATCTTTGTTTTGGTATATGTGTTGTAAGATCTTCAATGTACTAAGGTACAGATACCTGAAAGTATCTGTACTTACTAACTTTTTTCTTCTTACTTACACAACTAATTTTCTTCTGATTTCATAGTTTGGTTAGGGCTCAACAGTAATATAATATAATACAGATATTCAAAGTAATTTTACACTGCGTTCTATCATGCACAGTAAATTAAAATATTCCATTAACTAAATAAATTTGTGGTGCCATAAATCAAAGCACGCTAAGTAAATCACAGTTAGTGAAAACAAAAACATAATTCCATCATAGTGATTAAGCAGAGACTAGAAATAGTAAGATTTATCATATTTAATGGGCAGAGTATGATTATGAAACATGCAGTTTTGGGGTTCAGGTTTCTCTGAGCTTGATTTTCTTTTTCTGAATTGCATGTATAGTGGTTTTTTATAATTTTCATGCTACCTCAATGCATTATCATAATTAAGGTAGACCTTTTTAAGCCTGTATTTTTGCAGATTTATCACAAAGCAGGTTATTGTATAACACTGAAAGTAGATAAGAGCGTAATAGAATCATATTCATGTCATGGAAATGAAAGAAGACCATTTTTAACAAGTAATGTTTACATTGAGTATATTTTCCCCATACTCTAGTCAGGACCTACTGTGTGTTCTATAAAACAAACAACACTACAGGCAGATAAGAGAACACACCATATAATAAGTGTGTGAAACAAAACAATACCCCATGTGGAACTTTTCTGTGTTTGTTTAAACTTGTAGAGATGACAGCCCATTGCACTCGACAGAGCAGCATGTTGATATGTCTTGCAGAACCATTTTAGGTCATTGTACAGATGTTGCTATTGAAGGTATATTAGTAATATAAAGCTCATCCCAATAAACAAGCCAAATTGAAAACTGTAGTTGGACCCAACAGTAATCTTATTAATTGAAGTATTTTAAATTTAATTTAAATTAGGATATATAAACATACAAATGGGTTAAAAAGTTCTTTCTGTAATTTTTTGTTATTTTCTTCTGTACAAAAATTTTCTCTCAAAGAGGACTGAGGAATACTGGAGGGTTGAGTTATACCCATTGCATTGCAAAAATCGGAATTATGACAGGTTGACATATTAAATTGTGACATCCAATGCTTTTGTTCTCAAACTTTATAAAACGGAACAGGCAGCAAATCTGATTGTTTCACAGGTTGGCTTCAGTCAGTCTCAGGAGTCATGTATTAAAATTTTGGCTTGAAATGTACAGAAGGACATTACTTGTAAGGTTTCTGAGTTGTCTAATTGAAATCTACTTCAGGTAAGCATTTTGTCATAATCTTAATTTTTAGATTCTTTTAAGTTGCTACAAGCTCTTATGACATTAGCCATAGTCATCTGCTTAAAATAGTGAGATGTGTGTTTCAAGATACTCCTGAGAAGTTTTAGGGCTGTTTTTCCTCGTTGTCTTCTGTATTTCCTTCATATTCTATTTGTCTCATATGTGTACCCTGCTAGCACAGCTGGGAATGTCCAATCTTTCTTTTTTTAGAAGCTGTTTTCACTAGCTTAGAATTGTACCTAACTTTAATTATTAAAACTAAACTATTGATTGTCAGATACCAGCCTTATAGAAAATTATATACAGTCAACAAAATCCTGTCATTTTTTAGAGCAGGATTAGGGGAAGCAACCTTGCTTTCTCTACATTATTGTTAACATTTAGTTAATAAATTTAAATACCATTAGGATTAAGACTTGAAATTTGGCATATGGAGAGGAAGTTGCTTTTCGGTAGTTCCCCTCTGTGAAAAATCTGTTGACATTTGTAAATTATAAGACTCTCAGTACTCTGTTTGCAAATACCCATTAGAAATTTGTCATGGATGCACAGCTGAATTCTCCAGAAAAAAAAACCACAACCCACAACAACAAACCAATCTACCATGAACATACCTTATTAACTTCCAGATCCAATGTGTGAGCATCATTTCTGCTAGGTGACTAAGAATTCTTCCCTGTAAGGCAGTAATTAAGTGAACTTCTCCTCTCCCAAGTTCTAATTCTGTCAGCCAGGAGCAACTGACACATCAGGTGCAGAAATGCAGAAATGCAAACTGCTCTCCTAAAAAATTCCCAAAGGCTTTTGCCTGGCTTATAGTCACATGAGGGAAAAGAGAAAGCCACCTGGCTGCAATACAGAAGGGTGATGAGCTGGCCTTGGCATGGTAGTGCCAAAAGGAGCTGGGACACTATGAGTGAGGGAATAAGAGGACATATTTTATGAAGAAAAGCTGGTAACCATGAAAATTCACAGCATCACAGAACTGCTGAAGCTGGAAGACACCTCTAGTTATATTCCAGGGATTACATAACCTCTATATGATCTTTACTATAATGTATAAATTTCATAAAATCCTTTTTAATCTTCAAGGCCCTTTGCTGGACTTGCTCAAAGATGTCCACTTCTCTCTTGTCCTGGGGAGGCCAGAGTTGGACACAGCACCTGGATGTGTCTTACCACTGCTGAGGAGAAGGCAAGGATCACCTCACTTAACCTGCTGGCAACGCTCTGCCTAATGCAACCCATGAAGCTCTTCGCCCTATTTGCCACAAGGATGCTTTTCTGCCTAGCAGTCAACTCAGTGTCCATCAGGACCTCTCCCTACTCTTTTCTGCTAATCTGCCTTCCAGACACTTCCTCCTCAATTTGTGCTGGTGCAGGAGTTATTCCTCCCCATGCGCAGGAAAAGGACTGTGAGACAGAAACACGGACTCACAAAAGTTAACATTTCTCTACCTTCAGAAAACAGCTGCAAAACTTGCTGACAATCATCTGCATATGATCTGCATATGACTGACTGACAAAGAAGGTGTTAATCCAGCATCTCGAACAGTGATAACTATTTTTTTTAATGTGATAAAAAAAGGCACTTTCTCCTTGAAGTGTACAATTACTACAAAACCTTATAATTTGTATATATAAGATCTAAACTTTGGTTCATGCTTCAGCTGAAATGTACAAGTTTGAAACCATAAGTGATTTACACACACAAAAAGGTGCAAACATAACATTCTCAAAGTTTTTATCTAATTACTATGCCATTAGGTGAATTGAAACTTAAGCCTTATCAGTTTCTCTGCTCCCTCATTTTCTAAATGTTCTGTCTGCTCTCTTTTCACATTCACCAGTGTGTCTTTTCCCTGGCTTTCCCTTCAATCTTCATAGTTGAATTGATATTTCAAGAAAGTTGGAATTAGAAGGAAAATGACAAGGAAAATAGTCTACAATTTTCAAATACAGACCTCTGAATGATTTAGAGAAAGTAACTAGGTAGTGTATTCCTCAAACTGCAAAAGGGGCTCGCAAGGCAAGAAAGCTTATGGCATCCTTCAGTGACACAATTCAGACTTTCACATCCTCATTTTCCATACAGTGTTAAAAAAATATATTAAGAAAAAAGAGAAATTGTGTGATAAACTGTGAATAGTCTTTACAGTCAGTGCTTGCAGGAATGTTTCTTAAGGTTTTTGCAGACAGGACTTGCAACTACAAGTAGTGAGAGTTGCTATGAGAGAGCTAGAGTATCATCCTTTAGCCATTACCAAATCCATTAGTAATCCATCGCTCAGCTTCTATCAGATGTCAATTTTGGAACAAGCGTGATCGGAATAAATCTAAGGGATAAAATTAATAAAGTAAAGAAACCTCAAAAAGAAATGACATTTTTTCAATCTTCTTTAGATCTTTTCAGGATGCAACACAGATGGTTGTATTGGGTCAGGAGGCAAGGTTTTGGCAGGACAGTGAGGATTGCAGGGGCGGTCTCCAAGAAAAGGAACCAGGATCTGCCCTTGTGTTGGACAGGACTGGTTACAGCCAGTTTCAAAGTAGACCCACCACCACCGGCCAAAACTGAGCTCATCAGCAACACTTGTGGCATCTCTGTGATAGCATATTTAATGAACAATAATAATTACTGCATGGCAGTTATGAGAGAAAGAAGTGGGAAAAATGTGAGAGAAACAACCCTCGAGACATGAACGTCAGTTAAAAAGTAGTGGTAGGAGGTGCTGCAGGTGCTGAGATTCCCCTGCAGCCCATGGAGAAGACCATGGTGAAGCAGGGTGTCCACATGTAGCCCATGGAGAACCAAGCTGGAGCAGATATCCACACTGGACATCCGTGGATATCTGTGTGGAGGACCCCAAACCACAGAAGCTGGATATGTACTGAAGGAAGCTGCAGACCGTGGAGATGCCATGCAGGAGCAAGCTCCTAGCAAGAGCTGCAGCCCATGGAGCATGTTAACCAAAGTTAACATCTTTGACAGCTATGCTGAAGATTATCTACATAAATTCTGCTAATCCTCCTTGATATCCTTGAATGCTTTGGATATGTATGCAAAGTATGTCTAGGCCTTATATAGACCTTATACATGGGCTTTCAGTTTCAAGCTTCCTGCAAACATATTAAAAGAATATTTTCCATTTTTCTTGTATTGCTGTGCAGTTGGTAGATAGAATAGATAAGGAAAGGCCAACCAAAAGTCCAGGTGCAGTAGCTTCTTCAATGAGGAATAACGTTCTATCTGTCAGTTTATGGTTGGGAGTCTTCTAGATTACTGGCTAGGAAGGATTACTTATAGGTAAAATATACTGACCCATAAAAGCATTTCATACTGAACATTTAGAGAAAAAACATTTTGCACAATTGAGCATTGCACAGCAGTGAAACCTGAATGTATTAGCTATGGACTAAAAGTTCAGCCACCACACAAAAAGGTAGTAGCTTCATATTATTTTACTTTTAACTGGTAAAAATTCTGTACAAGTGTAGATCCTTCAGTTCAAGCTGATGAAGTAATGTGAAATAATAATATTTTTTTAAAAAGAAAAAAAAATCCCCCAATACAACAGCAGAGGTGGTGTATGTGAGGCAGAGTTGTTATTTTCTCTGAATTGGAAATGATAGCAACAAAACAGCAGAAAGAGCACTCTCTCGGAGCCTGAACAATGTCACAGCTTAATTCAGCTAAGGCAGTCCCAAGCTGATTATCTTTCTGTTTAGGATACTGCAAGCTTTGGACTCAATATAGCTATCACTTAAGATGTGGCATGGAGATAGTGTGGCTAGAAACTATTATGTGAATGGAAATTCCCATCTGTCTGAAGTAGTTTTAATTGCACTGTAAGCCATTGAAACAGCAGAAAAAAACCCACTGAAACAACAAAGTACTCTTTCAAAGCTTAAGGGGAGGAGATTGATGATGGAAACTATTGCACCACTAAAAGGAGATCTGGAAGACTTTAAATGCCACATGAACAGGGAGTTGCAGAAAAACAGAGTAAGTCTTTATTTGCAGCACTGATGGGAAATCAAGGTAAAATGCTAGCAAGGATAAATAACTGTTCAGGGGAGAAGAGCAAAAATGAGTTGTAATTAAATATCATACAGGGTTTGAGTTAACTGAAGAGACTACATTTACACAAAAGTATGTAAGGATGGGAAAAAAGATTAGAGGACTGTCTGATATTTTGATAGCTCAAATATTCCAATGGCGTCCCAGAAAAATTAGAGATGTCTATGCTTTTCTTGAGTAACTCTCATGCAAATATAAAAAAAAAGGTCATCTTCCTTGGCACGAAACTCAGGCTCAACTTCCAAAAATAGCTCATTGATGTTCCAGGTGTGTACTGTCCAATATTTTCAAAGGCTGCTGGCCAAAAATAAAGAACAAGATATTTCACAGATTAACTAGTTGATCTGGTGGCAAACAATAAAATCTAGTAAATCTTGAAAAATCTTTGTCTTCTTAAGAGTTCAATACTGTGCCTTGGTATGTGTACGTAATACACATAAATATAATGATATAGAATAATCACCACCACCATAGTCATCACCAGGTAGTCAACATAATAGATTTTACAACAGCACTAGAGTCAGCTGTGCCTGTGGGATGCAGATTCAAGATAAGTCTGCTTGCAAAGATCTACATAGTCTCCTTGGAGATTGTCTTGAGCCCAGCAGGTTTTATCTGTAGTAGACTGAGATCTCAACATTTTGAGAGACCTTGCTGGTGCTTTGGAAAATACCAGAAAAAAAAAAAATGAAGGCCTAATCAGAGACTCAAGAGAAGGCCTACTTAGTTTCATCCAGTCAAATAAAATATGAAATGTCATAATATAATATAGTTATTCATCTGGGGGAGTGGGAAACCACCCCCTGAAACACCTATTCTTTCTGAACCTTAGCCAGAAGATTAATTAGCCACAAGTGGCTTCATCTTCTGTAGTGGCTTAATCTTCTGTACTGGTTTCATGAGGTTAGGACTGCCTGATTTAGCAGTCAGGAAGACTTCAATCAGGAAGAGTCACAGTTAGGCTTTTTTTAGAATGCTAGTGGTACCCTAGTGTGGTAAAGAAAGAAAGGTCCTCCAGCTTCATTTATTAGTGTTGTTAAACTGCAGCTGGAAAAATATACATTATAACAAGAGCAAATCAAAAGAAATGAAACAGTAATTCACTGATTCTCAGGTACCTATATGTATCACTTACTAAGAGGAACTCTACAGTGGATTTATTTTGGGTTTTTATGCCTATGTGCCTTTGTAACTGCACTGCTGAGGAAGTTATCATGATCTGGTAGATAATTTGAAGGGTGCAAATAGGAAATATATTCTTAGTGTGCAAGAAAGGGGCATAATATACCTTGAAGTTCACAGCTGTGTTGAATAGCTGCTGTTTATCAAGAGGGTGCTGTACACACATCAACACATCTTAGTAAATGAAGTCAGCTAGACATTTTCTGCTCCTGAAGAAAAAGAACGTGAAGAAGTGACTGTTTTTCAAGGAGGTTTTTTTTTTTGCATCTAAATAAAATAAAAATATTTTTACATCAAAATTCACATCAAAGTTACCTTTGTTTCAGCATGTATAATCAGAACCACCCTTTTCTTCAAGGAAGATAAAGTGGATTAATTCTATCCATTCAATAGCTTTTTTCAGGTGAAATTATCCAAAACCTGTGGAAAAGAATATAATTTCTGTCATTATTAAATAGTATGAATAACAGAGATTAAATTCTGTGCACAGCTGCTTTAGAATAAGCTAACAGAGTTCAGCTGAGGAACTAAAAAAGAAGAGAGTTTATGAGAGTTAGATTTTTTTGGGTTGGTGCAAATAAAGCAGATTGAACAAACAATGAAACACCAAAAATACATAGTTAAAAATATGGTAATAAACTAATGGAGATATTAAAATTAATAGATAGTGAAATGATTTCTTAAAGGAAGTGATGAAAACCTTGTCATATATGATCCCAGTGTAGGTGGTTAAAATCAAGTAGTCCAAAGCATTGTTCAGCAGAAATATTTCCTTCCTAGGAAGTTAAAACAGATCTTTTCCATCCTTAATCTTTTTGACTCTCAAATTAGGTATTAACTGGAGATCTTTAGGTTATGGGATAAAAAAATTTGGTCCTGTATAAGGAGCACAGAGAGGCAGAGAGAAACAATGATGGGTCAGATAATGCTACCGTGCCCATGAAGAACCCCAAAGCCTCCATGGTGGGGGGTGTCAATAGCCCAGACGCTACCCCCGGAGCTTATCTGGCCCCTCCCCTGGGGGTCCCTGACTTCTCTCTGATCTCCATTTCTGTTTCCTGAGCAAGGGACCCTGCCCCGTGTGTGTGGAGGGGCAGGGCATGGCTGTGGGAGGGGACCGTGTGTCAGGGTCCATATGCCCATTGTGGCAGCCACTGGAGCCAGCACAGGTGTGTGTGCTGGTGTGTGATTACCAGTGAATATGCAACCCCATCAGATGGGGAACAGGGTGAGCGGTGAGGATGAAGCGCCCAGAGGGGCTGGCTCCCAAAGGAACCAGGGGTCCAAACGTAGTGCTGGAGGGACCATGGGGATGGGGGTCAATTGAGATACCTGTGGTGGTTGTGCAAGGAGGTGGTTGTGTGCACATGTGTGTGCATGTGTGTGTGAGAGGAGGATCCAGAGGAACATACTGGACAGTCTGTGTGTGTAATCCCAGCTGCCAGGGGATTCACATTCATGCATATGTGTGTTTGTGTATGTTCAAGGAGCTCTATGCCAGTGGCAAGGATGATGTCATAAGTTCTACCTGTATCTGTGAGAGTGCTCTGTTTTCCACCTGTGTGGATCTGTGTGGCCCGCTGTGTCTATGTGCATATATGCATATTGTATATGTGTGTTTGTGTATGCATTACTGCAACTACATACTCAGCCTCACCAGCTTTTCCCCTCAACCAGGTGGGATTGGAGGCATGGAGCTGTGGCAGCCTTGTCACTGTCAGGCTGCCAGATTTGGCAACCACTAACAGAACTGCAGGTTTCAACCTACTCTTCAAAAATTCTGAGATACGGGTAATGATTTTGGAGCTTTGTTAGGCCACATTATCAGACTTAAGATGGATAATGACAATGTTTAATCTTTAATAGAAAAATAATTGCTAAAGCTGGTGAAGCAGCAAAATAAAACTTTTATCTTCCTCTGCTACCTCCAAAACATTGTCAGGGAATAGTAATCTGTGGAAACAAAACAAGTAGATCATTGATAACATCTTCCCCAGAACTCAAAGGGAAAATGAAGTACTGTCACACCCTTTCTGCCTCCCTTCTCATGTTGTCTTTCTTGTTCTCATTGTCACTTTCTTCCCCACAGCCCAAGTCTTCTTTAGTTTAGCTTACATAAAATACAGCTCTGACCTTCCCAAGCACACAGTGACAATTTGAAAAATGGATCCATTTTGTTCAAATGAAGTATCTGATCACAAAATCCTTAGTGAAGCAAAACTCCGATTGAAGTCAATGAGCAAGAGCAGTGGAGTGACCACTGAAATCAATGAAACCTTGTTTTGGCATGAGCTATGAAGCTACAGTTAGATTTTCCCCACCTATCCCACTAAGAACCCACCTTTTTCAGATTTCAAGATGATTGACTGCTGTTCACAATAATGCTTCTGCAATATCATGTTCATGAGGGACCAGCACCACAGCACAAATCAAAATAAGAATAAAAGGAATAATGGTTGCCAGGTTGGAAAAAAAATCAGAAAAGTTTAGACGTGAGAAAATTGTTAATTTCACTTGTAAATCTCATGACAAAAGAGTGACATTTCTTGACTATTATTTGAAGTAATGTAAATTGTGTATACTGACCATTCCTTTTCTTGATTGTAGTATAGATGACTATAACCAGAGGGCAAAGCAAGTGTAAAGTTTTGTGCCCTTTTCCTGCCCCTCAACATACCAGTACCTCTCTTACTTGATTTACTCCTACAGAATGCTTCAGAAATATAGCAGCAGTCTCTGCGATATTTTCTCTGTTATATGCCTTTTAATCTGTTAGTGCTAGACAGGAGTGTTTCAATTTGAGAGGTGTTTAACTAAAAAAAAAAAAAAACCAAAAAAGGAATATCAGGATTTACAAAGATGAAAATCCAGTTTTCTTGTTTTAAGAGTGGCAGGACAAGACACAAAAGCAACCTAAAGAAGCAGCTGAAGCTTTGTTTGTCTTTGCAGAACAGGATTTTAATTTCAGGAAGAATTTGCTCTGTGATTGAGTGGCAATTAAATTCAGTAAGATCTGTTGGGCTTGAGTTAAAAAAAAAGGCTTAATTAATTACACAAACAACGGATGGTCCTGTCAAATAGGCAAGTAAGTTCATTGATCTTAAAGTAAAGCTGAAAACAAATGAAGAATTGACAAAATAATACACACATTACAGTGGAAAGGCCATTAGAGATAGGCAATAATTATGAAAAGGCAGTAGATATTGTAAAGAAGGCAAAGATCTCTCTGTGGTCACAGTCATAAGAACACTGTATTAAAAGAAAAAGACACTTTCAGACACCCACATATTACTATATTTGGAGGAAGTCAGCCTCAGCTCTGTGCCTGGAAAGATCATGGAACAGATGCTCCTGGAGGACATGTCAAGGCATATGGATGACAGGGAGGTGATTAGAGAGAGCCAACATGGCTTCACAGAGGGCAAATTGTGCCTGACTATTCTGGTGGCCTTCTACAATGGAGTGACTGCATTTGTGGATATAGGAAAAGCAACTGATGTCGTCCGTCTTGATTCCTGCAGGGCCTTTGACATGGTCCCACACAACATCCTTGTCTCTAAATTGGTGAGATATGTGTTTGATGGATGGAGTATTCAATGGATAAGGAATTGTCTGGATGGCCATGTGCAAAGAGTTACAGTCAATGGCTCAATGTCCAAATGGAGATCAGTAACAAGTGGTGTCCCTCAGGGGTCTGTGTTGGGACCAGTACTGTTCAGCACTTTTATTAATGATAGAGACAATGGGATTGAGTGCACCCTCAGCAGCTTTGCAGGTGACACCAAGCTGAGTGGTGCAGTTTGTACACATGAAGGAAGGGATGCCGTGCAGAGGGACCTTGACAGGACTGGGAAGTGTGCCCATGCAAACCTCATGTAATTCAACAAGGCCAAGTACAAGGTCCTGCACATGGGTCAGGGCAGCACCCAATACCAATGCAGACTGGGAGATGAATGGGTTCAGACCAGCCCTGTGGAGGAGGACTTCAGGATAGTGGTGGATGAAAAACTGGACACGAGCTGGCAATGTGTACTTGCAGCTCAGAAAGGCAATCGTATGCTGGGCTGCATAAAAGAAAAACCATGGGCAGCAAATTAAGGAAGCTAATTCTGCTCCTCCAGTTTATTATCATGAGACCCTGCCTGGAATACTGCATCCAGCTCTGGGGTCCCCAGTACAAGACAGACATAGACCTGTTGGAGCATGTCCAGAGAAGGGCCACAAAAATGATCCAAGGGCTGGAACATCTCTCTGTGAAGAAAGGCTGTGAGAGCTGGGGTTATTCAGCCTCGAGAAAAGAAGGCTCCAGGGAGATGTTATTGCAGCTTTTCAGTACTTAAAGGGGGCCTATAAGAAAGATGGAGAGAGACCGGGACCTGTAGTGACAGGAGAAGGGACAACATTTTTAAACTAAAGGGTAGTAGATTTAGATAGGCCCTAAGGATGAAATTTTTACCAGTGAGAGTGGTGAAACACAGGAACTGGTTGCTCGGGGAAGTTGTCGATGTCCCATCATTGGAAGTGTTCAAGGTCGGGTTGGGTGTGGTTGGGAGCAAGCTGGTCTAGTGAAAGATGTTGCTGTCCATGGCAAAAGGGTTGGACTAGATGATCTTTAAAGATCACTTCAAACCCAAACCATCCTATGATTCCATGATTCTACATTACTATGATTCTATGTGGCACAAAGTACATTGAAATTTAAATATTTTCTTGCTGTTTCACTAAAGGTGCTAGTACACATGAGGAAGATAGACAAAAGGCAAAACAAAACAAAACTATATTTGTATTTCGTCCTCTTTATTGCACTTACATGGTAGCTGATTTTATTCAAGTGAAGCAAGACCACTGCCTGCTCCTTCAAACTTTTGAATTCTGCCTGGTAAGAATCCTTCCCCAAAGGAAAACTGATGTCATGGAACACTTTATTTGCCTAAATGGAGATAGTTTAGACCATTTTTAGCGTTTGGGTTTTTTTCCAGTGACTTTTTGTAGTGTCAGATCCAGGTTTTTTTACTGCTTGAGACTATGAAACACATTGCTGACTGGGATGTGCTGAAAGTAAAATTTAAAAGGAGTTAAAATGTGAATTTTTTGTCTACTAGTGCATGGATGACTCAAACCTTAAGTCCATCAGACTACATGCCACATAATGTGATTTATACCCACAATGCTAGATAGTTGCAAAAAATAATGCAGTTATCACAGGGTGACAAGACAATTCAGGCTGACAGGGACCTGGAGAAGTCTCTAGTCCCAGACCATGCCCAACGTGGGCTGAGTGGTGGGCTCAGAGAGAGCTGCTCAGACTTAACCCAGTCAGGGTGTAAAATTCCTCAGATGTTTTGGGGATGGCCCAACCTCCCTGGGCTCCAGCTCCACAGCTGGGCTGTCTGCATGGGGAAAAGGCTTCTTTTTATTTCCAGCCTGAGCCTCCCATGATTCAACTTGTGCTACACCTCTTGCCCTCCCACCACACTGTGAAGACCCCAGCTGTATCTTCTCCATCCCCTCCCATCACTGCTGGGAATACTGTTGGGCGCCCCAGAAGCCATTCCTTCTCCTGGTTAAACCAGCCCCAGTCTCCCAGTATCTCCTCACAGGACAAGGTCTCCAACCCCACAGGTTTATATGTGTTTCATACACTGTGGATCTTCTGTGTATTCTACATGTCTAACAAGTTCTTCAGGCTTCCTTGGGTGAAACATGCTATTTCTTAAGCCAAACTGTCTTTTGAGGCAGGAAATAAACTCAAGCAGGCTTTTAGTTTTCAAGCCCTTTGGACATAAGACTATGGTTGAGAAAATGCCCAGCACAAACAGCATGCTACCCAAGATGAGCAATAACTACCTCTGCAAAGGTTTACTTAGACCCTGCTTTAGGTGGCTCATTGTGCACTGCTTGGTACTGTTTAAAATGATATTAAAGCCTAAAGTGAATTTTTGTAACACGTCGAAGAAAGGCCCAAGGTCTTGAAAGCAGGACTTTGTAAGAATTCATTCTACACGGAGCTATAAGAAAAACGGCTTCACTGGTCAAAATTATTTGGGATCAAATGGAATATTTAGTTTGATTTGAAACTAAATCACTCTCCTTTGGATACATATTTAGAAACTCTGGTTTAAAAATTAAATGTGGCTTAAATTCAAAACATTTTGGATGAAACACCTGGAGTTTTCACTTGATTATAAACTCCATTTTTATAAAGAAAGTTATTTGTCTGAACAAGTGTTTGCAACCCTAATGTGCATGTCCTGGTGCTAACATTTTGTAAAGATGAATGCTAATTTCTGCATTTTTTGTGTTATTTAAATGTCTTTTAAGTGTAATATTTCTTTTATTACAAAACAATTGCAGTTAGGATTTCATTTAAATGCAATATCAGTAAAAGGTCTGATAGGAAGTCAAACTTTCTCTGACAGTGATTTAAAGGTTTGTTCTCTTCCATAGAAAGACTGCAATTTTTGATCCTTGGATAGGAAGACACTTCAGTATATCTTTAAGCATAAAAGTATTCCCAGCAACTTCAAGATGAGTGCTATTTTCTCCCTCAAGGACAAACAGAGACCTAAATGACTTTACTGGTTCAGAATCTAAATAGAGCCACTTAAACTTGTTCTATCATATATTAAAAAAAAACCCAGAATTTTATTATTTGCAAAATACTCAAGTACTGTGGGCAGAAGCTGGCAAAAAAAGAGATCATAAGCCTCCAAATAACTTCTTCTTTCCTAAGAATACTAAATTACAATGTAGCACATTGGAGACATCACATTTACAGTAAGTAAACCAAACCTGCACCAGTATTACTAATTTCTGACTCTTTTAGTCAGAAGGAGACTCACTGAGGCACTCTATTATGCATTATAAACACAGTATTTAGCAACTTAGAAATTTTAAGGAAAAGTAATTTCATATCTCTTAACAGAAATTATATTAGACTTATATCTCCTAATTAAATAATAGATTTTCTTTTAAATTATATTTAAAAAATCTATAATTATGGTTTCATGGACCATACACAAAATAGCCTTTGTTGTACCTTTCTAATTAATTTCTTTTTTTAAATGAAGTTCAAAGTAGCTCCCCCAGTTCCTTTTGTCTCCTGTTGATCTTTGAGGAATAATTTATATGCAGGTGATCACACTATGCTAAATTATATAGATCCTTTTACAGTGCCTCATGAATTATGTGGTGCCTGTTTATGTTATTTTAATAAGTATTTTATATTCTATCCATTCATCCAGAAATTTCCTTGCTATTTTATTATTAAAGGAAGGGGTGGATGAGGAGAGATTACCTTTAATACTTTCATTTTTAGGGGGAAAAAAAGTCAGTTTAAAAAAAAAAAATTGCAGAAGAGTTGTGAAAAACAAGTGATTAGGCACAAGAATTACTAAATAACTCTTTATTTCCTCTGGATTCCTTTATTTTTCTTTGCATTTAGTGAAACATACAAGTGTCAATACAGAGAAGCAGCGTACAACATGATTGTTGTTTTGACCTCCTTTGACAAAAAAGTTGACTGCTTTCTACTTTATACTGTATATCAGGCATTCTGAGTATATCTGTCACCCTCAGACGAACATGTGTCTGCACTGAGATTCTTAAATACAAAGAAACGTGCACATGTGTATACCTCTCTATCTTCAAGCTAATAACTAAGGAGTCTAAACCGACATATTAATAAAAAGACTTTGCAAAGATGAGAATTACAGGGATTGTTGAAATAAGCCATTGATTTTTCCTGGTTTTCAGGGTAGAAACTCATTCCAAATGTGGGAAGAAGTTTAACAGAAGAAACAGAACAGGAGAGGAGAGAAATAGACAGTAAAATAGTGCATGAATTGAGAGGAAGAAGCTGAAACTAAGATAAAGAAGAAAGTGTGTTTTAAAACCTTGAGGATAAAATTGAAGTTTTGAGGTTGATACACATGTGTATACATATTCAGATGATGAAATTCATCTGCTTAACTAGAAATGTTGGAAGGGCAAAAGATGAAAAGAATAGCAAGGCTTAAAAAAAGGGAGATGTTTCAGTTATTTAGGAAATAATTTCAAACTTCTCAGTACAAAACACTTAGTATGCAAACACACACTTCATCAGTGTATGTCTTTTTGCAGGTCCATCTACCAGTGAAAAATATCTACAAAGGAAATGTGACACATATGGTGGTCACATAAATTATTTCTATCCATTTGCATTCCCGGTAGACAACTTTTTTCCATCAGTGTTCTTTTCCCATGAAATAAATATGTAAATATTAAAAAAAAAAATAAAAAGAAAAGAAAAAAATCCAAACCAAAGCAAAACACTTGCTTTTTGTGCTAAGACACAGCAGAAACTGGTAATAATGCTGTTCTTAGAGGCTTATGAGTTCAGTGAAGGGGATCCTTACTGTGAGATGTGAATATGAAATCACATTTTGGAGACATTTTTAAGACATGGTTTCTTTAAAACCAAGTTGAAAAACCTTTAAACTGGAGTTATATAGGAAAGGCTATTTGTTTATTGAATATGGACTTAACTATACTTTTTTTAACATCTAGTAGGTAGTAACTGAAAACTGTTTTTAAAACAAACAAACAAGCAAACAAAACCCCCATTAATTTCACTAAAATGTGTACATAAAGCTTTACCCAGAAGCAATATAAAAGATAAAGTACAATGTACTTCCTGCATTCGTTACCAGTCCACACTGATGGGAAGAGCAAGAGCCCTGAGGTCTTGCAGGAGTCTATGTTTACAGTGTAGATCTGTGCAGTACTACTGCCAAATCATTAAGCCACCTTCAAACAGAAGTTCTAGCTGAGACAGGTGTTAGCACAGTGGGTACTGAGGAGAAAAGAGGGAGTGTTGGATGCTGTAAAAGACAAATACTTTACAACTCAAATTATGAGCGGACTACTACAGACCTCCCTACAGCTGAGCAAGGCTGACGCCAGCCATTGATTTAATGCTTGCACACACCAACCCTCACTAATTCAAAGAAGCAAGGTCATTTTAATTCACTTTGTCTGTTTTTTCTATTAAAGCAGCAAATTCTCCCAGGAAGTCTAAAAGAATGTTAAATATTGTGGTTACATATTAGCCTTTCTGCAACAATTGCAGGACAGATTTCTTAACAGAACAGGTGTTACACACAAGTCGTTTGACTTATGAAGCCATTGACATAATTACAAAATTGATTAAGTAAGGATTTGTCAATAACACACTAAGTCATGAAAATAGATTTTTCATTTTTGTGAGGTAAACTAGTCTTTAGAATCAAAGATCCTTCTGTTTGTCATTCTGTTAAACATTTTCTTAAGAATATAGGTGGATAAATTTGATTTTTCAAAAAAAGAGAGACTAATGGTACTGACAGGACTCAGGTTTCACTGTGCTTTCCTGTCCAAAATATTTCCATTCTTATTAAAGCCCCCAACTTCCTCCCCAGATATGATATAGCAATCCGTTGATATATTGAGTCTGTATATACCTAAATTACTACCTGGGAATGTGAGTAGGACTAAATGGAGGGCAACTTTTAAAAAAACTGGACGGTGTGCTCAAAACAAAATTTCTATTTTCCTAGTTTATGGTATGAAATCATCAGCAAGGGAAGAAGCAGCACACCATAAGTTCTGGTTTCTAAATTGTGATGTAGCACTAAAAGGCAACATTATAGGAATTAATCATGCACTGGTGGAATGATGGAGTGCCTGACATAAGAACACTTTTTAATCTCAAAGATGTCTATGATACATGTTCTGATCGTCTCCAGATGTGTTTAACAGCATTGTATTATGCCCCTAAAGGGGTGGATTTGTCTGCTGGGCCTATATCCACATGAGGATCACAGAAGGCTACAAAACTAATTTACATTTGGAATCCACACAGAATTTTAACACTGAATTAAAAGGCAAAAAGGGAAAGACTAATTCAGTAGATTTCTTTACCTCCTGCCTCCTTATCTAGTATTTTACCTTTAGAAACCTAACAAAGAAAGGTAGTAAGGATCTTAAACAGGATGAAAGGTATTTGGAGTGAATTATTACAGTATTTTTGTTGTGGTGTAGCCGGCAACTCAGCCCCACACAGCCACTCACTGACTCCTCCACCGGCGGGACAGGGTAGAGAATCAGAAGGGTAAAGCTTGGGGGTTGAGATAAAACAGTTTAATAATTAAAATAAAACAATAACAACAACAGCAACAGTAATGTAATGAAAACAGTGAGAGAGGAGTGAAACCTGGTGGGGGTGGAATGAACAACCAAAACCAACAGCACGTGATGCAACCACCCACTGACCCAATGCTGCCAGTCCCTGAGCCCAAACCACTGCACTGCGCCCCAACAGGCCCAGTTAATGTACTGGTCATGGTGGCACATGGTATGGAATGAACATCCCATTGGCCAGTCGGGGTCAGCTTCTTGGATGTGGTCCTGCCCCTCCTGGCCTCCTGCCCACGTGGCAGAGCATGGGAAACTGGAAAGGTCCCTGACTATTACAGTGCTACAGTGAAGAGAATTAACCCCTTCTCAGCCAAAACCAGCACATTCTCCACCCCTTATTCCATACCATTTACACCATGCCCAGGTCCCATACGATCCAATACAACCTTACCAACCACCACCCCTCCCCTTCCCATCCTTTGACATAATACACAGACATCATTCCCTTAGTTTATGGACCTTCCCTGTAAAGTGTCCATTAAAATGTCTATTGAGTTCACGCAGTCCATGACTCCAGGCTCCAACAGTTCTATTGGTCTTTCAGGGCAGGAGAGGTGCTGTGTGTGGTGTTGGGGTTGCTGCATACTAAGTCAGTCTTCATTCCATCACTGCTGCACTTTGCTTATTTCATCAAAGTTTATCTTCCATGGATTGGGAGATTTGTGCTATGATATCATTAATATAGCATGTAGCAACCACAGAAGAGATGACATACAATATTATATAGCAGTTTGCATTATGCCATTCAGTTCATTGGCTGTTTTCACCCAAGATCTAATCCCCTTGAGGCACACACTGGCCTCCTCCATTCTTCTGCTTCACCCACCAAGTGCATCCGGGTCCTTGAGCAAAAGCAATCCCACGAATGGGTGCCTTTGCCTGAGGCAGGAATAACCCAGACTGTGCTCCCCAACATATTTTTTATGTGCACTACAGGGACTCTATTCCCTTCCACAGTACGTAAGTGTTCTGACTGGGCAGGGCCAGCTCGATTAGCAGATCCCCTCATGTTGACTAAAGCTTTATACTCCTGTGGGTCAGATGTGCCAGGCCATCGGGTCCACACAGTTCAGTAAGCCCAGTTACCCCTTTCCTCTGCCTGTCTGGAGGCAGGGACCCTCTAGTCCCGATCATGGCTTTCGCAACCCACTTCCTGTAAATGTGAATCAAGAGTCTCTCTATTAAGCTCAGAAGTAAACTCAGCACTTCTACTCCTCTATCTGGGGAAACTGGAAACTCACTGGAAACTCACTGGAAACCGGAGCAGCAACTTTCCTGGAAGAACCACCCTGAGTGACTGTTTTTCCTTGCAACTCATGCCTCTAGGGTCGAGGTAGGTTTTCCATCCCACTGCCTCCTGTCCTCTCCGTGGTCATGCAGTTAAAACCATAGGGTGAACCATGGTGTGTATCTGCTTTCTTGAGCAAAGGCACGCTTAGTCTTAATGGCTGAGATACTGGTCCATACTGGTGGGGAGTAGGACATATCTTCTTTGAATTGCTGGAACTCCAGGGACAGTTTCTCCACAGCCAAGGTGAGGGAGGAAGAGAAATTTGCTTTGTAATCCCAGAGTTTATCAATCATCTCCGCCACCATTGGTGCCTTGTCACCTCTCCAGGACATTACTGCCAATGAGTTTCCATACATCCATGATGCGCTCTGTACAATCTTCTGCCACATGGGTTGTGTGCACTGGGCTTCATCTCAATCTTTGGATGACTGTTTGGTCCAGGACCCCATAAACCACCTCAAGCACGGCTAGTTCACTCAGGTACTGGATATCTTTCTCCATGGTTGTCCATTTTCCTAGGCAAAATGTAACATCTTCTTTAAAGGGACACCTTTCCTTCACTCCAGACAGGAGTTGTGTCCAGAGGCTGAGGGCTTGTGTGCCTTTTCCAGTTGCTTTGTCAGTGCCCCCTTCCCCAGAAAGGGGTCCCAGTTGTTTGGCCTCCTTCCCCTGTAATTCCAGGCTACTGGCCCCATTATCCCAGCATTGGAGCAGACAGGTGACAATGGACTCACCTGAATGACATCTGAAATCTTTTCGTATATCCTGCAACTCTCTTAAGGATAGGGATCGGGTGTTCTCCATTTCTTGTACAAGTTCTTCCTCCTCTTCTCCTCTTGATGGCCCTGCTTCTTCATCATCCATTTCTAAACGAGTTGACTTCTGCTTCCAAAATTTCTTCTTTTGTATGGGGGTAACTTATACTGGCATGGGTTGATTCTCTGATAAAGCTCCAGTGCCTACCGGGGGGTTTGAGTAGCTACAGTGCTTGTCCTGGGGGTTTTAGTTTGAGTGCCTGTCACTTTGTCTTTCAATCCAGAGACCTTCTTTTCCTGTTGGGGCTCGATAAGCATGGGCCAAGCCCCAGCACATTGCAGTGATCTGTGTCTCTCTGCAGTTGCCAGGGTAACAACATTCTTCCTCCAAATATTTTACTAGATTTTCAGGATTCTGCACTTGTTCGGGGGTGAAACTCCAAAACACAGAGTGCCCCCTGCCCTAGGTATTTGCCCACACTCTCCCACATGCCCTGCCACTCATAACTATCAAGCCTTGAGGCAGATCTCTGGATGATGTTCTGACTACTACAGGCACTACTGCAAAGAGAATTAACTCTTTCCTAGCCAAAACCAGCACATATCTGGGCCTGATCCTGCTCTTCTTTGCAGAAATTTATTATCCATGAATCCACAGATAATTAGAAATTCAGTTTGTTGCGTGGTTGTAAGTGGTAGCAGGAACTGAATCATGGAACAAGGAATGTGAGGCTACCTTCAAAGGCAGTAATATGGAACTGCATACGTACCAACCACATGTCATGCTTTGGCTTCAGTGCCACAAATACAGTCAACGTTCCTCTTTCTCCAGGCTTGGGAGTGCAATGGCTCACGTTGTTTCCAAATCAGTGCATATGGTTTAGTTTTAAACTGTATTTATAAGTCTGTAATGTGGGGTTTTTTTGTTTTGTTTTGTTTTGGTCTTCTTAATGTAGGAAAGCACAGTTAGGACCTGTCCCAGAGAATTATCATTTGTAGAGAAGAGCAGCTCCAATACAAAGTAGGTAGAGGGGAATTACTTGAACTGTTAGAGGAGAGGACAAAAGATACATCCCATGAAAACATATCAACAACCTTTGCCTCCACAACAATACAGAGAAAAAAGAATTGTCAAGAAGACACATCGGCCTAGCTCAGACACTTGCTTGTTTTGGCTGGCAACAGGAGACTAACATGAGTTTTTTAGCTATATATTTGTATTATCTGCATGTGAAAATCATGTCCATGTAGAAAGGGATCTGAAGACTTTTTGTAGATTTTTTTTTTATTATTCCAGCTGCAAAATTCAAGTTTTATATGTTGAGTTTGCTAGGTTGTAATACACAGACTGCTTCTGATATATTAAGAAAGACCAGGAACAGTAACTAGCATGACACCACCAGGCAAAATAAATGTTGCATATGGAAAAACATATAAGTTTTAAAGAGGGACCTTGGAAGTGGGGTCCACAAAGGCATTTGTAAGACGACACTAATAATGTTTACAAGACTTTCTCAGATGATGTAGTTGCTAATAATTGCTACTTGCTGATCACACTAGTTAAGAAGATTATTAAGACAGATAAACTTAACTCTTCCCAAGGAAGGAGGTATATGAAGACTTCCACCCCAAACCTGACTCTGCTCCCCAAACTAATTTTTGAAACCTGAAGTTTGGATACCATGGACTCACACAGATGCGGAAATCGGTACAAGGAGAATTCTGCATGAGAATTTTGAAGGAAGCACTTGTAAACTTCAGCAATCACTGTGTGATAGTAAATTCAATATCCAATTACCAACAATTTCAGCAATTTTTAAACCAAACAAAACAGACCACTATGAAATTATCTGCAGATAACACACATCTGATATTAACCTATAGCACATTTCTAGAAAAGGCTTTTCACAGTATGTCTTTTGGCTATCACAAACTTTTTACTTCCTGTCTTGCAGAGCCAGTGGTCTGACTGTCCTTATATTTCTTCAGTATAACACACTTAGGCTTCAGTCTTGACAGGATGCCAGTATAGTGTAAATAATTGAATGTAAGAATGATAAATGGTGGAAGCTGAAATACCTAAGTGAAAAACGTCAAGCCAGTACATGCCTTTTCCTGCTTATTTTCCATAAAAAATTACTGGCACCACCTATCTTCACCATTTCAAGCCACATCTTTGTGAATTTGATAGAAACCACATACAGATCAAGTACAATTAGGAAACACACTGTACAGTTATTCAGTGAACCACAGTTAGACTACGGATAATAAATCCTTTTTTTCTTCTTGAAAAACACAGAAAACAATATTTCTTTTTAAATTGTTGAGTCAGTGAATACTTGTGGCATTTCTGAGAGCAGACTTCTGCAAAAGCCTTTTTTCAGCATTAAGCTATCGTAATCAAAGACCAAGAATGCTGGTATAATGTATGTATTCCTATGGTCCTTCTTTATTGATTAACATATTAAAACCTTCCCAGTTCTGATTCTATGAACATATTTATAGAATCATTTCTTATTAGTAAGATATTTCATATGTTGGCATTTCTGATTTTATCCTTACATGTTAATGCTCCTGGTTGATATAACTGCACTGGAGGTATCACTATGCTGAAAGAAGCAGATTTTGGACAGCAGAAATGGATTAATATCACTCCATAAATATCTGATAGGTCATACGAGAAATAAAGAATAGCTTAGGACAGTCTGTGATCTATTTAAGAAACCTTGCTTATAGCCTCAGATTTTAGAATTCCCTATTTTAAGTGTTACTGTTAAATTTTACAATGAGTAGTACTTTATCAGTAGTAACTGGTAAAGAGCTAATAAGCTTCTAGAATAACTGGCAACCTAACCTCCAACTTCAGGGTATGTTTTGTCCTTTGCATTTTGTAACAGCAATAGACAATAAAAAGAGAAAATAGTTCTGCGTTAGTACGTTCTGTCACTCAGTGTTTATAAATGCTCTTTCTTACCTGCTACTTAAGATTGGCAACATGGCACTTACAGGTTGGGGAGACTCACAGTAACCTCATTATCCCTTTCATCTCAATAAAAATCCTGTGTAGTACAGAACTTTATTCTCACTTCATAGTCTTCCAGTGATACTGTCAGAAACATGCCTTAGTTATAAACTAGAGTATTCTGGAAAGATATATTAAAAAAAAATCTTTAATTCCAATTTAAAGTGAAGCAGTTCTTACAGACTGTGCACTACTGACTTAGACAATGTAATTACAGACTGCCTTCCCCACTGTCTTTATTTCTTTGTTATACTTAATATTTTAAATGCAGGGATTTTTCATGGTTTTATTTAACTCCTGTGGAATATTATTGTTCTCATACAAATAAATAGTAAAATAATTATCCAGAGCTGT
The DNA here is from genome assembly GCF_963921805.1 of Phalacrocorax carbo. NCBI lineage: Eukaryota > Metazoa > Chordata > Aves > Suliformes > Phalacrocoracidae > Phalacrocorax > Phalacrocorax carbo. The sequence goes on from NC_087548.1 coordinate 33,813,673, forward strand.
GTAATGAAATCAATAAAAGCATTGGGAAAAAAAGAGAAAAAGATAGAAGAACAATGCTATGTTTTAACTAGCAATGCCCAAACCACATAAATGAGAATTGCCAATATTCTGAAATGTCCTTTAAATATATTTATTATTCCCACATGTTTGTAAATAAATATGCCAGTTCTTTCAAATACTAATATAGGCCTTGCATAGTCTACTGTTTTTAATTTACAGGTATGATTAGGATTATGGAAGACAAATACTTGCTTGATGTTATTTTCTTAAACCATCCCATCAGCTTTAAGGAGAATATAGTATGTAATAAAATTAATACTTGTATCTGAAGATTAGAGCAAACTTTTTTAAAAATATTAAATCATACCCTTTGTAGTGTTTTAATTTCTTTTAAGACAAGACATAGAAGCAAAGGGGACAAAATACCTCTCTTTGATAAGCGAGTGTATTTGAAAAAAAAAACCTTACAGAGCCTGCCCAGATTCTTGTTTTCAGATTTTCAGTCTACTTGGAGGAGGACCCTTCACTAAATCCAAGACAAGCAAACTATCAAGGAAGAGTAAGGCACAGAAGATGGTCTTTACCCAATTACAGCTAGAGTATCTGTTCACACATAATGTAGAATGGAAAGCACCCATTGTGCTCAAGGGTGGTCTCTAGTGCAATGCATTCAGTGCTTGGTGTACTGAAAATGTCCTTTCATTTATGTGTGTGTAAATACAACATTTAACACTTTGTCTCCAGTAGCTTTAAAACTCATTTGACTATGGCCAAAATACAGACATAATACTCCATTGCTACAAAGATATAGTAGAATTTAAAGTTTCCCTTCCTGGCAGTTGTGGTTTGTGCCCATATGGTTCTTTCAGTCACATAGAAATAAGACATAAAGAAAAGAGTTCCAGAAAAAGAAAAAAGGTGGTTTGGTCCATTTCAGTCTCATGAGTGCAATCTGTTTCTTTCTCCTGTTCAGTTTAAGAGCTTGCTTTCTGAATATCAGCAAATATTTTATTCTCATTATGCTAGAAGTATTTTTTCTTGTTTTTTTTTTTCTTTTCTTTTTCTTAGTATGTCAAGTAATGGCATCAATTTCTTCCACATTTTCTGCACACTTAAAAACTTCACCTTTTGAAGTATCTCTTCTACAGAGTGATAATGTGCTAGTAAAACATAAGCCTGTGTGAATAAACGTACAAGCTCACACATGCAGAGATATGTTACTGCAGGTTTAGTGATCTGCACTGAAGATAAGTTTGTGAAAAGTTTGTGTTTACATCAGTAACCAATAAGACTCTTACATAGACTTTTTCCATTGTTCTCAAGTTGCATAGTTCTGTGAAAAAAAACTTTGATACCTCATGCCCTTAAATGCAGTCACACAGGTAACCTGAGTCAGCATGAGAGTTCTGTTTTCCCAGCTGCACATTTTCCCAAATTTAAAGTACTGTACCTCATGTATGGACTGTAGCAGCATAGTGAGATTCTCTGATATAACTTCTGAGGGTATACAGGAACAAAAATCAATTAAATTGCTGTAGGTTACCAGTGTCATACGTATGTGTCACCTACATAAAAACAAAATTTGCAATGAATCTCATCTAGAAATAATTAGCAACCTAACAGTTTCCGTAGAATATCAACATCTCAAATCTATAGCATGTTTCCACTGGGAATCACAAGTTGGCCATTTTTCTAGTTTCATCAAAAAACTTGTCTGCACACCTTCTATCAGTTAAGGCTTAATATACTAAGAACTACAGTGACATGACCAGCACCAATCCCTCTGGCACTGTCTTTAATAACTTTTATATTTCTACGGTGCTGACATCTCCATCAGCCCAGAACATTCTTTTCCTTTCTCCTTGTGTCTTGGTTGTGTACGTTGTCTTGCTTCAGTTGGCAACAGAAAAAGAAAACATGCACCCATGGACGTGAAAATGGGCTACTTTTTTTCTTTGGGATTTAGTATTGTTTTAGCACACTAATTTGTTTTCCCCTGCCAGTGTCTGAAAGCTCTAGAAAGTACCTTCTCTGCTAAAATCCTACACACATATACTTTTAAATATAAAGTACACTGATTAATATGATTTGTTTTTTGGAGAATGCTTTGTCACTCCATATGTATCTGCTCCGCAATAGGCATCACTTCATCGAAGCCCTGTAAGTAACAATAAGGTTTTGGAGTCGGGCAAAAGATTCAGACTAGCATTTTACCGTTTGTTTGGGTGAATGAGAAAGTTAAAGACAATTAGCATTGAAAGGTAATTACCTTACCTATACAATTATTGATCTGACAGTCCTATCTTTTAGGACCATGCCTCATATTTAAAATGAAATATTTTGTCCAGCACCTACAAGCAATCAGTTAATGTAAATTATCTACAATACATTAGTCGTGCAAACTTTCCATGAGAAGATATGTACTTTGGTTATTTTCCCTGAAGAAAAGTAATTTTTTTTGTTTATATGAAATGAAAAATCCAGAAAGGCAAGAGATAAATAAAGATTAAAAGTAATAGAAACCTTCTAGAAAACGGTTATCCTCCAAATGAAAAGTTGTTTAGTATTTATATTATTACACAGGCTTATCCATATTCTCTTGTTGGTTCTTTTCTGTGGCATCTGATTGTCTCACAGTCACTGGTGGATTCTAACTTTTTAATTATACTTTGTGGTAAAGAATCACCGTTTCCATTTCACAGAAGGAAAAATAAAACCACAAAATTAACTAGACCTCCTAGATTTTTATAAGGGTTTTCCCTGCTTTTACCCCAACATTTTAAACATTTTTTTCAAGAGACTAGCCTATATGAAAGGAAAGACTCAAACCCAGGACTCTCTCCTTCTTTCACCTGCAGATGAAACTTGCCTTAGTCAAAATCATGTCCAATTTATGGGACGTGGTGAGGTTTAGGTAGAAAATAAGCACTGTGTTGTCCAGCTCTAGCAAGATGAATTTGGGACAAGCAAAGAAGCTGAACTCCAGAAACCAAAAAGGACTTTAAGATTGGTAATGGAATCTCCCAGTTCTCAAGTGTTGTACATACTGTCCTTCTAGCTAAAGATTTTCTTCCTAATGGAAAACTTAGATTTTGCTGGAAAAAGGACAGAAATCATTCAGATAATAGAACTTCTGAACTAGTCAATGACTATCACTCTATTAATTTAATTTCAAATTTATAGATTAGTACTTTCATACATATTCATATTTTCACATGATTATTTATAAATATAATATTTACATTTTTACTTTTTTCCTCAAGATTTAAAATCATTATTATGTTAATCTCTTACAATGGTTGTATTTTATTCATATCAAGAAAAATTATTAATACCTTCAGGAGAATTTCTGCAAATATAAATTAACTATATTCAGATTACAAGTAACTGTTGTTAGTGAACATTGATAAAGAATCAGCAATTGCTAGTAATCTGTCTCATGAAATGGCTAAGGAAATGTTCTTTGTTGTTACTTCAGTTAAACATGTCTACAATTTATGCACAATATAGTCCAAACAAGAATAAAACCTAGCTGTCCAGCATCTGAGAATATTTATAGCATATTATTAATGATGAACCTAATGCCAAACAAGCAGAGCATGACGGCAAAGTGCTGATGGGAGGCTTCAGGTTGTAACAAGTACTTTAGGGCACCTGGCTATGAGTATAAAGGTTTAGAGCTCCATCTGTGCTCTGGAATCCTACTGCAAGCTGCTTACCCACTCAGAAATATATATGTATCATTTAATCCAGGCTGGAAAGTTAAAAGTAACTAGATGTGATACTAGTCACATCATGGTCTGAGTGCTGCTTGCTACAGATACAGGTGTGTCTTCAGTAGACTTGTTCAAGTACTCCATAAGGCGATTATGTGTTATACCTTGCATGAAGAACACAGATATCTTTTCAGGTTTTTACTTCCACCTTAAGGCCTTATAGAGCTACCATACTGAAATACATGGCTATAGTTGTCTCCCTATTGTCTGTAATTACCCTTATTTCAAGAAAGATTAGGTTGGATTTTGTATCAGAAAGAAGCAAACTGATGTTGATATATAATTGAACATGATTAAATTGCTAAAATCAAAATTCCCAAATAAATGATTAATGTACAGCATATAAGTCTATTAAAAATCACTAGCATTTGGAGAATAAAAGCCTGTAATAACTGGAGACATTTTTATATAGTTTGAAATCAACAAAAACAAAGAAAGTTTATTTTATCACCATGCTGAGGAAGATTTTACTGAAACATAATCCTGTGTTTTGATAATATAATTAAAGGCAGATAGCAGTAAACCTTTAAATTCCAAACCACTGGTTATACCACATTCAGATGTCCATTTTTTTCCCCTGAAAAACTATAAATGCATTTGTGGTTGAATTTAAATTCTATTTGCTTTTTTTTTTTTTTTTTTTTATGAAACTGGGGGAAAATCACAGTAAAATGTTCTGTTTATAAAAGGTAGGTGAAATATGTGTGTTGAAAAAAAAATTAAAAATGGTGTCAGTTTCTGAGAAAGCACATCAATGTGTTTTTTATACATAGTACTTCTACTTTTGTTACAAGATTTGCATAGACATTTCACACTAATCAATAGTGGAGTATTGATCTAAATGATAATATGACCTCCCATCAATAAGGAGTATATTTTGGAACCTATAGTTCTGTAAGCCCACAGATTTTTTTTTGTTATGCTATCATAAAATGTGGAGTCAAGTATTATTATCTGTAACCCTTGTGCTTTATATCGTTACTATTAAATAAGAAGAGGGTTCTCTAAAAATAAACATTACAGAATGCAACCTAAATATGCCATCAAGAAACTGTGCCCTAGAGAAGATCTTCAAAGCTCTGTCTGTGTATAATCAAGCTCTGTGTCCCAGGCTTCGAAGCTTCCTATTAACACTCTTGGACAGAAAAAGAAAGTTAACAGTTCATTCTCCTTTACATACTACAGTATTCTGCTTAACTGTTTTGTAAATGAAAGCATTTTAAAAACAATTTCCACAATGGATTTATTTGTCAAGCATTTTTGTCAACATTGGTTGACTCATGATCCATGTGATACACAGCCCCCATAAATAATATAAGTTATGCCTCTAGCTCACTGTAATTGCACTGAAAATTGACTCTGCTGTGGCTGTATATGCTATTGCATTGATAATAGAGCAACTCACAACACTTTTATTCTAGGCAGAGCACTTGGGCGGGGGGGGAGGGGTGGTGGGGAAGAGGAAAGAAAAAGTATGTGGAAACAGACACACTCAAACAGGGACTGAGTAATTCACCAGAGGCTGAGGAAGGAAATGGGACAGAATCATGAACAGAATGGAAGTCTGCTGACGCCCACTACCTCCCGCTAAACACTACAACGTGATGCCTCACATTTTTGAGGGATGAGACAGTGCAAGCTATCTTAGTGAGAAATAGTACAAACTAGGATATTATTCCTTTACCCCCTATTGTTTAATTAAAAATTGTTTATTCATAATGCATCAAAACCAGGAGATAAATCTTTAATGGAAAGGAGTATTAAAAAATACCGAAATGTTTTTAAGGTATTGTAAACCTCTCTTGTTTGTTAACTTTCCTGAAAGTCTTCTCCTGAACAGTTAAGTGATATCTGTTTGGTTCAGGGGATTACCTCTATGCCTGTAAAACAACTCTTAGCACCACTATAAGGAATTACCTAATGCAATAGAAGAATATATATATCAAAGTCTCAAAGTCTTCAGAAAAAATGAGTGCTCATTAGTTTAGTTAATACTGAGGAAAGGGGCACAGAAATAAATTTAGAGAAGAGGAGAAAAAGCAAAGAAAGACAGATGCATGAGGAGGAAACAGAGACCTTAACCAAAACAAATGAAAGAGAAGGAAAAAGCAAAGAGTCGGAAAGACAACCAGACAAAGGGAGAAGTATGAGAAGTGACAAACAGCATCAACATCAAGAAAAAAAAAGTGATGTGAAAAATAACTTGAGAACAAGGTAAGGTTACTTAATATGTGGTCATAAACTTTTCAACTTGTTGCTGTTTCATGGTATGATACAAATTTACTTTATACCACGCATTTATAGCATTGCTTAATAATACTTGCACAACACAAATAATGGTTACATATAGCCACTGTAGGAGACAATTCTCAGCCCCATACTACCAACACTTTTTAGTCAGCAGCTTATTTAGAACCTGGCATCAAACTGGTATGTGATTTTTTGTGGTCTAGTTAGAAAACTCGGTTATTGAATAAAAGATCACCAAAATTTCCACTGAAAACAATGACTACTGAGTAAAGACAAATCAGTTTTCATTGAAAGGTGGCCTTAAGTTATGAAGTGTGGGAGAACATATATTTCATAACATAATTCTACAGCAAACCAGCCTCGTGAGTAAAGAATACCCCCAAATCAGAAGTCTTTCCATTGACAAGTTACAGAATACTGCTGTGACAACTTAAGTCAGCACTATTTCATTCCTTTATTTCCTTCTTTCCAGTATATCTCTATAATACTTGTTAGTAACTAACATTTACAGATCTTTCTCTCTCCTAGTACAGCCAGAGGAAAAACAGCAGGAGGGAAAACTTCCCTTGAGAGCATAGTCCAGCAAAAACCATCACAGACAGGTAGAACTCAGACCTTGTGAACTTTGTGCCGCTTAGCACTACTATGCATCATTTCTCTTCACCTTTTGTATGGTGAGATCTCTGGCTTTATTAGTTGCAGTTAATAGGTGTGCCACTCTTAAAACAGTGGAGCTATAGGAACTCTTTGAAATTTCCTAGACAACATCTGCAGCACTGTCAATGGAGACTAACAGCTGATTTCTTTGCTTTGTTTTCATGAAGTTTTATGAAAAATAAATTTGAAAAGAAAACCCCAATCATTAAATCAGACTAATTAAAAAAAAAAGGAAAGAAAAGAAGAAAAAAAATATTATTGCCTGTGGTACTTCTTAAGAATTTCTCAGCCTGAAACCAGACCAACAAAACTGAGTTGCCTGGCATTCCTATCTGCCAGCACTAAACAGATTTAAACACATTTGGAAGCAATAAGCATAAGATGGGAACATCTGTCCAAACTGCCCTCAAACCCTGTCTGAGTCTTAGAAGTTCCTCTACTGCTAAATCATTTTTCATTTTGACTCTGCTTCCCAGGAAGGCAGCCCTGGAACAGGATCTAACAAGCTACTTCCTTGACACCTCTGAGCTACAGCTTGTTGATTACAATGGTCTATAGCCTCATCCTTTTTACTTCCTCCTTCCCACACAATCTTTAAAATAACCCTAGGAAAAAGCTAAAGGAAGCTGAATGGCTGCAGTGCTGTCTGAGGGAGACATGAACCCTAAACCTGGAAGAGGCTTAGAAGGACTAAATTTTCATTGCAGCTCAGATGAATAAAATAATTACTGTAACAATGTCTAGAATTGAACCTCGAAGCTGCTGTTACTTCCTTGCGTATTCCATTATAGTTAATTCTCTTGTTCTGGAGAGACGATGTCAGAGACACCTCAGCAACTTTCCTTTTTGGAAGTTCCCATTTCTGCCATGAGTTTGTCTTGAAAGGAAAGAATGCATGTAGATAAAGAGGGTGACACTGCAACCTTTGCCAACAGTGTGAGCAGGGGCAGAAGGATGACATACAAAGATGTAACATCGTTAATTTAAATTTGAAATTTTCAAAGCTAGCTCATCCATAGTACCAGCTCTAAAAGCAGAAACTGAAGACAGCAAAACATAGGCCTAAAGCTGCACTTCCAAATGTGTTTAAATTCTTACTTACTTTGCACATTTTTCCATTTCCAAATATGTGTTTCTATATATCATTCAGATTGGCTCTAAGATGTTAAATACTGAAAGTCAGGTAAAATTATGCTACAACAAACAATAACAAAAATAATTTCTGCTTAGATACACCTTGTTTTCCCTATATTTCTGTTTATCAGTCAGTATTCTAGTCTCCTGTATTTGGAAGAGTTTGAAAATATATCAAATCAAAGCACAAGAACAACAGAATAAAATGTTGACTGTCAAGATGTAAACAAATAAGTAGATTTAGTTTTATAACAGTTTCCATGTTATGAATATCTGAGAGTTTCTTTAAATGTGGTTCAGCCAGGCTTCTATGGGCAGAAGGTGGTACAGGCACACAAAAATTTTCTGTAACAGTCAGAAGGCCATGAAAGAAATCCTGAAATGGCACTATTGATCCTGAATACTTCACAAAGATGAAGAAAGGTATTTTACTTAAACCCCAAACTACCATTGTTTCTCACTGGTGACAAATGCAGGCAGCAGAAACAGACCCTCATGTCTGCATTACACTCTTATCCATAATTTAGTTGCACAATATGGGGGCACTAGAAGTCTTCCCCACTTGTCCAGTAACATCAAATAAGGGTCTGAGATAACGAGTAGTTTGCAGAATCAGGCTACTAAATGTTTTCATAGTTAAGTCAACCGTCAAAGCCACATGCTGAATGTAAAATTTGTTTCTTTATTGTGAGGCCTCAGTCTGCCCTCAGTCTCAGTTTTATTTTCATTCATGGATAAACTATCTGCATTGAATAAATGTGTGATAAATATCTCAAGAAAAGAGTGTGACAGTCTTTTAAGAGCCCAAGCACCACCATTTCCATGGCTGTAATTCACTTCCAGGTGTCATGAGACAGATTTCCAGAAACCTATTTTGGTAGGAAGCTTCTGGATGAGAATTTAAGAACACAGCTGTTGTTGCTGTCAGCCCAGCTGCCTGCTCTTGCATATACTCCCATGAACCACAGGAGGCTCACAAGTGTAGGTTTTGCAGCCAATGATCCACAGACAGATTGTTGGCATTTTTACAGCTACAGGCAGAGGGACCACATGTAGAGCTACAACAAAGGTTATAGTTATTTAGGCATACAAAGGATTTTCAGACCTGTACAAGAATCTAAGCAGAATTTCCCTGCTCTTTACTTTATGCCAAAGTACATTTCCTCACTAGACTCACACAAAATATATAGAGCTCAGACAGACTCTGATCCCTACAACCCCTAGCTTCCTCCTGCATCTTTTCCAGAGCACTATTGTTTAGACATTGACAACACATCATATGTTGTCATATGAACATATGTTTAGTTTCATTCTTCTTAGAGAAGAATGAAAGCCCAAAGTTATATTGCACAGATCCGGTTAAAAAGAGAAGAGCGATACCCTGTGTTAAAGCCACTCGTAATCATATAAGACATTTTCTTTTTCTATTGGGACGTGATACTTATGCTTAGGAACCAAGAGATTAAGTTCTGTTATCTCCAGAACATATATGCCATAGTCACTGAAAACGGGTCACCTATCTTTACAGCTTAGGTGAAATCCTGGTAAATGACAGGGTTTATAGAGATGACAAAACTGCTACTAACTTACTGTGGACTGATGTTTTGCCTTCGACTCTAGACTGGAGCATCATTACTACTGAGGAGCAATAAAGATGCTTGAATCTGAAGATGATTGAAAGTCAAAATACTAAATATTTTGATTAAATAAACTCCTTAGAAAAATCATTAACATGTTTGAACTCTGCAGTGAAGGGTCAGGGAAACCTATTGATGCACTTGATCTGCAGTTTGTCTTCATTTCAAATGTAATTTAATTACCAACAGTAATATTCTTAGAAAGAATTAATCTTGAAGTATTAGCATGCAGATATCAATCCTACTCTAACTTTATGTTTAGAGAACCTAGAGAAAGTGCTCTTATTTCACTGATATTTTCATAGTCTTGGTCCTGACACTTTCAGAATCTTTCTCGCTATACTTTGTAATACCAGACTGTAGCAGCAACAGGAGAAAAGTATATGAAATCAGGCTCACACTCAGATATTGATTAGTGTCTTAGTTATCCATCAAGGATTTAGCATGCTGACTGATAGAAAATGAGATGCAATTGCTTGATATTGATTGTAATAGGCTTTGCATCAACTTGTAATACCAGAGGGATGTGGGGTTTTTGGTCAAAATAGTAAGTTATGGCTTTGTCTGGACAGTATGACATGTCTCCCTCCATTACTGATGGGCTTTTTAAAAGCATATGTTTATAATACAGCTTTAAAAAAGTATAGTAATTTTACCATATTAATACAAATGTTTATTAGGTAATTTTCTGCTCTTTTCCATATGTTTTGATTAGTTTCAGACTGCATACATTTAATTTAGCACATTTACTAATAATTTTAGTACCTCAGGTTAGAGTTTTATGTGTGTGTATGTGCATACATCATGTATATATTATGCTTACCTATGTGTGATTTTATATGTGCTTACAACTACTGTACATTATATACACATTGTAATTCAGTAACACATACATACATTTTCAGTCCTGTTTATTATAGACATACCAGTAAATAATTGAAAAAACAAGAAAATGCAGATTGATCAGTCAATCTCCCTGTCAGAGAACTACAACAAATAAAATACAGACATATATGAAATGAAAATGAAGACAGAAAATGTTAAAGAAAAGGTTAAATAAAAGTATTGCCCAAACATTTAAACCCCTTCCTCACCCAGTCTATACTAGACCATTTTTCAAAATGTGCATTAATCTATCTCCTTAGAGGAAAGCTCTTGCATGTGTGTTGCAATTAATCAGTTAAGATCTATGAAGAGCAAGAGATCTAAGTTACACCAACTGTAATAGATTTTCTCATGTTTTTAAATGGTATCAAATGTTGTAAGTAATGTAAAAAAGTTTTTACATATTCTGTTTGTCCTACAGTTAGTTCCAATACCTAATATCAAAGTCCTTTACAGAATATTCTCTGCATTTCTGCAAAGTATATTCTGTAGCATGCCAACAACTCTTAGACAGGATTTATGTCAGCCGCACCATTTAATCAAGGAGAGCTGCAGGCAAGAGTATTTGTGCTGACATAAATACCACAAAGATTTTATTATGATGTGACTCAAGGAAATGTGTTTTCAAATCTATTTTAAGCTTAAAATGTAAACTTTAATTAGAAATAAAACCACATGAAAAGATTAATTTCAAATGTATGCATATACCTATGCACGTATGTGCATGTCTATAGAGTTTACCAGGAAAGTTTGTGCACAAAATTTGTAAGTCTATGTCCTGATTTCAGCTGGGATAGAGTTAATTTATGTGGCTATGCTTTGGATTTGTGCTAAAAACTGTGTTGATAATGTGGAGGAGGACTTTTTCGGCTTTCAATTCTCTGCCAGGTGCACAAGAAACTGGGAGGAGATACAGCTGGGACAGCTGACCAAAGGATATTCCACACCATACGACATCATGCTCAGCATATAAAGCTGGGGGAAAAAAGAAGGAAGGTGGGGATATTTGGACAGATTGTGTTTGTCTTCCCAAGTAACCATTATGCATGATGGAGCCCTGCTTTCCTGGACACGGCTGAACACCTGCCTGCCTGTGGGAAGTAGTGAATGAATTATTTTGCTTGCGTGAGCAGCTTTTGCTTTACCTATTAAACTGTCTTTATCTCAGCCCATGAGTTTTCTCACTTTTCTGATTCTCTCCCCCATCCCACTGTGAGAAAGTGAGTGAGTGGTTGTGTGGTGCTTGCTTGCTGGCTGGGGCTAAACCATGACAGTCTATATTGATGCTAAAATACTGACTCACAGTTTGCCTGTAGATAAGCTACAGTATCCAGACTACACAGACTTCATATACCTCAGTTCCCTCATCTGTAGGAATCTTACCTTCCTTATGAAGTGTTGTGAAGTTGATTAAGCACTTGTGACCTTCAGATACATTTAAGCATCGTTAAAAGACAAATATTTACAGCTGTGAGGCACATACTTTTTCTCTAGCTAACAGAGTACTATCAGAATTAAGTTAATAATGTAACAGTAAAAATATGTTTATTATAATTCTGTTCAGGTAGATTTAAAGTGAAACAGTTTTTCCACAAGTGGAGGTGAAGTATATTCCAAAGCAGTTAGTCCACAGTGAATGGCATAAAAAGGATTACATATCTTAAGACTTGAAAAAGAAATAACATTTGCAACAAGCACCCTCCAAGGCAAAGACCTCTTTTTAATGAATGTGAGTGGAAAAGATACTCAGTAGATCGCTTTTTCCATAATTTTCAGCTTCTATATTTTATACTGTGCAACTAATTTGTAACCAGTTAGGACTGCTGTTTGAGACAAAAATAGGGCAGGTATGCTGCTGGTCTATTCTAATGTACCAATGTCTACATTCTTATGAAATGATGAAAGTGAAGAAAAACTTTAAGATACTCTGAAACGTAACTTACGTTGATCAAAATGTAACTAGTGAGTCAATTAAATTATTCACAAGGAGAACAAAATGGATGGAAGCTATTTTGAAATAACCACTGCTATGACTTTGAAACACAAGCTGGGTATACTAACAGTAATAGTCACATTTTTCTTAACATCACTGGCAGCAGTAGCATGTCTGTCTAACTGCATGCCAAATATCCAAACCAAACTGCACAACCACACAGAAATTAGTGAAGTGACCAGAATACTCTTTCTCATCCTTTGACTGCCAACATCATTACATTTTCTTTCTGAAAGACCTCAGGTATTTTTATAGGATTTTGATTGATAATTTTTTTTTCCCAGCTGCTACTCAGAATAGTAAGACAAATACCCTTTTAAACGCACATGGTTTAATCAAACCTAGGTGTAAAATTTCTTAGTAAATCATAAACTAATTTGTCAGATTTTATTTTTTTGTCACTACTCCCAATTAAAATGCTTTTTAAAGTTCCTTTTCTAGAAACTTACTAGGTGAGATATTCCAAATTAATCTTATTAATCCTACCCCTCATGGATGGCATGGCCACAGGGATAATACATCAAATACTGAAAAAAGGTCTGTATTCTAAAGCTGTTCAGTGACATATGATTAGCCAAATTAGACCACAGTCTTGCATTTTATGTGAAAGAGAGATCCTTCCATTATGTCAGAGACAAAAAGTAGAAAATGTGTGTGATTTATCCAACTGAACTACTTCTGTCTTCAGAATAGACAGAATCTGTAAGTTTACAAGGGTTGCAGAACGTGATCTGGCAGCTGTTGAGTCTGAGCGTTCTTTGATTCAAATGTTTGTTCTGAAGTAATCCGGTGACAGCTATGTGGAGAAAGACCGTGGTCAACCTTATCTGAATAGCACAGGTCAGACGTTACTGTTTAACACAGTTCAAAATGGGGAAAACTCTTGTCTTGTAAAGATGGGTAATTTCTGTAATAGGTGTTCCAGACTACAAAGAAGTCTATGTTTTGGTTGCTCAGAAATTAGTTTAGCAAATATTTAAACAGGAAGTATACCACCAGCTTTTTCAAACTGTATAAATCTACTGGCCTTACTGTCTTTTTCTACTAAGGAAAGAAGAACCATTTCCTGTTTTGTGATAGGTAAGCAGACCTCTTGCCATCTCCAGAAACACTGACCAATTCCTTACATCTGTCTCTTTAGCCTTATTAAACTATTTTTAGCACTATATTACTCTCCTTCCTTGATTTTCTTCTAGAACCAATAGATAAAAATAATGAGAAATGAATGCCTACCTTTTACAGAAAGTGGCCTCTCTACCACTGAGGAGAGCCTGATTGTTAGAACTCTACCTGATTCTACTTGACTCTTTCTAAGAGAGTATACTGCTTTCAGTTTCTCCTCTGAAAGAAAGCTGTTCCTCTTTTTTCAAATCATACACTATTATTGAGGTCAAGAGAAAGAAAAAACATGAAGAAATATCTATAAGCTAGAGCATTTATATGGAAAATTTGGAATTCAGACTGCCCAAACCAATCAGGAAAAGGAAGATGCTCCTCTGTTCCAGCTAAAAACCCGGTTCATGGAGAACACCCCTTGCTCACAGATTCGTAAACAGCACTCCCCTTCATTGAAACACAGTACAGTTAATTACGGCAATGCATAGTATAATCAATGGTCTCTGCCTGTGAATTTAGGTATTTTCAGAGCCTCATTTTTCCCTTGATCTCCATAAATTCCTTTCCAAATACTTTGCAATTTTGTATTAATTATTTTTCAACTTATGCCAGCTCTTTGTCACTATCTCACATTAATACTGCAATATCTCTACTCCACAAACAAACTCAACTTTAGTTTTTTGCAGATTTTTCAGCCATTCATACTTAGATTTAGGACCCTGGATTTTATGGAGTTATTCAGGGTTTAGTTATTTCAAAACCCCTTTGTCATAAAGGAAGATTGGGGTTGAATAAGCAAGGATGCCAAGCTTCTGTTACCTCTTGCTAAGGTGCTACACTTGGAATAATTTGGTACTAATTTTCTTGTGCATCAGATGAGCTACATTACAAAATGATTAGCAGCATCTATTTAAATCATTCTTACATTTATGTTTCCAGAATAAGCAACTTTGTCAAGGCTGGGGAGTAGACTTTAGGTGAGAACTATACTTTTTCCATATTTGTGCATATATTTTCTGAATATTTTCCAATTTCAAATGAAATATACTCTTTCTTTCACCTGTGTTCTTGAAAAAAGCTGTGTGTGTATAATTCTATCTGTATTTGTTTTCCTCTTATGAAGAAAGAAGAGGAAAGGGAATATCCACCACTAAAACACCCTGAAAATTGCAGGTTAAGAAAAATGTGTTTTGGTTTGTTTTGTTTCCAGGTATACATTTATTTGTATGCATTTTGTTGAAAAATTCTAAGTGAAGTTGGAGAGAAAACTGTTGAATATGAAATTTTTCTAAAAAGATATTATATTTATACTCTGCATATAAAAATATAGATATATAGCCAAGAAATTTCTAAGTGCCATGGTGGATGGTAGGTTGGGAGAGGATTAGAATGTTCATTTCCTGCCTAACACTCACATCAGACACAAAAATATTAAAATATTCCAGCGGTCTTCTGAAAGGTTAAGCAAACAGAGGCCTGCATGCCTTGTGATCATTAAAAATCCATTGGCATTCCTTACAAGACTAAGGAAGGTTGGATCTGGAAAAAGTCCAATTTAGTTAATTGCATTCTGTTCACATAAGTTTCTCCTTCACTCTCATGTTTTGGGGGTTTTTTTTGTTTGTTTGTTGTTGTTATTTTGTACATTGATTTTACTTTTTTTTTTCTTTTTAAAGACTGGCTCATGTGCAAAGTGTACTTAAATAGTCACCATTCCATTCTCCATAGAAATTACCTCAAGGATTAATACTTTCTGGAAATCTTTCCAGCTAAACATATTGTTGAAATGTAATATATTTCTCTTTAAGTGAAAAATGAATGAGGTATCTCAGCCAAGCAGAAAGAAAGACAATAAGTGAGGTCATTTAATTAGGCTGTAATTTTATTAACTCATCTGGGAATTTCACATCAATAAATCATACAGCCTAGTTAGTTATTTCTCTTCTAATAATTTCACCTGATGAGAGCTGCTATCAGCCTTTGTCAAGACCCCACTGACATTCTACTCTTACAAAGGTTAAAGACACAGAGACAGATTTAGTCCTTCCTCTACTGTGTCTGGTTTTGATTTCTGCTCATTGGGTTTCATTCTCTCTTTTTGTTAAGGATTTGTTTTCCTCCAAGCCTATTATGAAGGTAAATCCATCAGAGAAATGGACAAATTCTGCCTACAGTTCAGTGTCAGCAGTGAATACCTATCACTGGCTAATAACTGAAACCCACCAAGCCCTTGCAAAATATCTGAGAGGAAAGATTCTCTCCTAGCCTCCAGAAAGTCTGCTGGCAAAGCTGGGTCCTGCTTTGATGCCAGTAATCAATCGACAACACTGAATATCCTGGCTAGGAGTTTGTCTTTACTCCTCCAAGGACTTCAAAATGGGTAATGGACTTTAACCTTGGCAGTTAACCTCTTTATCTGTTGTCCTGTCTGTCTCATCTCTCACTCTTGCTAATATGAAGACATTCAGAAAGGAGCTTCAAAGGCCAGAGTTTTTCCTTTTCTCATCAGAAGACGTTTTGTAAATATGCTACTTTCAATATCATTGTGCTCCATGGAATTATAATGGATTTGCAGCTAAAAGCATAAGTTCATCTCCCTGGAATCACAAATACTTATATATTTCATAGCATGAACCATCCCAATAAGAATATAAATATGAGCTGTGGTTCTTAGCTTTCTTTTGAGTTCACTTTTAATAAATAACTGTGTATCTATATGGATTTCACAGCAGCCTGAGTATAAAGCGTAGGCAAATCCCCTAAACTCACCAAGGGGAAAGTCCTGGTTTAAACAGTAAACCACTAGTAACGTGATGTCCTTTTACAACTATATGTTGAAAAGAAGGCAAAGTGGCTATTTTCTATATGGGCAAATAAATCAATCGATGCTCTCAGGCTACAGAAAAAACTAGCTACTGTTGAGTTCAGATGTAAGGTACACATATAGATCAGCATATACAAGGGTGAATGGATGGAGACAGTCAGGAACACTTCTAGGTTTAACCAGCAGCTATGAGGAACTTTTCTGTATCATCATTCAAGGGATGGACTATCCAAGCCCTTTCTCTCTGAACCAGAGAAATATGTTTACACTCTTTGCACTCCCACTAAAATATTGGTAGCCTGTGCATATTATCTGAGAGTGGAGAAAAGACCATCTAGTAGGTATTCAGACCCAAGCCTGTGACAATGTAAGATCATCCAGGCATAGGTTCAGACTGGATTAGCGCACCTGCTGCCAGAGGCCCTTAAAACAATAGCATATTTCTGCAAGTATCTATATAAAAAGTGGTGATGGAATGATAGGAGAGCTGCTTACTAAGACAATATATTCAAATACCCAGGCTGCTGGCACTATTCCCTTGAGTGCACATTTTATGTTACGTAATATACCTAGTTTCCCAAGGAAATGAGATATGTGTATTCATAGCATTTGTCTGTCTTTCTGTTTACCCGTGTCTTATGACAGCTTTCTAACGTGTTCATTTCAGTCTTATATGATGAAGGGATACAAGGTTTAAAATGTGAGGTGCTTACATGCTTCACAAAAAATCAGGTATAGGAATCTGACCCTATTAGCATCTCCCTGGAGGAAAAGGCTCAAGTATGAGTTTAGGCTTTATTAAACATAAAAGAATCCATGAAGCAACTCATGACAGTTGCTCACGAGACAATTCGATAGTAAATAACAATAACAAAATTGATTCTGCTCCTCCCACAACTAATTTTTTTTTTTTAAAGATAATTACTCCCTTGTGTGTTTCTCCATCTCTAGTTTGCAGAACTGACGAGGTAAGAGTATTCTATCAGGCATAAACATAGTCTATTTATGTTTCTGGTACAAGCCTATAGTGAAAAATGACACTATTGCTTATTGTTTATATTAGAATACAGAGTCCTTGCAAATATGCGAAGTTGTTTAACAAGAACTCTTTTTGCCAATTTTCACATATATGACTATCTATGCAAATCCATGCTGGTCATTCAATTATTTTTTTTCCAAAAGAAACACCCTTACATTGTGCATTATTTTAGGACTCCCAAATGTTTCGGCGAAGATAGCACTGGTTATTCGCCATATCAGAAAGAATATCATAAATACTCACACTTGACATTTTCATGCTTTCACTTTTCTTATATCATAAAGGACAGGTTCATTGTAAAACATTTGAGGATTGTAGTATAAAATACATTAACGGTGCTGTAAATCTTAGCCCTATTAACAAACACTGCTCTTGTTAACGGCAGCTGAATAACACCAAGATAAAAGAAGAACAGAATAGGGGTCCTAATAGCCTAATTAACCAAACCCATGGAAAACTGAAGGAGATGACTCATAGCACAGTCACTTTGCACCTGATACCCTGTTTGCACATTAGCATTGTAAGTGAAAGTCAGTTATGGAAGTATTTATGTTCATTGTAATCATCCATACTCAAAGAATTCAGGACCAGGACAGTAACAGTAGACTTTTTTCTTCTAAATTAATGGTATTTAAACATCTCAATTTTTGCAATATATTTGTACAAGTAGCCTCTGATTTATCCTCTATGAAGATCTATAAAGTAGATTTTAAAAGAATCCCTTGGAAGAAGCTTGAAGTCCTTACTTTCCTCTAAACCCAGTGAGTACTGAATGCCACTGGATTTACTGGCAGTTTACAGGACTGGGAGGCTGCTCTTTCCTTCAGGACATTTCTGGACCATGAATTTATACATAAAGGTAATATGACAGAGAACAGTTCTTTCACATGATTTCACATGAAGCCAGTTTGTGTAATTTCCTGAAAGGAAGTTATGTCTGAGATAGGAAAAAACATATCATTCAGACTTCTCATATCAATTGCACTTTATTGTAAACGTATCACTCAGATTTCTTATATCATTCACACTTTATTGTATGTTTTGCATTAGAAAACTTTTCTAATAAACTCAAGAAGTGAAATATTTCCACTAGGTGCTTTGTAACATTATAAGAAGAAATCTTCGAAATGACATAATTTTAAATGAAACACATTAAATAATAGGAAAAAAAAATACAAATTTTTAGAATGAAAATGTTGTTCTTGTAAAAAGTCCTTCACTTTTGACTTTTCATAAACCTGTTTCTGAACAGCCAAGCTAATTATTTTCAGCATCTCTGGAATTCTTCTTTTGTCTCATCATATGAAAAATGGAGAGATGGACAAGTTAAAATAGTGTTAATCAACTTTACATCATCCACACTATCTACTTTAACTATTTTAGAGCACAGCTATCTGCTTTTATTTCCCTCTAGGTCATGTTCTGATCTCAGCAAAGACTATTTCAAAGAGAACCGAACTAGACTCCCTCTATTTTTTTTCAAGAAACAACAACAGACAGAAAACCAAACCCAAACAAAACAAAAACAACTAAACAGCAAATAAACAAAAAAAAACCAAATAAAAAACCAAATAGGGGCTAAATCTTAAAGAGGCATTTGGTTTTTATAGTCATTTAATTATGTGGCTTTTTTATTTTTGGTATTCCAGTAAGAGTTCATTATCTGTGGGTAAGCTGTCCATGTGTAAACTAATCATAATTATAGCTGTGCTATTTTCAAGGCAAAATTTACATCTCTTAGTGAAGTGTTAAAAGGATTAAGTCTCAAGACCAGAATACACTTGGGATTCTGTCATACAGAAGGGAAAAGGTATTCTGATATTTTTCTGAAACTCAGCAAATGTTTAATATTTTTCTGATAGTGTAATTTATGCAAAATTTCTTTTGCTTGAAACAAGGAAATGAACAAAACATTAAGATCAGAGTTCTGTTAATTGTTTATGATTCATTTAACATGTGTGACTGCACTGTATGTAAGCCAAATTTTTCTCTCATTTAAGACAATATTATCTTAATGAATCCCACTGATTTGAACAGAATTATTATAGAATTATATTTATGTAACAGCACATGACTTGCCCCAGTCTTATCAATGGTGTTATGATAACCATTTAAAATATAATCTGTACTTGTCTTGGCTGGGGAAAAATATCCACTATTGAAGCCAGATCATACTAAATCCATCCACACCTGTTAAGAATTTCTCCTTCTTATGGTCTATCTAACCATGTGACTTCAAATTTTTGCAAATGTAGCTTAGGCAAAGGCAGGTATCCACTCAACAGGACATCTGCTTGATGCTTTCTCAAAGGTATCATTTTTCCATTGTGTGGTAAAACCTTCTCTTCTTCTCTAAAAATACTCAAGTACCAGGAAATGACAAAGTACACCTTAGAAGCCTCAGTGCAGAAATTCTTCATTTCATATCAGATCTCACATCCTTTCCTGTGAAATTATTTTCTTGACCTCTATGATTTTGTCTTGTTAGTCAGCAGTGCATATCTTTGTACTGCACAAATGAATTCAGCCAATGCATTTTAATGCTTGCAAAATCTGTCCTGAAACAGAAAACATTTTTTTTCTTTTCAGAATGAACAAGGATCAAAAGTCTAACCTCAGTATAACTTATGACAGGAAATGTATTTAGTTCTGCTCAACAGCCAAAGGTATGAAATAAATGTATTAAAAGGACAGCAAAAAGTATGTCTTTTTATGAACAGATATATTCTATGCACATTGTATGCACATTGTATGGGGTTTTTTTGCATTTAACATTCCACTGACATTTTTCTAGCTGTAGTGTTTTGAACCATTTACCCTCTCCAGTTTTTCTAATTATATCCATCAAATGTGATGCATGTTTAATTGGATTTTAATAGGATGGTAACTCCTTGTTTAGCAGCAAGTTTAACAGGAATGTAATTTATTGTTGATAAAGTATGAGGCACCAGATCCAGCTACTGAACAGGTAGTAGAATTGCATTTAAAATCTATGTCCTGAATGGCATTTGTGTTTAGAAGGTAGATACATCTAAATCAAAGTAAAGGATAGCTTTGTACATGCATAGGAAAAGCAAGAAGCTGGTATTCAAGTGTTCAATAGGTTCTATGGCAAGAGTTTTGTGTAATTTTCACATTAATTACATAGGGGACACCGAATTTCAAAATACCTTCATGCCAGCTATTCTGAGAAAGAGTATAAGCCATTGAGAAACATATCTTGTGATATATGTTTAAACTCAGTTGACCAAAGAAAAACATTTGTTAAAACAGCCATCATAAATATAATTGATTGATGGACAAAACTTTTAAATGGTAGCAAAGAGGTAATCAGCTATGTTGTCATTGCTTTGTATAACATTATAACTATGCCTAATGTTTCTGAGATATCAGTTAGAATGAGAATGCATCTTTACCAAAACATCACAGGGTTGAAAAAATGCAAGCAGAATGTGCAGCCAAAAGCCACATCACACACACACAAAACCTGCAAACCACGAAGGGAACTAAAAAAGAGGAAATAAGAGAGAAAGATGACTACAAAACTGAAGTTATAGGTCAGACTTACACAAAAAATCAGGACAGATCTAAGCATGTATTGGAAATATCCTAAATCTCAGACCAAACCATGCACATGAGGTGATTTGCATTCAAGAGAGCACAACTCCAAGTGCATTTGAAATCCTCTGATTGATGAAGCTGTTAAAAAGACAATGTAAGCAACTGGGGTTCTTTTCTGCACTTAATGGGAAAATGTAATAAATATATTCAAATGAATCTGAACTGAATTAATATTTTTTTCTTTCTACACTCAAGTAAATGAGAAATAAAAATAATAATAAAAAAAAAGAGTTCCGTTTTTATACGAAGAAAAAATTAACATGGCTTGGAATTGAGTGATTAATGTTGGGCATTTATAGGAAGAGCAAAGCAACTTAAATTCTCTTTCTGTCCAAACATTCAGTGGTGAAGTTCATTCGCCTTCAGTATAAGAGACTGAGATTCAATACCTTTTTCTCACTTTGGAGAACTACCCAGTCATCAAACTACAATATTTTTCTGGAATATCCAGAATGCCATCTTTTTTTTCTGTTTACACTGGGACAAGGAAGAATACCTGGTTGCTTCACGTGTAGAGTAGCCTTACTACAGAGTTAATTGTGCCACTCAGCTTGGTGACTCTTCCAGTGTGATAAGTGGAACTGATCCAAAGAGAAACCATTGAGTTACTTTATAGTCCCCTTTAGTCTAATTACCATGTCATTTGAGAATTTCTGACTCATAAATTATTTTCCTAACACATTTTTGTCTGGGTTCAGATCCTAGATCTCTTGGTGGAGACAAGCCATTCTGATGTTAGCTGCTAAGGCAATAGATAACAGGTTTATAGAAATGCTTCATACTTTTAAACTCTGAAAATAACTAAAAAATTCAGAATTGACAGAAAGCACATTTGTAGTGGGTGATACAATTAAAAAGAATGACAATTTCCTCTAGAAAATTCTCAAAATCTAAGGATTGTATTTTGCTTCTAAAATACCTTAATTTTAGAATTTCCTAGGAAACTGAATACCTTGATTACTTTGACTTTGAACTGAACGAAAATCTAATATCAGAAGAACAGCACTTTCAGTGAACCAAGTAAAAAATAGGTCTCTAGCAATTGTGAATGAGATTCTTTGTACAAGACATATTTGGTTGCAATTTTCAAAAGTACTCAAGGGCACTGGAGAACTGATTTCTGCAAGCACACTTGAACATGTTGTTTTAATATTTTTGAGGGAAAAAATATATTCTTTATACCTTCAGGCATACAAGAAAACACAGAGTTGGTAAAATCTTTGCCATCAGCATATCATGCCAAGACTTTGTTTTGGTCAAATAAATAAAAGAAAAGAAAAGCCTATCAATCCTACTTCAATCATGCTTTAGCTTATGTTAACACTGAAAACTTCCCAGGTTTTCACATTTACATTTACAGGGCTTCCACCATAACTTTTGGAATATATATATGTAGTATGAAATACCAGCAAACCTTGGCTATTAGCTGGTGGTTGAATTTAAAACAGTTTTCAGTTGTGATTTCATATGAGATTAGAACCACACATTCGTTCATGTGATGACTTTTCACTAGCTTTGTCACTAACCTAGCAGTTAGAGAAGGAGATTTTTTCAGTGTGGAACACTAGCTTACAATTAAACTTGTGCATTAATGTTGCACTCAGCTGCCCTCTTGAAGAAATACCTTGCATTTGTGGAAACTATTCTTGGCAACTTGCTACTCCTGACATCTTTTAAAACGCTTAGCATGAAATGCACATTCTCAGGCTTTTTTTCCTG
This sequence comes from Phalacrocorax carbo, assembly GCF_963921805.1. Classification (NCBI taxonomy): domain Eukaryota; kingdom Metazoa; phylum Chordata; class Aves; order Suliformes; family Phalacrocoracidae; genus Phalacrocorax; species Phalacrocorax carbo. The sequence goes on from NC_087548.1 coordinate 33,836,324, forward strand.
TAGAAAGTTTTGTTTGTTCCTCTCAAATAAGACCTGTATAGTGCTTTCGGTGTAAATTATCAGCATTTATGAAGCTGAAACTGCCTCACTGTTTCTCTGGATTTGAAAGCAAAGGTCTTAGGTATCCCTTAATAACTGGAGAATCTAGAAATCACTGTTGGAGAATGCAGAAGAGTCTTCCATTCCTCTTATGAGTCCTTTTCATAAAAATTTATACACCAGCCAGCTCTTAAAATGTGTTCCTTCATTTCTAAGACCACAATTGCAAGGACACCTCAACTATTGCATCAAAATTAGTACTATCACTACAGTTAAAAGCATGCTAAATATGAATTAAAGCCCAAAATAAGGACATCGTCTCAGTGACTGCATGCTATTAGCAACATCAGAAATATAGATGAACTTTTATGAAAGACACTGGGAAAAAAACCCACCACTTACAGCACATTCTTTTTTCAGCAACATGCTCAATTAATTTCTGGAGAGACAGAAAGTTGTCTTCTTTCCACTGACTGTGTTGGCTGAAATTAATTTCATTGGCACAAAGCTGACATTGCTAGTCATTATGTGGATCAAGAGAATACAACTTGGCAACAGCAAAATTCACTCTTCAGTCTCCACGTGCTGCTTGGATTCAAGGCTGTAGCCTTCAGTGCCATCTGGAAAGGATGTCAGAGCTATATTCTCTGTTCTCAAACTGCATATTAAATCACAAATATAGATCCTAGTCCCGACCTTTTGTAAGTGAGCTCAGCTGTATATACATCAGAAACCAAGGCCAGATCACTCTATTCCTAACCTCAGGTTGTGTAATAAAGTCCTCTTTTTCAGAATAGATGAGGACCAACATTTACTCAGCCTGAAGGGATCAACCTCCTAATGTCCTGATAACTGTCACCACAATATAATTGTTTTTCATTGTTTTCTTAAAATTGTTATATCAGTTGCTTGTATAACCATTCACTTCAGAGTTCAGAGGTTTACATAAAATGAATAACACTATTTCAAACCAAAAATACACTGAGTAATAACTATAGTGTTTTTTCCCTTTGAGGCTAGCTGAAAATTGAGTACGTAATTGTAGGAATCAGAACTAGAGAGAATTTCTCCAGTTTTCTAAGTTAATTGCACAAAGTAAATATGTTACATGTTAAAAACCAACCTTCTTTCTTCCTCTCCCCTATATCTTCCTTTCATCTTCTTAGGTTTTCAAAAGGAACAAACTTATCTTTCCTCTCTTGACCCTAGCAGGCATATCTGCACTCTAAAGATAAGTGTACAAGTATATAGGTATATAGGTAGGTAGGTAAATTAGATAGATAGATAGATAGATAGATAGATAGATAGATAGATAGATAGATAGATAGATAGATAGATAGATAGATAGATAGATAGATGGATGGATGGATGGATGGATGGATGGATGGATGGATGGAATAAAGTGGTTTTTATGCCTAATATATGAAATAGATCAATCAATCTGTCTACTTACCTAGATATTGGTAAAATGTATTTACATATGCATACTATTTCTTAAATTGTTTTAGGGAGTAAGAAGGAAATTAAAGTAGCATATTCAAGCAGTGTTTTTATACAAGAAAAATGCAGTTTAGAAAGACTATTTCAAATAAGAGTTCTGAGCATAAACATACTAAGACCTTCATAAAGACTGACAAAGGAGTTTGTCTCAAGTGATTTAATAGGCTATATTTTTCAAGACAGTTTTTCAGAGACAACTAAATGGAAAAATAGTGCAACAAAAAAAAATAATGACACCCCACCCCAAACTTCCTCCTTGCAAACCCAAAATAAAACATATAAAACAACAAAAAAACCCAACAAGGTTTTGTCTCATCATGGCACTGGAAATAGAAAAATTACTTCTAAATGACTGCAATATATAAACTTCTTAGATTGCAAAAAGTAATGCTGATATTGAAGGGAGTGACTTGGTGCAGACTTGTCCTATGCCTGTGTCACAAAAATACTAGCTTTGTCACTACAGTTAGCACTGAATCACCACCTTATTCCCCCTTGAAACTGAAGGCAGAAGGAAAGATAAATCTCCTTATAATTCTTAATCTGACCCATGTAGACAGAAATGGAGAACATACGTACAAATGGCTTGTTTCCCACCTTAAACAAAAGCCAGCTATAACAATTGTCTCTGCTAAAAATAGCTAGGGATGGCAGGTACAGGTCAGATTGGAAGATGCAGTCTCCAGAAGGGAAGCAGACTGAGCTAAGAAATATCAAGCAAGGCCTCTCCTTCACCCTTTTCTCTGCTTTCAGTCTCTCCTACATGCATGTGGGAAAGGGAAAGCATACAAATACAGATCCTTAGGAAAGATAGAAGAACACTAGTACATCTTTTCTTTAAACAAGGAGAGGTGGGGAAAGTACATACATTAGTTAGGGACAGTTCCATGTCAGAATAATAAGATGTATTCTGTGAGGCTTTGCAGGAACTTTGCTAAATCTGTTATTATGTAATATTTCTATTTAGCGAACTAGAGAGTTAAAAGAAGCGTATGCTCAGCACATTTACCTAGGACCTGAAGTTCATAAGGACACCAGAAAACTTGGAAAACAAAATCAAAATTACATTAACAGGAAATGATAAGAGAAAGGAGAAAGAAAGGGAAGGGAAACACATATTGGAAATATAACCAAAAGCAGTGTAACATTCACAAAGAAAAGGACAGGTGTCTAAATTTAAACAGACAGCCAGGTCCAGCTACAACTTGTTAGATTTGTAGTGTGTCAGAACAGAGGAATGTGAATTCAGCAAAGTTAGTCTGTTGAAGCAGGTCAAACCTTGTAATGAATGTGCATTCTAGAAGTATAAAATAAAAACCATATGAAGTAAAACTTTCTATTTTGCCTCCATAAGCTGAGGCACTGAGTCTAATAGTGGAAGTTGCTTTTCTTTAGTTATATTTTCTGATTATTTTTCTCCTCTATGCTGAGTTCTCCCATCTGATATTGGAAAACAATTTAGAAACTTGGGGAGAGATTTTTTTGTATGGCTTTAGATGTGAAGGAGGCTGCTGCATGGAGGAAACAGTATTTTTTACGTCCAGCATATGTGAGAGGAAACAGTACTACAGCAGCAAGACATGGGCAGAACACCAAAATAAGGAAAAGTTTCTGGCGGTAAAGATAGCCAAAGAAATTTCTTGCAGATGCTAAGGAAACTCCATGTATGACTTTAAGAGTAGTTAATATAAACATATGTCACCAATGAAAGAAGTATAGCTGATCCTGCTTTGGGACACAAAAATGTACTCAGTCTTTTTCAAAGTTTCTTTCTTAGATATTCCTCCATACTGCTGCTTTTTTTTTTTTTTTTTTTCCTAGGGCTTATCTTTAGCTCAAAAATAAGAGAGAAAGAAATTCTTTTACAAAGGCAAATACAACTACCCTACTGCTCACCTAATGGTGTTTGATTGCTGCATGCTTTCTGTAAGTTATTTTAAATCATTGCTGCAGAGGATGGCAGGACAACTTAATGACACAGGTGGTTCTGTTTTCTGGTACATAACTGTAGTAACAGTCCCCTGTATGTCATCTCTGATTATTCTGCAGTTTTACCTAAAATGTCATATTTCTATAATATATGTGTCATCCTCATTGTCATAACTGGAAATAAAAGACAAAGTTTAATACAGGGATGGTCATACATTCTTCTATCAATCACATGAACTCTCCATATGTATTTCCATCCAAAATATCTTTCTCTTTTTAATTAGACAAAAGTTCTTCTCTAATACACGTTCATATTCAAGAGTTATATTGTTATCTCAAAATTACATAAAAAAATCCTAATGCATGGTTCTAAATTCGAAGTCTGATTACACTGTTTTTGAATAGATGTTGTAGAGGTAATTTTCAGTAGATGAAATTGCAAAACAGACTTATATTAGAATAATTTACTTTCACATACCAGTCTTCTGGTGGATTGCAAATATTTTTGGATGTCTGTTCATTTATGACAGGCAGAGAAAGGAGAAAAAGAAAAAAAATGAATATGAAAGTTGTCAGCCGGAAGTTATATTTTGCCCTTGTCTCATTACCACTTACATGTAAAAAGATTTTTGGAGAAAATTCCTTCAGAGATTTTTCAGTTATAAGGTGATATTTTTGTTTTTTCCTGACTATCATTTGAAAGGAGCACAGTAATTAACTCGTCTAATGCCAAAAGTTGAACCTGGAAACTTTAGATATAGTATATAATACATTCTCAATAGGGAATATGTACTTTGCTAATTTTGTAGAGAAGAAGAGAAGAAACTGCAGGCATTAAAACAGGGAAATCACAAACATTAATGTAATACTGTACTTCTCTGATTTCATTACTTAATATAGAATAGGTCTCTGGTTCAATTTCTCAAGTATCAAAGATTCATATTGGCAGCTCTGCACAAACATGCAACAGCTGAAGAGAACAGAGATGTCTTTGTAAAAGCTCATCACTTTGATATGGGTACACAATAAAAAGTTATGCCATGTAACACACACCTTCAGAATTATGCAGAAGTTATGTGAGATATCATTCTCTTCATTTCTGTCAAAAGACCAAACACTAGGCAATTTTAAACTGTGTAAAAAATTCAGAATGTAGAATATGTTAAGGTAGAACATTAGAAAATGAAAGAAGTGCAATAGTTTATTTTGTATCAACATAATTTTCTGACTACTTTGTGAAGCAGCCTGATGTCACTTCATGCTGTTCTAACAGCAAGAAGAATTTGACTGTAGAATGTTATAAGAAATTCCTATGTTCTTCACGAACATGAATGAACCAGCAGAGTATTAACAAGAGAAACACCCACAGATGCTTCCCTTTTCATTGGCAGGCAATGTCCCAGATAAATGTCAAAGGCCAAGGAGTATGTTCTTGTGAGAAATCTAGAATATTTTTTGCATATTTAAACAAAGATGGTTGTTCCTTACCAAAGAAAGCAGAAAGATCACTCTAAAGACAAAGTAAACTTTCTAAAAATGCAGTATCTTAACTTTTTTTAAAAAGAAAAAAAGATAGCAAGCCAATAGTTTCAGGCAGCATTCAAGAGTGAAAGGACTATATCATCATTCACCTCTGTGTGAGCTACTTTCATTTTAAAAAATGCAGGCACTAACAACACTGAAGGAGACTGAAGATGTTACAGTACTGAGTGTATAAATGTGCCTTGAGACAGCTATATGCATGTTTCTTTCAAGGACGATTCTCTTTCTTTGGAAGATTTCCTTGGTACAGTCCTTCTCTTTATTACTTTAAAACCATAGTTTCAAACATGCTTCTAATATAGGCATTTTGGGGTTGTTGGTTTGTTTGTTTTTGTTTGTATAACAATCAGAAATGCAGCCCTCAGAAAGAATGCATCCCAGGTTCTACCTTGAGTTTAGTAAAGACTGAGGTTAAAACTTGGGATCAGAGACAATGGAGGGATCAATGGCCACAGTATGAGACACAAGTAGCCTAGACTTGATCAATAATATTTATATGATATTCTTCACTGTCGTATGTGCCTTAGTAAATAGGAACTTCCAGAAATTGGGGACACATTCAAGGTGAAAGAAGGAGAAAACTTTGTTTCCTAGATCCGTTCTTTTTTTAAAGAGGGTCTAGTAGGAGGGAAAAAAAACAAAAATTCATGAGTTTTTGTTTTCACAGAGAAAAGAAAAACTCACAAAAATATTTCTTACCTGAATCAGACTTCCTTTCAAAATTTCAAACTCAGATGCATGTCATCTGATTGGATGGATCTCTGTGTACAAAGTTACAAAATTTACATAAAGCATAATTAATAAGCAGTTCCTTCTTTACAAATGAATTCAAAAAAATCAAAACAGGGCCTGAAGGTTCTACATGTTGAAGCAACTTTTAATTGATGCTTTAATTTTACCAGCTACACTGATCTGTCACAATATCTACGCCCAAATTCTTTGCCCTAGGAAAATAAATGGAAAAATAAATAGAAAAAACAAGGGAAGGAAAAAGGAAGGAAGGAAGGAAGGAAGGAAGGAAGGAAGGAAGGAAGGAAGGAAGGAAGGAAGGAAGGAAGGAAGGAAGGAAGGAAGGAAGGAAGGAAGGAAGGAAGGAAGGAAGGAAGGAAGGAAGGAAGGAAGGAAGGAAGGAAGGAAGGAAGGAAGGAAGGAAGGAGGGAAGGAAGGAAGGAGGGAAGGAAGGAAGGAGGGAAGGAAGGAGGGAAGGAAGGAAGGAGGGAAGGAAGGAAGGAGGGAAGGAAGGAAGGAGGGAAGGAAGGAAGGAAGGAAGGAAGGAAGGAAGGAAGGAAGGAAGGAAGGAAGGAAGGAAGGAAGGAAGGAAGGAAGGAAGGAAGGAAGGAAGGAAGGAAGGAAGGAAGGAAGGAAGGAAGGAAGGAAGGAAGGAAGGAAGGAAGGAAGGAAGGAAGGAAGGAAGGAAGGAAGGAAGGAAGGAAGGAAGGAAGGAAGGAAGGAAGGAAGGAAGGAAGGAAGGAAGGAAGGAAGGAAGGAAGGAAGGAAGGAAGGAAGGAAGGAAGGAAGGAAGGAAGGAAGGAAGGAAGGAAGGAAGGAAGGAAGGAAGGAAGGAAGGAAGGAAGGAAGGAAGGAAGGAAGGAAGGAAGGAAGGAAGGAAGGAAGGAAGGAAGGAAGGAAGGAAGGAAGGAAGGAAGGAAGGAAGGAAGGAAGGAAGGAAGGAAGGAAGGAAGGAAGGAAGGAAGGAAGGAAGGAAGGAAGGAAGGAAGGAAGGAAGGAAGGAAGGAAGGAAGGAAGGAAGGAAGGAAGGAAGGAAGGAAGGAAGGAAGGAAGGAAGGAAGGAAGGAAGGAAGGAAGGAAGAAAGAAATTTCTGGCTCTGCAGCAACAAATTATGCACTCATCATTGTTTTCACCTAGCTGACTGGTGTTCAAGTACCTGGTTTTATACCAGACAGAGCGTAAAATTATTACATTTTTTCATCATTTAATTGGCCAAAGCCACAACAGCTGTCACTTTTTGTGTGAATCAAATTTCTGCCTCAAAACTTGTATCAGAGAATTGGCACCTTCAAAGAAATAGTAGTACGATGATCTCTTTTTTTCTAATCTACTTGGCTTCCTCCCCACACCAGTGCTTTTTCCTTTTATTGGATCTGCCACAGAAACTTGTCTGGCTATTGATTCTGTAGAGTATGCCAGTTCAGTATTGCAAGGTCACTCATAATTGCATCTAGATTGTTTTCTTTTCTTCTCTCTCCTCCCCCCTTTTTCCCCAATCTCTCCTCCTTTCTCTAAGAAAGGCAACCGTTCTGAAAAACAGTCATGCTGGCATACTGTGAACTGGAATTTTACCATTAATAAAATGAATTGTGATCATTGAGGGAGAAAATGTGGAAAGATAAATTAAATTTACTCTGGAGTGGTAGCTTTTTTGCAAATAAGACACTGTAAAAAGAGGGGCACAGAAAGGTAACATCTTTCAGAAATAAAAGATGCCCAAATAGACTAGGTCTCTGGTAAAATAAAAGCTAAGGCAGACAGTGTTTTGCAGCATCAAGGGCCTAAAATTTTCTCCCTTTGGAATTTTGTGATGTCAGTGTTTTGTACTTCTCTTTCAGCTGCCGACAGGGATGGCATTTGCAGCTTTATGCCCTCTAGTCACATTCACACCTAAATGACAAAGTCAGACTTTATACTTTTCTTCATTTCCTCTTCACAGTCCACAGTAACCTTACCATAGATCTGCAAAGAAGGAGAAGGGACATTTCCTTCCTTTTGCCCTCCAGTTATGTCTTGGGTTAGCAAGACTGCACACTGCAAACACAGTGCAGAACCAGCACAGTGCAGAACCAGCTGGCACTTTTGCCTTTACCTCATTTATATTTTAAGTATTAGAGAAGAAATTCTTGAAGTCTCCAGAATCTTAATACCGCATGTAGGGGAAACTTTGTCAGGGAAATATGCATTGCCAATAATCTAATGGCTCCCAGGGTAAAGAGAAAGAGATCTCCAGCCACTTTATGTTGGGTAGTCAAACCCATGACCAGCAGAAATCTATGTGCTGGTGCAGTAAATGACTTCTGGGGTAGTGTTATATTGAGCCAATACTGCCTATCAACTTCTCTGCACACTCCATAACTCAAGGCTTTGCCACAAGTGAAAACTATCCAGTCTGACATACTGTTCGTTATACTACAAAAATACAGGATGGGGAAAACCCTTCAGAACTCCACTTATGCTACCAGAACATAATTAGCCCTTTTCCTCCTTCAGCACACACATTCATTCACTACTACCTCCTGTGATAAAATTATGTTTGGGAAGTAGGTTTCTGCTAATCATCCAGTTCACAGAAAATACCTCTCCTGCTCCATAGCATAACTAGTCACTGAAGCAAGCAGCACCAGTGCTGGCACAATCTGCAGGGGAGTGTTCTAGTGTGGTGTACAGTGGGGTTTTCTGAGCTGGGGGAGCCTCAGCAGGAGCCAAGAGACCCACCAGGAGCCCACATCTTGCACAACAGTGGCTGACAAGACCTGGGCAGGGAGCAGTGTCACCCAAGCCCCTCCCCCTGCCCTATATAAAAGAAGCCCTCAGGAAGCCCTGGCAACCAGGAGCACCACGAACAGCGTAGGTAAACAGCATGTCAGCAAGGGCATGGTGTGGATGTTTGCATGGCAGTATGTGCAAAGGGTGTGCAGGAATGGTGCTGAAGTTCTACCAGCTCGATGAGGGAGCAATGGTATACACCCAGTAGAAAGTCACAGCCTGTTTAATATCTGCACCCACCACAACTGATGCAGCTTCAGAAGCAGAGCTCCAGCAGGAACATGCTGCCACTGAGGTGTCCGGGTGCAGGGTGTGCCCTGCCCTTATGCTGGGGTCAGATGGCAGTAGTGAGCACCCCTGTGGGAGGTGCGCCCGGGTGGAGGAACTCTGCTTAGGGACAGAGCACTGGGAGGAGGCGAGTAGATTGAGGAGTATCAGGGAGAGCTGCATCTGATCTAGGTATATATATTATATAAATATATATAGACATATATATTATATATGTCTATATATACATAAATATATATAAATATAGATTATAGTTATCTAGAACTACTGGAACTGCACCCTACAGTCCCTGAGACAGGCCCAAAAGGCTGACAGGACACGTGATAAGAAGGATTCCCTGTCCTCTCTCCGCTTGGCTGAACAAAGTGACTTAAGGGATAGGGGACAATGGCAACAAGTTCCTGCCTGGCGCAGCAGGTGTGCCTCTTCTGTGGCTACCTCACCTTTCCCGATGCCCTTGCGTAATAGATATGAGGCTCTGCAAGTGGAGCCAAACAACTAACAAGGACAATGGTTCATCTATCTTGGAGGTTAAGTCAGCCAATGTCCTGCATCAAAATTGTTTCCATAAAGAAAAAAAGATGTGTCATTTTCATAGGAGACACCCTTCTGAAGGGAACAGAAGACCCAATATGCCAACCTGACCCAGGTCTTAGGGAAGTCTTCTGCCTCCCTGGGGCTTGGGTTAAAGAGTGAAGAGAAAACCTCCTACCCTGCTACAGATTACTATCCATTATTGATTTTTCCAGTAGGCAGTTATGGAGTTGCAACAGAATTCCAAGGGCAATTGTCATGGTTTTAGCTGGGGTAGAATTAATTTTCTTCACTGCAGCTGCCATAGTGCTGTGCTTTGGACATAGTATGAAAACAATGTTGAGATAACACACTGATGTTTTAGTTGCTGCTGGGTAGTGCTTGTACTAGTGAAGGACTTTTCCAGCTTCCCATGCTCTGCCAGGTGCACAAGAAGCTGGGAGGGGAGGGGACAGAGCAAAGAGAGCAGATTCAAGCTAGCCAAAGGGGTATTCTTTATCATGTAACGTCATGCCCAGTATGTTCACTGGGAGGAGCTGGACAGGGAAGGGAGGCAGTAATTGCGGCTCGGGGACCAGCAGCATCGGTCAGCGAGTGGTGAGTGGTTGTATTGCTTGTGGTTTTGTTTTTTTTTTCTTTTTCCCTTTCCCTTTTTATTATCATTATTGTTATTATTATCATAATCAATATTATTATTATTTTATTTTAATTATTAAACTGTTCTTATCTCAACCCACAAGTTTTATTTTTTTACTTTTGCTCTTCTGATTGCGAGTGGCTGTGTGGTGTTTAGTTGTTGACTGGGGCTGAAACACACCAGTCCTTTTTAGCACCCAACATTGGGCACAAAGGGTTTGAGATAGTAACTGTTGCTGGTCACAGCACTGACTCATCTACTCTTGATATTAGTTTGTCTAATCTCACCATGCTAATTTTGAAGTACATGTTAAAAATTGCTGTTGTTTTTTGTAGTTTGCTGTGCTCTGCAGTGATTAGAGATGTTTTGCCTGAGAGATTTGTTATTAAAACACTGGCCTTGAGCGTTATCGGTTATTTGGGTCTTGCATGGAAGTTGTTACTGTACTGCGGGTACCACCTCATGGAGACAATTAGCAATTATACCTCCTCCTCTGAGAGGTTTTTTATAGAGAAAATATAGAATGGCACCTTAGCTTCCATCTTATGTAATGTCTCCTCCTTCATTACAACAACTTTTCAGTATATTGAACATCCTTGGGCAGTTAAGATACATCTGTTGGTATTGCTTTGGCAGACAGTTTTAGTTCTGTCTAAGGTTAATAAGCAATTTAAGCATATCATCCAGAGGTCTGCCCCAAGGCTCGATAGCTATGGGTGGCAGGGTATGTGGGATAGTATGGGCAAATGCCTAAGAAGGTGGGCACCACCAATGTTTTGGGACTTCACCCCTGAACAAGTGCAGAATCCTGAAAAATTATTAGAATATTTGGAGGAAGTATGTCGTCACCCAGGCAGTGACAGAGAGATACAAATTACTGCAATGTGCTTGGGCCTGGCCCATGCCTATTGAGCCCTGTTTAACACTATTCAGTACCCCCAAGGGTAAGAGGAAGCCTCTGGATCTAAAAAGACGAAGACAAGGAAAGCGACAAGCACTGAGGCAACTCAAAACCCCACGACAGACCATGTGGCTACTCAAACCCAGTGACAAGCGTTGCAGCTGAATCAAAGGATCAAACCATGCCAGTATCAGTCACCACTATACACAAGAAGAAATCTTGGAAGAGAAAGACAACTCATTTGGAAAGAGAAGATGGAAGAGCGGGGCCATCATGAGGAAAGGAGGAGAAGAGGAGGAAGAACTTGTACAAGAAATGGAGAACACCCGATCCCTATCCTTAAGAGAGTTGCAGGATATACGAAAAGATTTCAGATGTCATTCAGGTGAGTCCATTGTCACCTGTCTGCTCCGATGCTGGGATAATGGGGCCAGTAGCCTGGAATTACAGGGGAAGGAGGCCAAACAACTGGGACCCCTTTCTGGGGAAGGGGGCACTGACAAAGCAACTGGAAAAGGCACACAAGCCCTCAGCCTCTGGACACAACTCCTGTCTGGAGTGAAGGAAAGGTGTCCCTTTAAAGAAGATGTTACATTTTGCCTAGGAAAATGGACAACCATGGAGAAAGATATCCAGTACCTGAGTGAACTAGCCGTGCTTGAGGTGGTTTATGGGGTCCTGGACCAAACAGTCATCCAAAGATTGAGATGAAGCCCAGTGCACACAACCCATGTGGCAGAAGATTGTACAGAGCGCATCATGGATGCATGGAAACTCATTGGCAGTAATGTCCTGGAGAGGTGACAAGGCACCAATGGTGGCGGAGATGATTGATAAACTCTGGGATTACAAAGCAAATTTCTCTTCCTCCCTCACCTTGGCTGTGGAGAAACTGTCCCTGGAGTTCCAGCAATTCAAAGAAGATATGTCCTACTCCCCACCAGTATGGACCAGTATCTCAGCCATTAAGACTAAGCGTGCCTTTGCTCAAGAAAGCAGATACACACCATGGTTCACCCTATGGTTTTAACTGCATGACCATGGAGAGGACAGGAGGCAGTGGGATGGAAAACCTACCTCAACCCTAGAGGCATGAGTTGCAAGGAAAAACAGTCACTCAGGGTGGTTCTTCCAGGAAAGTTGCTGCTCCGGTTTCCAGTGAGTTTCCAGTGAGTTTCCAGTTTCCCCAGATAGAGGAGTAGAAGTGCTGAGTTTACTTCTGAGCTTAATAGAGAGACTCTTGATTCACATTTACAGGAAGTGGGTTGCGAAAGCCATGATCGGGACTAGAGGGTCCCTGCCTCCAGACAGGCAGAGGAAAGGGGTAACTGGGCTTACTGAACTGTGTGGACCTGATGGCCTGGCACATCTGACCCACAGGAGTATAAAGCTTTAGTCAACACAGGTGCACAGTGCACCCTGATGCCATCAAGCTATATATATCTGGGCAGAACCCATCAGTGTTGCCAGATTGACAGGGGGATCCCAAGAGCTAACTATTGGAAACCAAAGTGAGCCTAACCAGGAATGAGTGGCAGAAGCACCCCATTGTGACTGGCCCAGAGGCTCCGTGCATCCTTGGAATAGACTACCTCAGGAGGGGATATTTCAAGGACCCAAAGGATATAGGTGGGCTTTTGGTGTAGCTGCCTTGTAGATGGAGGAAATTAAACAGGTGTCTACCTTGCCTGGTCTCTTGAAGGACCCTTCTGTTGTGGGGTTGCTGAAGGTCAAAGAACAACAGGTGCCGATTGCCACCACAACAGTGCACCAGTGGTACTATCACACCAACTGAGACTCCCTGATTCCCATCCATGGGTCCTCCAGTCGACTGGAGAGTGATCAGCAAGACTCGCTCACCTTTAAATAGTCCCATATAGCCAGCGCAGAAGTCAAATGGAGAGTGGAGGCTAACAGAAGACTATTGTGGCCTTAATGAAGTCACTCTGCCACTGAGTGCTGCAGTGCCGGACATGCTAGAACTTCAATACAAACTGGAGTCAAAGGCAGCCAAGTGGTATGCCACAACTGGTATTGTTAATGTATTTTTCTCCATCCCTTTGGTAGCAGAGTGCAGGCCACAGTTTGCTTTTACTTGGAGGGGTGTCCAGTACACCTGGAATCGACTGCCCCAGAGGTGGAAACACAGTCCTGCCATTTGCCGTGGACTGGTCCATAGTAGCGTGGAAAAAGGTGGAACTCCCTAACACCTACAATACAATGATGACATCATCATGTGGGGCAACACAGCAGAAGTTGTCTTTGAGAAAGGGAAGAAAATAGTCCAAATCCTTCTGAAGGCTGGTTTTTGCTATAAGATTAAGTAAAGTTAATGGACCACAGAGGAGATCCAGTCTTTAGGAATAAAATGGCAAGATGGAATGTTGTAAGATCCTAGCGGAGGTGATGAACAAAGTAACGGCCACGTCTCCACCAACTAGCAAAAGGGAAACTCAAGTTTTCTTGGGTGTTGTGGGTTTTTGGAGAATGCATATTCCAGATTATAGTCTGATGGTGAGCCCTCTCTATCAAGTGATCTGGAAGAAGAATGGTTTCAAATTGGGCCCTGAGCAACAGCAAGCCTTTGAACAGATTAAACAGGAGATAGTTCATGCAGTAGCCCTTGGGTCAGTCCAGGCAGGACAAGGTGTAAAGAATGTGCTCTGCACCGCAGCTGGGGAGAATGGCCCTACCTGGAGCCTCTGGCAGAAAGTGCCAGGGGAGACTCTAGGTCGACCCCTAGGGTTTTGGAGTGGTGGATACAGAGGGTCCGAAGCCTGCTATACTCCAGCTGAAAAAGAGATATTGGCAGCATATGAAGGGGTTTGAGCTGCTTTAGAGTTGTTGGTACTGAATCACAGCTGCTCCTGTCACCCCAACTGGTGGTGTTGGGCTGGACGTTCAAATGGACAGTCCCCTCTACACATCACGCAGCTGATGCTATGTGGAGTAAATGGGCTGTACTGATCACCCAATGGGCTCAAGTAGGAAACCGCAGTCACTCAGCAATCTTGGAGGTGATAACGGACTGGCCAGAAGGCAAAGATTTTGGAATATCACTAGAGGAGGAGGTGACATGTGCTGAATAAGCCCCACTGTATAACATACTGCCAGAAAGAGAAGCAATATGTCCTGTTCACTGATGGGTCCTGTCGCCTTGTGGGAAAGCATTGGAGATGGAAGGCTGCTGTATGGAGTCCTATATGGCAAGTCAGAGAAAATGATGAAGGAGAATCGAGTCAATTAGTGAAATAAAGGCCATCCATCTGGCCTTAGACATAAGTCAGGGGACAGCACGAACACAAGGCTTCAGGACCTTGGGATGACTTGTAGTGGATCAGGACCACAAGTAGTGTTCTCCTCTATCCTTCCAGTTGCAGGGAATAATGAAGGAAGAAGCAGGAAGAGCCAGCAGATCAATACATGTTTCCAAGCCTAGTGTCACCAGCAGAATTTTGGAGATAGGGGATGGAGATCCCTGTGGCAGCAAAGATGCAAGGGTTATGGATGTGTTAGAAACCACAGAAGCAACTGAGAATGGTCACATAGGAATTAGGGTTTCTCCCTTCAAAATGTTGGTGGGATCGATAGCCCAAATGAAGTGAATCTACACCAATGCACACAACATGGGCAGCAAACAGGAGCTGGAAGCCATTATGCAACAGGAAAACTATGATATTAGTTGCCATCACAGAAACACAATGGAATGACTCACACAACTGGAGTGCTGCAATGGATGGCTGTAAACTCTTCAGAAGGGACAGTGACAGATACACGTGTGTTCTGACTGGTCAGTTAAGTGCTTGAACTACCTACCTGATCCTCTGGGGCAGCTCGCCAGACAACAAGTGTGGTGGAGAGGTAGGTGAGCAAAACACATTGACTAAACCCAAGATCTATAGCACAGTCCAGAAGGCAGCTGCACTTCCTTTTCTCAGGCATATCCAGACCTTCGCATGATAAGTGCTGTGATGGCACGAATTCTTTCACTTGGTGATATAGTAGCAACTGAAGTGAAACATATTTTTCTACCTTAGATTTATCTCCTACATAGCAATAAAATGTATTAACTACTCAACACTGAATTCCAGAAAGATGCAGCCACAAGATAGCTAATAAAAATCCATATAGAACTAAACCTTGAGATCCATTACAGAGTAAATGTAAATCCATATTTCTAGTACACTTTTAACTTCTTTATTTTATTCCTCAAGCCAAGGATTTTATCTCAGGAGTTTTAGTCCTTTGCACCCAAACCCACCATCAAGTGGTTCCATCAATAGTAATTTCTGGAAGAAATCCTCATGAAGTTGAGAAAAGTAGAATGCATGTGATGGACACAAGAACTGTGGCTTCTTATTTAGTTGATCTTTTACCAAATCATAGGAAATACTGAGTCTTTACAGACTAACAGCCAGTGAATAGGAAATCAGTGACAAGGATGCTTAGCATAGCATAAGAAAAACTTACTTTAGCGCCAGATTCCATCATCCTGGAATAGATGTGGTAACAAGGAAGAACCATTACCTGCCAGCCTAGAATTAATTTCTACTTTTCAAAAACAATCTTCTTTTTCCAAAATTGGCTTGACTGAGAAACTAACCTGATAACAAATTCCTTAACTGCTCACATCTTGCTCTGTACATCTTTCACTTTTGTAACCAAGGACTGAAATCTTGTTCTTACGTTTGCAATACTGCGTACTCACAATCTAACCTAGTAATTCTTCAGACAAAAGTATTTAGAACTAGATATATTCTCAAGCTATTAAAATTAAATCTGTAATTTCAGAACTAAAGGTGCAGGTTGCACACATTCAGGTAGTAGAATACACACAGAAAGGTTTTGTTTATTCCCTCTGCAACCTTTTTTTTGAAGAGGTCATACAAAACTCAGATTAAAATTTCATATTGAACATCTCGTCATCTAGGATATTACAAAGAGGACAATCAAATTCCGTAGGCTAACCTCTCTAACACAAATTTGTAGAATTTAACTTATTTCAGTTCACTGAGTTGTTTATCTTACCTTTTCACTGTGTAAAAACTGGACTAAAGATCAGCCTCTGTGAGACAGCTTTGGCTCATTGGTCATTAGACTGAACTGATGTGCAGAGTTGTGTGGATTTTTTAATTCATTACTTATTTATTAAGTGATCTGAAAAGTTTATTTGACAGAAAGTTTAAGGTTTCAATTCAGTTGAAAGTTTGGGTATTTTTCTGCATTAAGTTGTTCATTAAAGAGATATTCATTAGTCAGCTTCCACAGAATTATAAAATTTGAGGAAAAATATTTCAAAAAATTTCAAGTAAAATAAGAATATTCGTCATACAGCTCTTTAAAAAAATAAAATTAGAAACTACATTATTTCAAGTTTTTCATTTTGGAGTTGCTTCACCCCAGATAACATCATTGCAAGGTATACCACTTTATTGGTTCAGCAGTAAAATACAAGAATTTAAGATGAAAGCAAAAGGACGTCCTGTGTCTGGTTGTTGTATACCACTCAAAGACCATACGTTAAACTAGTTGAAATAATTTACTTTCTTTCAGACACTCTTGGCCTCCTTAGATATGAAAAATCCTTGATGTCTTTCGATATTTTGCCATCATGTTTTTCTAAAGTATTTCCTACTGTCCTGCTGAATAGTGATTAAGCTTTTCAAGGGTCCTGAAGCTTAATGTATTGCTGACAGCAGCTTGCTGCAATATCAGGGAAGTTGTGAAGGAATTGTTACTGAGTTTATGTTGGTATGTCTAGGAGAAATGGGGTGTGTTAGCTTTGGTCTACCAGTTCAGATCCAGTCCACACCTACAGCCCTTAGTATCGGACAATTTGTTGCACGGCATAAAAATCCACTTTGTAGTACTGAGTCCTGGGTAGGGGGGGAATCAATAGGTAGTAATAGTGTGGATTAGCGAAGTCAAATAATTAGCTAGCAAAAAGTGTACTTAAACCTTTCCTTTCTACCAGTCATCCCTTACGGCAACCCAAACAATTTACTTTTGAGACTACTAGTGACCCTTATATTGAAATATTAACCCTTATTTCAGTCAAACAAAAGTAGAACTCCAGGCACACTGGTATGTAAGCATCATTTTGGTTGCTCCAAACCAGTTCTGAGAGCAGAACTTGCAAAAAA
The DNA here is from genome assembly GCF_963921805.1 of Phalacrocorax carbo. Classification (NCBI taxonomy): domain Eukaryota; kingdom Metazoa; phylum Chordata; class Aves; order Suliformes; family Phalacrocoracidae; genus Phalacrocorax; species Phalacrocorax carbo. Next base: position 33,853,336 of record NC_087548.1, read on the forward strand.
AAATCTACTCATAGGGAATGTTATGGAGACGCTTTTTGCTATAACTTGCAACATTTCAACTAGATATTACTCCTCTAGATCTATAATAATGTCTGCATCTTTTGGAAAGACACCCATTCTTGACTTAAAATTAACGGCACTGGAGGTTGACACACACTGCTTAGGGACTGAATGCAACTATGCCAATTTACAAGCAGGTCAAGAAATCTGGCTTTTGTAGTATAATGGACCTTATTAAGAAAAGAAACATGAGGACCCTACACAAAAATGACTGCTCTGTTAACACTGAATACTCCTTTAGACTCTGATCTGGTGAGGTTTCTGAATTTTACTACAAGAGGTCTTTCTAATTGTAACAGATATCAAGTCCCAGTGAAGTGAAAGCAGATAGTATGCTTTCTGTTAAGGAGTATATTTCAGCTTGTTCAAGACATGCCTGTACAAACCATTCCTGTTAGCTAAATATCTATAGAATCAATACATAAACAAAAAAAATCTGTTAAAGGCTCCGTTATGTATACTGAGCATTGCACTTGCATGCGATTACAGCAAAACGTCATTTGCTTGGCTAGACATATATAATTTATAAAATTATAAATTTTGATAATGAATATATGATATTTTCAGTTCACACAGAGAATAAATTTGGCAAAATTCTTCTTCAGGTTCTAAGAATAAGATAATTTCGTAAACTTTATTCTTTTTTTCCCCATATATAACAAGATACCTTTATTTCCCCCAGCTTATTTTACTTTTGTGGCCCTGCCATGTTATAAGACAAGTATGCATATGACCAATTATTCTGTATGCATTGTCACATAGTTTTTTTAAATACAGAATTGGAGATATTAAATGTGTTAGAAGTGAAGAAATTGTGTTTGCTGGCAAAAACCAAAAGCTATAAAACTTCATGTGAAATTTTTATTTGAAAGTTTTTTAGCTTGATTGTTAACTGCATGAAGTTTTTGAAGAATTGTGACTCACTAAGGTAAAGCTATTGTTGATATGAATGGAAACATTGCCTGCTAATTATAACAGAATTTGGACTACTATTTGCAACATACTCAAAAGTCACCATAGGTCTGTCTTGAAAATTATTTCCAATAGCTGAAGAGTTACTATTCACACTAGTGGAATAACATAGGAGTCTAAGTACACTTGAAGGTTAAACCAAAGGTCATAATCTTATAATATCCATTTCACTGAGCTTTCTGGATGTACAGTAAACAGTATAAAATAGCTGCCTACTCTGTTGGTTATTGCCTTTATAAATTTGAGTTCTAGTAAAGTAATTTGTATTTAAATAATGGTTAAATTGTGGTTTATTTACAAAGTGTTAAAATCATATGCTGTGCAAACTGAGCCTTCCATGTTTTTAGAACAGACTGAAAACATCCATGTTTTTGTTTTAGTTTTTGCTCTTGGGAGAGGGGGTTATCATTTTTTATTTTCCACAAGAATTTTATAGTCCACAAAGTCACAGAACACCATGAACAACAAAAAAATCTGTGGGTTTCTTTTGTTGTTCAGAAAATCTTAACATCTTATAGAAGCATGGAGGTGAAAATAGTTTTTACTATTTCAGGTATTAATTAATCATATTTTACATTCATATTGATGTATTAATTTCAATATTAAAATTAGAAATGTTAATTATGAACCCATTTAAAAGAAGTAAAAGGCAATTATTTCTTACCATCTTATAAATAAAGATGTTTTTATGATAAATACCGTATTAATTTAAAAGCTATTATAAGTACGATTATGACAACTACTAAGATTACTCATGGAGAATAAGTTATATAAATATGTAAGTGAAAACTTTAATGTTCATTAAAACTATGCTAGTTGGAAAAGGAAGCATCTAAGTTCAAAGACATTTTAATGTATACCTGAAAATGCCAGTTCTCTTGTTTTTCTTGAAGTAGAATTACTGAGAACAAAGGATAGGGAAAGCAGTAATGGAAGTAAGGGACGAAGGAAAAGATGTCTACTATATTGTGCTGGAATTGAAAAACTAATATTGTATGAATGTCTACCATTTGGCTAAATCAGTGTTAAGGATTTGTAACAGCTCTGAGTCAGCTGTTAACAGCTGTGACAATAACCAAAACAGAGTCATTTAAAAAAAAAAAGTTTGCAGCTAAAAAAGAGACAATTTTGATTACCCATTCCATCTGTTTGTCAGAGAAGGAATATTCCACTTTGCACTTACTCTGCAATTTTACATATACCAGTTTTAAATATTGTAAATGACGAAACATTAACAGCTTCTGTTGCTCATTATTTCACAGATCAAAAGGCAAATAATCTAATCTTTCTGTATGTAATATACTTTTACTACTTTTTGATTATGGTCATATTTTTAAGATGTATAATGACAACATTTGTTGAAAAATTAATTCAGTATATGAGCAACTGTAAAGAAAAGGAGGGAAAGTGGATTTGTGAACCTCAGTGCTCTATACTATAAAGAAAATTTGTACAAGTCAAGAAGAGAATTTGGGTTTAAGAAACAAGTTACAGACAGTAAATAACTTTAATTTACACAGATTTAAAAAATATTCCCTAGTAGTTCTACCCCTGATCCCATGAAAACTCTCAATGTGGTGTTGGCTTTTCTACTGACCTCTCCCCTTTTTAATCATTTTTATTTGAACACAAAGTAAAAGGTGGGGGCGGTGGGGGCGGGGATAGACAATAGATATCTTCTCAGGTATATGTATATATTTTAAGCATCCTTACCTGAAGAGGAAAAAACCCTACAAATCAAAAACACTGCAGAAGTTATTTAGATAGCTAATTATATAGATTTAAGGATGTGACATTATGATATTATTTAAAGAATATTTTCCAAAAATACAATCAAATCAGATCAGGATCACAAGGTTATTGAAATTTCATTATACTACTGAAAATCCTGTCACTCTGTAATAAGCCTCACTTCAGCTTTGTTGTTTTAAAGTGCCATATCCCACAAATCAGACAGATATGTGTGAATGGCTTGGAAAAGACAGGCGGTTCATTGTTTTGATAGAAAATTGATTTCTTTCAGCTGTGCTTGTGTGTGTTTGGCATTTGCTTTCTACAAATAATTAAGAAACTGGACATTTTTCCTACAGTGATCTACTGGACTGCCGTTTTTTTTTTAATCAGGCACTTGCCAGCTCTGAATTGTGAAGTCGTGGGGAAAATGATATATTTTACATGGGTAAGGATATCTAATGATAACCATGTAAGTCCTAAGAGAGCTGAGTCTTTGACCATCTCTGCATTCTCAAGTGCTGAATGCCTCATAATCATAAGAGAAATACAGCATAAGAAAATTTCTTTCTCCCAGCTTTTTGTCAAAATCCTGACATAAACAAAAAAGGAACACAAACAGTCATAACTTTTCTACTGATTGTTTAAACACAGAATAATTCTTATACTAACTATAATTTTAAGGCAAACAGATAACATGTAAACCAAAATTTAGAAAACTGAGAATGGCATCTCTAGCATAAGTTTATCTGCTTCTCTTTCTATACTACTGCCTTCTATGTAATAATCCAAATTCCGAATCTGTGTACGTGGATCCCTCTCATTAAATCATTCATTAAATCCGAGTCATCTCTTTTTTGTGAACAAAAATTGTTATCTGTGAATAACAATGTAAGTGAGCTAATCAGTGACGCCAAGATTGGAGGCAGCCTGGGCTGCAGGGATCATGCACTGGTGGAGTTTGCAGACCTGAGGGAAATGGGACAGGTAAAGAGTACAGTCAGGACCCTGAATTTTAGAAAGCAAAATTCCAGCTCCTCAAGGAGTTAGTCAATAAGACCCCCTGGGAAACTGCCTTCAGGGACAAGGGAGCAGAACAGAGCTGGCAGATCTTTAAAGATGCTTTCCATAGAGCACAAGAGCTCTTGATCCCCAGGTGCAAGAAATAAGGAAAGGAAGGCAAGGGATTAGCATGGATAAGTGAAGACCTGCTGGTCAAACTAAAGGGCAAGAAGGCAACGCGCAGACAGTGGAAGCAGGGACAGATGTCCTGGGAAGATTATAGGGATGTTGTCTGGTATTGTAGGTAAGAAGTCAGGAAGGCCAAGGTGCAGGTGGAGATGAACATAGCAAGTGCTACAAAGAATAATAAGGGCTTCTACAACTGTGTCAGCGAGAAAAGGAAGGTCAAAGAAAGTGTACCCCACTGAAGAAGAAAACTGCCAAAGTGGTTACAACAGATGAGGAGAAGGCTGAGGTACTTAACCACATTTTTTCTGCAGTCTTCACTGGTAATCTCTCTTCCCACACCTTCTGAGTGGATGGACCTCAAGGCCAGGACTGGGGGAGCAAAGTCCCTCCTACTGTAAGAGAAGATTAGGTTCATGACCACTTGAGGAACCTCAACATGCATAAGTCTATGGGACCTGATGAGATGCACCCCAGTGTTCTAAGGGAAATGGTTGGTGTAGTTGCCAAGTCACTCTCCATGATATTTGAAAAGTCATGGCAGTCAGGTGAACTCCCCAGTGACTGGAAAAAGGGAAACATTGCACCCATTTTTAAAAATGGCAGAAAGAAGGACCCTGGGAACTATTGTCCTGTCAGCCTCACCTCTGTGCCTGGGAAGATCATGGAACAGATCATCCCAGAAGCTATGCTAATTCACATGCAGGACAGGGAGGTGCGTCAAGAAAACCAGCATGCTTCATTAGGGGCAAGTCTTACATGATCAACCTAATGGCCTTCTGTGATGAAGTGGCTACATGGGTGGACAAGGAAAGAGCTACATTTGTCATCTATCTGGACTTCTGTAAGGCCTTTGACATGGTCCCTCACAACATCTTTTTCTCTAAATTGGAGAGATATTGATTCGATGGATGGACTGCTGGGTAGATGAGGAACTGTCTGGATGGTTGTATCCAGAGGGTAGTGATCAATGGCTCTATGTCCAGATGGAGACCGGTGACGAGTGGTGTCCCTCAAGGGTCCATATAGGGACCAAAACTGTTTAATATCTTCATCAATGACATAGTGTGATTGAATGTATCCTCAGCAAGTTTGCAGATGACACCAGGCTGAGTGGTGCGGTTGACATGCCTGAGGGACAGAATGCCGTTCAGAGGGATCTTGACAAGTTTGAGTAGTGGGCCCATGTGAACCTTGTGAGGTTCAGCAAGGCCAAGGTCTTGAATGTGGGTCAGGGCAACTTCCAGTATCAATACAGGCTGGGCGGTGAAGAGATTGAGAGCAGCCATACAGAGAACTTGGGGGATACTAGTGGATGAAAAGCTGGACATGATCCAGCAATGTGTGGTTACAGCCCAGAAGGCCAATAATATTCCTGGCTGCATGAAAAAAAGTGTGGACAGTGGGTCAAGGGAGGTAATTCTGCACCTCTACTCCACTCTCATGAGATTCCACCTGGAGTACTGTGTCAAGCTCTGGAGTCCTCAGTATAAGAAAGACCTGGACCTGTCAGAGCAGGTCCAGAGCAGGGCCACAAAAATGGTCATAGGGCTGGAACATCTCTCCTGTGAAGAAAAGCTGTTAAGAGTTGGAGGTATTCAGCCTCAAGAAAAGAAGTCTCCAGGGAAATATGACTGCAAAATTTCAGTACTTAAAGGGGGCTTATAAGAAAGATGGAGACAGATTTTTCAGTAGGGCCTGTAGCAATAGGGCAAGGAGCAATGTTTTTAAACTAAAAGATGGTAGCTTTAGTTTGGCCCTAAGGATGAACTCTTTTACAATGATGAGGGTCGTGAAACACTGGAACAGGATGCCCAGAGAGGTTCTAGATGCCCCATCCTTGGAGGCATTCAAAGTCAGGTTGGCTGGGGCTCTGAGTAACCTGGTCTAGCTGAAGATGACCCTGCTTATTGCAGGAGGGCTGGACTAATGACCTTTAAAGGTCCCTTCCAACCCAAACCATTCTATGATTTCATAATTCTATTCTATGATAAATTGCATTACAACAGTTAGAACCACAACTCAGGCTTACTGCAAGAAGGACGTGTAAAAAATGTTCTGTGTTTTATCAGCATTATTTTTCTTTTAAGTTAAACCCTTAGTCTTCATAGTATGTCATAGGGTACTCCTTGAAGCAAGTTCCCAGATATTTTTACAAAAGGTGAGCCCCATGGCTCACTGTACTCATCAAAATGGGCCTTTAATGTTAAAGCCCATATTTGCTTTATAGTCTGTCCAGACAGTAAAAAAACCCCAAACAACCAAAAAACCAAAACCCAAAACATTCTGGTGCTGAGAGGGATTTACAATATGAAGAAATAACAAGACTATAATTAAATATGCTGATACGGATAGACTTTAAAAAGAAACAAATAAACAAACAGAACCGTGCTAAAAAAACTTGCCAATTTTGTTTAATCTAAAATAAAGTGAATAGCCTGCTTTATGCAAGCCAGAATTAATACAGACTTTGTAGAGGTAAAGTTGTCAGATTTTCCTGGAATCTATTATAGGTGATGGAAAAAAGATGAGTTAAACAAAAATGAGTACTTTCACCAGGTCTAAAATTCCCAGATATTCTGAGTTATTTATTGTTTGATTACTGTTGCTCCACAATCTTTGCCAATAAGTTGTATATCTGAACAGTCTGACACAAACCAATATAGACTTTGACATGATGGCTATCTTAAATTTCAGTTTCAACAGCCCAGAATATGAATAAACCAATTTCTATAACTTTTAACAGGTGTCAGGTTTTAAGCTTCTCCTAAAGTTGGTTTGGAATTTGCCACATTTTTGTTAGAAACAAAACGTTCCTCCACATTTCATATTAAAATGTGGACTTCAAGAAAAGTCATCAATTTCAAGTCAAGATCCTTGGGTTTGGTGGAGTTTCTGATGTGACCATGTAAGAAAGGAGACCTTGGCTGTAAGAAAAATGTGTGAAAGTATTATCTTAAAGATGTATTAAAACCAACCAAACAAACAAACAAAAAAACCAAAACAAAACAAAGCACAGAAAATAAGCCAGAGTTCCCTAGGGTGCAGGGAACACAATTTGCCATCCGGCATTACAGCCTTTCATCTGAAGAAGGCATTAAAAAATTCTTATTTAATGGTTGTTAAACTGTACCAGTAGTCACCTGAAAATGTCTTACATCATTGCTGAAGTAATATTCTTACTGATTTCTTAGAATAATCAGGATAATTTCCATTTTCTTGCAGTAAAAGGACCATCCTGTGCATAACATTTCACAGTCTTAAGCAAAAATAATTCTGGAAAATTGTTAAAAATGTGGCTTGATTTTCTGCAGTTTACATGTGGACTCATTAATACAAGATGAACAAGGCAAACAGACGTTTATATCTCTAAACCAACATCTTGCCCAACACACCATAATGGCGCTTGATCTATCTGTTATCCATGAGTAAGGCCAATGATCTTCCTTACACATTCATGTTCTCTGACTTATGTTCTCAGTGGATAACAATAACCATGTGCTGCACAAAAATCTTTGTCTCTCCTTTTCTTCTGAACCAGAATCCTTTGCTCCAATGCAGAATAACTGTGAGCAAAGAAATGCAGTGCTAGTGTCAGACTTAAGACTTTCTGTTCAAAAACTAGTAGCTGCATTACTTGGAACACTGATGTCTCTGTCCATTTCTGTTTCACTGTCCCTATGTGTCTTCATATAAACCATTCTTCTTGATCTCTTTATTTTACATATCATACAACAGACATGTTTGCTTCTAACAGAAAAAAAAGCTTCTGTATAGAGAAGAAACATTTTCCATTGCATGACAAAGAGACCCAGAGTTTAGGAGGAGACCAAATTTCTGTTTCTAAAGGCTTGGTTTTACTTCTAAATATGTGTGTTACTATACATATATGCTTATGTACAAAAGCAAGGAAATTAGACATCACTGTGGTGGGAGTATTTGTAAGTTTGTTAAATCAGGCCAGTATTAAGCTTTAAAACTAAACTTTACTGGACTACCACATTAACAACATACCTGGTACTAATAATTTGTTCTTACACACTATTAATCATGATCACTACAGAAACGAGTCTTTAACATCATATTCTACATCAGCTAGTGCACAACACCACATAACTGAGATCATCTGGTTTACCGATGTGGTCATTAATGGTGTTAGATGTCAAGGCTGAGGCTACCATATGCTGCAAGATGCCTGAGTGGTGTTACTTTCCAAGGCTGCAGCAGGTGTCTTATCCTCTTGCTTGATTGTTTCTCTTCCTCACCTTGTTGCTGATTGTTTTCTTAGAGGAAAAAAAAAGACACCTTTTTTTTTCCTGCTTCTGTGGCTATGTTTTCTCAATGATGTGTAATTAATCATCAGTGAATTTTGTATGGTCAACAGTTTTCAAAATGTGCCCATATTTTCAAGATCTTTGCTACTATCTTCCAATTAAACTGTATATAATAGAATAATATAATCACAGAATCATAGGATGGTTTGGGGTGGAAGGGATCTCTAAAGTTTATCTGGTCTAACCCCCCCACCCCACCATGCACAGGGGCATCTTTCACTAGACTGAGCCGCTCAAAGCCCCATCCAACCTGACCTTGAATGTTTCAATGGTGGAGCATCCACAACCTCTCTGGCCACTTCATCCAATGTCGTAACACCTTTATCATAAAAGCTTTCATTCTAGAACCCTATTTATATCTACTATATTTCAGTTTAAATGTACATAAACATATGTAAAGTACCGTCGCTAGAGGCCCTGGTGAAAAGTCTCTGTCTATTTTTCAAGCCCCCTTTATATATATTGACAGGCCACAGTAAGGTCTCCCTGGAGCCCTCTCTTCTCTAGGTTGAACATCCTCAACTCTCACAGCTTTTCTTCACAGGAGAGGTGTTCAATGACCTGACAGGCCCATATCCTTCTTGTACTGGGGACCACAGAGCTGGATGCAGCACTCCAGGAGGGGTCTCAAGAGTGGAGTAGAGGTGCAGAATTACTTCCCTTGACCTGCTGGCCACATTTCTTTTGATGCAGCCCGGGATACAATTTGCTTTCTGGGCTGCAAGTGCTAGTTGTCAGGTAGTGCTCAGTTTTTCTTCCACTAGTATCCTTAGGTCCTTCTCTGAAGGGCTGCTTTCAGTCCGTATTGTTATTGGGAACTCTCTTGACCCACATCAAGGACCTTGCACTTGGCCTTGTTGAATTTCATGAGGTTGTCTTAGGTCCACTCCTTAAACATGTAATATCAATGATATTGACTGTAACATCACTTCAAGCTGTCATTAACCTAGTATGGTCTCATAAAAAGTCAGTAACAAGCCTGACAGGGAGGAACCAGGTCCCTGCACAATTAGTGTAGGGCACAGCTAACATTATACCTGTGGCCTGCTACGAACAGTGACAAGACAACTGTTACTGTGCCACTGGGTGCAAAAATGCTTACACAGTTATTCTACATTTGTGTACTTAAGATTGGGTTCAAAAAAAGGTAGTAATAAAGCCTGCTTCATAGTGCTTTTACTTTTATGGGTGCAACAGGTCTTTAATTTTACTTCATAAGTCATTGCTAGTACTCCTAACTCAGACATAGGGTGTCCTTTTAGGATGCAAATGGTCTTTTGTTTCAGACAGCAAGCATTTTCAAAATCCAGGGTAAGCAAATTAATGTGCTACATTTATGTCTTACAGCTGGTGTGTGTAACAGGAGGTGCATTTTTTTGATATGGGATTGAATGAAATAGGTGTGCAGTTCCCAACTCACAAGTTTTTCCACTTCCTTTTCTGCACACCACTGAACCATCTTTGGGAGATGTGTAGACTAAGAAGAGGACAAATTGACTGAGATGGATTACTGGGCAATCAGAACTAACAGAAAACAGAAGAAGGAGAAATGTAATGAAAAAACACAGTTCTAAAGCTGTTAACAAAATCAGAGTCTCAGAAAGCAAATGTAAGTTTAAAATTTAACACAGCAAGGTTAAAGGAGGAATTCAGAAAAGGCAACACCACCAGAATGACACAAACTAATAGTTTGGGTGGGCACAGCAAAATTAGTAGTGTCACAGAAGATAGATATTGCCTTAGCCAGCCCCATTCATGGCAAGGTATCTCAGCAAACTAACTTATGTTATGCTCCAGAATATGTAAAGTATTAAGCAACTTTTATTAAGAGATCTTCAGTAACGCTGAGATCCAGGTCTGTTTAAAAACTATGATTAATGTTTGCATCAGCTAAAGGCCTAATGCAATCAACTACTGTTGGGTGTGAGACTGGTGTTTTACCCAATGATATTAAAACAGGCAATAGAGGCAATACAGAAAAAGGGAAAACTGCAAGCAGTGTGGTTAGCAAAGGTCGGGGCAGTAAAATTAAATGTTGGCAGGTAGTGCCTTCTGCCTCTGGTATCAGAAGTGCTTTGTGTTATTCCCAGACCCTGCTGCTGGAATATGGAGAGATCTTGGGTAAGACTTATTGTCAATGTGCAATGTATTCCTCATTCAAAGGCAAGGAAAAAGTTAAACTTCTTTCTCAAATGCAATGGACACATCTGACTCCTAATAACTAAACACAGAGAAATGATCGGTGAGGCAAACAAGGTATAGTGACATTTTCTCTATTTCAGTCAGTTTTGAATACTCTCTTTCTAACTATACACAGCTGGCTGATTAGCAGATATGATTTGAAACTCTGTTTTGACAGGTATATGCAGCTACATGGGAGCACTAAAGCAGACCTAGCACTCTTCAAACACTAGTTCTTTTCATTTTAGGATGCAAAGCAAGTAATTGTTGGAAAAGATTATTTTAACAGTACAGCTTACTTTTTATAATACACCATCTTTTACAAGAAAGAGTAGGGTAGATCATTATTCCAGAAAGAAGGGATACCCAAGAGACAACAGCTCATTTAAGTGACAGTTTTCAGCCCTCATGCTAAATTTTTTCCTTTTTCCAACACATTCTATTCATCTTCAGTGGTCATAAACTGTAGACAAGAGAGGCAGAGACTGGAAAAGACAGATAACACACCCTAGGATAAACCAAGAAAACGTGCAATTATATTAAGATGCTTTATTTGGTTGGTCATGGGAGATGGAGGAAAAGAGTGGGTATGAAATACAGGATAGCCTGAAACAATTTATTTCAGAGATCATCATACTAGTGACCTCTTTCCGTACTGGTTGTAATGCAGCCTTCAACTTTTTTTTTGGAAAACCAACAGCTACCATGTGAAAATTCATTAACAAGCCATTTAAAGTGCTGAGTATGTTGTATAAATCCATTCACCATGCTTCATTTAATTAATTGTTTTGTTACTATTACTAAGTGTGTGTGTGTGTGTGTGTGTGAAACACCAAAACAACCCCACAAACCAAACCAAAACAAATAAGCACACAAAACTCCCAGAAATACAAGCAAGCCAAGTTGTATTGGATTGTGACTGTAACCTTTGTCCATTATGAGAACCTAACAGCTTTAAACTTTAGGAGAGACAGATTTTGAAAGACTGCTAAATGGAAGTTACTATTTAAGCTGCCTCAGAAGTGATGACTTTGATAACCATTTTAGCATTTTTTATACCTCAATACTTTGAGCCTTTGTTAGCTGAAAGCTTCATGCTGGAGTTTTTAACTCTCCATTAACACTTGTCTTTAGCAGCACTGTTTTTTGTTAGGCAACCTTTGTACCAGCAACTACAGGATTGTATCCTGTTTTTGTTGTTTAATTGAAAGTGGTTCTGGAGCTGTTTGATCCAAAATCCGTGTAAATAATCAACAGAAATATTTTTACTAATTTGAATAACATTAGGATCAGGGCATAAGAGGGTTGTAGGAGTAAGCATCAAAAATTCCTCCTTGCTACTGTGGTTATCAGTACCAGTTCTTACATCTGAAGACTCAGTACAGCTTGCCATTATACAGCTAACCTCTGTTTTCCTACTTACAGGTAAATTCAACTCCACAAATTATGCTTTGGGCACAGACACTGGCAAATACAGAATAAAATGTTTAGCTGACACAAGAACTAAGCATCTGAAGTATTTTAGTAAGTTTATATCTGTTTTTTCTAGACAACTATCACAAAAAGAAAAGACAATATCATCAATATAACTAGTGTTAATAGGAACACTACAAGACTGAGCAAGTATCTGAGATAATTTCAGCTTATACTGAAAGAGCTGTGAAATGGAAAATATATATTTGTCCCATACTTAAAAAAGATTAAGGATCTATTAACAGTATTCCATGCATGGAAAAGCCAGAGAAAATAATTCAGACATTATTTTAGTTCTGTCTAGGTATCCTAATACAGGAGTAACAACATCATCATGAAAGAAACTGAATTTTAAAAGCAGCATAATAAAAAATGGGGGTGGGGGTGGGGGTGGGGGGTGGAGGGTGGGGAGTGGATGGGGAGGGAGGAGCAGGAACAAACAAACAAGCAAATCCCCTAAACAGACACTTTCTGTTGTTTTTTTGTTGTTACTAGTAAGAGGCCACAGGCTCTGTATTTGCCTGGTAGTGCAGGGTCTCACGTCCTGGCTGGACAGAGGCTGTGGCATCTGTCCTGTTTTAGCTTGCTTTAACAGGAGGACAGCAACTTGTTGTTACCCTGCCCCTGCTCCCCTCTCCTACCAGAGAAAATCTGAAATCTTAGCCTTAGCACCTGGAAAGTCACTGGAAAGGTAAGTCAAGTCAAACACTGATTCAAGAGAGTGTGAAGTCTCTGTATGACAATGTTAATGGTAATTAATGGTATTTTTATATTTTAGTGAGATAATTGTGGATTATATTGTGCTGTTGAAACATTAATATGACTAATAGCATACTCTTCGTTCCATGTATACAGCTTGTTCCCTATTGGCAAAACAATGTTCTCAGTGTAAGAGCTGAACTTCTCTGTCATAGGAAAAAAAAAAAGAACAAAATACAGTGTTTTACCAAATCATTGGTATTAGCAAGTCATGCTTCCCCTTGGTTTAATGGTACACATGCATCACCTTTAAATTTATTTAAAATATTCTACCAGAGCACTATCAGTTCATGGACTTTACAACACTCCTGTTTCCCTTTGCAGAATTGCATTAAATAGTGAGAATATTTAATCTGAAATTTTAAAAGTTCAACTGATGTATTCTCTTATTTGAATAGTGTATTGAACAGTAGAATAACAGAAAAAATCAGTAACCTATTGTTGTCCTCTCTGTCTTTAGTCTGCAATCACAGAGACAGAAGAAGAAACAGAAACCCCATTTGACTCTCAAGGGAGATATTTGGCTTCTACAAAGCTGCTGCTGCTGCACCTTGACTCTTGCTGATAGTAGAAATAGCTAATTTGTAGTGGGTAATTAGGTGATGTGTCTGAGTCACAACAGCTTGTAAGAACAACTACAGAATATACATCACTTCTTGATAGGGGCAATGACCTGCAGGTGGGTTGGGTAGAAAAATTAGAGACTAATCTTATAGAATCATAGAATGCCCTGAGTTGGAAGGGACCCACAAGGATCATTGAGTCCAACTCTTGTCCCTGCACAGGACAACCCCAAATTCACACCATGTCTCTTAGGGCGTTGTCCGAGTGCTTCTTGGATGGCATCAGGCTTGGTGCTGTGACTGCCTCCCTGGGGAGCCTGTTCCAGCGCTTCACCATCCTCTGGGTGAAGAACCTTTTCCTAATACCCAACCTAAACCTCCCCTGGCACTTCTTCCTGCCATTCCCTTGGATCCTGTCGTTGGTCACCAGAGAGAAGAGATCAGCACTGGCCCCTTCTCCTCCCCTTGTGAGGAAGCTGTAGACTGCAATGAGGTGTTCCCCCAGTCTCCTCTTCTCCAGGCTGAACAAAGAAAGAGACTTCAGCCTCTCCTCATATGGTTTCCCCTCTAAAGCCTTCACCAACTTCATGGCCCTCCTCTGGACACTCTCTAGTAGCTTTATATCCTTAATATACTGTGACACCCACAGCTGCACACAGTATTCGAGGTGAGGTCGCACCAGTGCAGAGTAGAGTGCGACAATCACCTCCCTCGAATGGCTAGCAATAGAGTGTTTGATGCACCCCAGGACATGGTTGGCCCTCTTGGCTCCCAGGGCACACTGCTGATTCATGTTCAACTTGCTGTCAACCACATCTGCAGATCCCTCTCTGTGGAGCTGCCCTCCAGCCTCTCATTCCCCAGTCTGTGTGTACATCCAGGGTTGCTGTGCCCAGGTGTAAAATCCGGCACTTGCCCTTGTTAAACTTCATGTGGTCAGTGATTGCCCAGCTCTCTAATTTGTCTAGATCTCTCTGCAAGGCCTCTCTTCCTTTGAGATTGTCAACAGCTCCTCCCAATTTTGTGTCACCAGCAAACTTCTTTAGTATTCCTTCAAGTCCTGCATCCAAGTCATTTACAAATGAAAAGCAATCCTCAAAATGCTGTTAGTTTTGTAGATCAGAGGAACAAAAAAGGTATGCACAGACAAGTGAAACTGGAGGCCAATAATTTCCGTTAAGTATGTGCAACAGAGATGTCTGTGGATTTCCCAGTTACAGACATGTTTTCATCTGTTACTCCTTGGAAACTGTAGGTTCATAACACTGTCTGCTGAGTATTGATGATTGCTGATAACTGGAATGTGTTGCTAACCTGACTGCGGGTTGTACCAGCACTTGGAGCTAATGTGTTCTCAAAACAGCATAGTATGAACTCAGCGGGTACAAAGTAAAAGCAATAATAAAAAATTGAACAGGCCTTAAGTGCTACGATTATTACTGTGGTCTAGTTTTTACCTGCCCTTTGGAAAGTTTGTTTCTTGAATATCCTTTGTTAGAAAGTATTGATGGCTATATTAGCCTCATATTTTCTCTCCTGGAAGCAGAATACAAGAACATACCAGAGGAGGGTGGAAGTATTCTAGGCATTTACAGGCTTCAGGTGATTTTTTGTTCCAGATGGTTGAACAAGAGAAAAAGGAAAACACTTTTAATCTACAGAAATATATAAGAAACTATCCATCTAATTTGGTAATGTTGTTACATCCTTAAAAGTACCGATAGGACCCCTGTAATGAATAAGTACCTGCCTGTAGTAACTAAATCAGGCACGCTGGATCAACCTTTTGTCTTTACTCATGTCAAAATATTCACTACAGGAATAGTCTTGGAATGAAGTTTTAGACCAAAAAGAAACCACTAAGTTACTTTAGGGAAAAAGAACCAGCAGACTGCAGTCCAAGAAAGAAGAGAAGGGACATAAAGCAATTTCTTGACTGATATGCGCACTGAATAGCACAAAAGCAGGTCTGGGAAGGGAGCCAACAGGACTCCAAGAAATTCAGCAAGGATGAGGCCATGCTCTGTACCAGGAAGGCAGAGCCCTGCAGGGGTGCAGGCTGGGTCTGGTGGGACGAGGGAGCAGCTCTGGGTCATGGCCATGGACGCTGGTGGGCAGTGACCTAAGCAGAGGTCAGCCATGCAACTAGGTAACAACTAGGGCCAACTAGGGCCAGCTGGGGAGGCCTCAGTTGGAGTGTACGGGGTCCCTCTTTAATCAGCAGTTATTAGACCACATTTGGATGCTGCAGAGTTTTGGACCACCACAGGTGTATACATCAACATTATTTTCATATATGGTAAATTTCCTTTTCCTCTTACTGTGAGCAGCAGGGCATAGCTTTTGAGGAATTAAATCCACAATGTTTTTACAGTTAAGTAGCAGCATGTAGTCTATTTAAACTTTAGTCAATGAAACATTAAGCTTTAATGTTCCTCTAGGGTTCTTTTTCAGGCTCTGGTTTTAAGAGAACATGATACTCAACAATCAAGCAATCTTGCCTTGACCAATCATGATCCTTCTTTCAACCACACATGCACATAACCATAGGATATGGAAGTGTGAATACATAATATATGTATTTGTTTGTAAATGTATGTATTTAACAGAGATAGTCATAGACAACTTCTTAGCTTCCATTTCGCAGTAACACAAAAGATTTCTTTTTTTTAATACATGTAGAACTTCCTTCCTAATGTACTCATCTAGAGGTAAAAGAATAATGATAGACAAACTTAGAGAAATTCAGTACAGACAAGATATCCCTTTCTATGTAAATATATGCTAATTCAGGGAAAACGTTAGCTGGAAGTCAGCAGTGAATTTTCTCTATTGATGATTCGAGCCTCTCAGGCTGGAATACCAGAAATACAGTCGAATCAGACAAAGTGCGACAAAAGGTTTTCTCACTGCATACAAGGGACCCAAATGCAGTGACCCAAATAAGCATTACAGATTTGGTGACTATACCTTTTTATGCACCTTGCTTCCCGTGCCAAGCACGTAGAATATAACAGTAAAAGGAAAGAATGGAAAGTATCTGTGTTATATTTACAATCAGAATTTTAGGCATACAGGATAAAATACAAACGACAACCCTAATGAAAACCGATAAACTCCATTCAGAACTAGTAGTTCATTCTTCCTCTGCTTACTCCTGCACTTCCTGGACCACATGACAGCTATGAGATTGCCACAGTGTTTGCAGTAGTGTCAAAGAGTAATCAGTTAATGATTGTTTAATGTATCACAAGACATATGTCTTCAACATCACTAGAAAAAGCCTTAGGTTCTGTCAGCCCTGGCTGAGCTGGCCTTGGCCCCTGTATTGTTTTAGTACGCCTTAACAAGAATCCGGTGGCCATTACCAACCATGTTGGAGATGTGACTCTGTACCTGCTGTATCTGGACAAGACCTGAGTCTTCCAGGGGGTCCCAGTGTGACCAGCAACTCCCCTTACATCCCCAAATGTGGGAAGAGTTGATTGTACATCTTTGAGGCTTCAGCCAGGAAGCAATAAAGAAGCAGGCTGTGACATGGAAATGCAGAGGAACAAATTTCAATATATCTGGGACTGAGAGAAATCCCCAGAATATACACTGTAATTCTCCCAGTGAAGATTACAAGAGGCTGGAGCTTGTTGACACCCTAACCCTCCTCCCCTGCCCTTCCACAGGAAATTGAGCTGTTAGGGGTAGAAAGTATGATGTTTCTGTATGACAATGTTAATTGTGCTATTAATGAAACTCTTCTGTTTTGTTGAGATAAATTTGCATGGTATTGTGCTGTTGAAACGTTAATGTAACTAACAACATAGTGTTGGTTTTATTTAGATCTCTTTTGCCCATGACAAGGTTTTGAGTGTAACATTAAATTCCTATGTCCTGACCCTAGATATCACACAGAACATAGTCCCAGGCACAACTATATCAATAGATGTAGATGTGTGGTCTCAGAATGACCAACCACCATTCTAAACCACTTGGCTAATTATTTGGCTCAAAAGTTGACACAGAAATGAGGTTCTTCTCAGATAAAAGTCTGGGAGACAATAAAGAACTGAGCAGAGCACACATATATGAAATTAATACAGAAAAAAAGTACTACCAAAGATTAAAATAATCTCAAGCCTATGTTCAAAATAGAAATTAAGTCCTTGTCAGGGTTTACAATTAAAAAAAAAACAACCCCACATCCTTATTTTGCCATATAAACCATATCAATAGAATTTTACCATTTTTAAAGGTATTTGTATGCATCTGCTTTAGAGAAGTACATAGGTATACACAAACTCTATGTGTAATTAAGAATTATAAGTTTCTTGTTTGAGGGGACAAATGCTTTATTCTATTCTATTCTATTCTATTCTATTCTATTCTATTCTATTCTATTCTATTCTATTCTATTCTATTCTATTCTATTCTATTCTATTCTATTCTATTCACTGGAGAAATTATTCTCAGTTTTATCAGAACCTTTTTCTGCACCCCCTACGCCCCCCCCCCCCCCCCCCCCAGCTTTCTTTAATTTAAATGGTTCAATTTATTTATCAAACACATTCTTATCTCTGGTATAATAAGTTATATTTTAATAGTATTAAAATGCTCCTAGAATAGGTCTGTTTCTTTTTTTTTTTTTTTTAATTATTATTACTCCTACTGCTTCAGAGAAGCCCCATAAATAAGCAGATGTGGAACTCAGATAAGCACACATGTAACACTTCATTAGCCTTTTCTTTGGAAAAAGTAAGTCTTGAACACCTAAAGTAATCTTATCAAAATGAAGAGGTTCTTCTTCCGCATATATTAAATCCCATGAGAGTGGTCTATTATGACAGTTCCAAAAAATATCTAAAGTGAGTTCTGATCATTTAATTCAAGCTTTTTAATTTTATTTTTTTAAAATACTTCTGTCTCCATGGGAAGTCAAAGATACAAAAGGATCAATCAAGCAGGGACTGACTGGTTATTTAATGCTATTCTAACCTAACTATAGCACAGTAGATTATTTACCAATATTGCATGAATATCAAAAAGATAAAATTGACTGTTCTACTTATTGATACAATGAAAAGTGGTTTCAAATAAACTCTCAAAATTCTGGCCATGGAAATGTAGTTTGAGAGGAGACATCAAAAATAGGGGATATTAAAAAAATTCTACAGGTGAAGGAGAAAATATTTTGCCCTCTTACTCCATAACCTTACTCCAGGTTTCCTGAGCTCTGCAAAACATATTGCTGTGTTTGTAAGCCCACGTCCCCTAATTCCCATTAGTTACTATTACAATTGTTTGTAGTTCAATTATTTATGAAAAACTTCCCCACAAAGCATTTGGCCTTGATGAGGAGAGTCATTTTACTTTCAGCTTGAACAGTAACTACTCATGTCTGTGCAATTAAAGCAGAGTGTTTCAGTTTACATCTCTAACACAAGAGAACACTAAAAGTGCCTCTTTCATTAGGAATCAAAAGTAAACTATAGTAATAAACAGGAAAGCAATTTCAACAATGCTTTTACAGTATCAGCTGTGCTGTTATCACAAACACATAGCCTACAGTGTCTATAGCAGTCAGCACTATAGTGCTGGGTGAAACAGAAAGAGTGAGAAATGGCACCTGAGCAATAATTGGTCTTGCACTTCTTAGGCTCACTACTACACTGTACTTGACCTCATTTGGAAATATCTCCCATTTGTTTTTTTGCTGTGTGTTGTTGTTGTTGTTGAGTTTTAATGTAACACCTGACAGTCCATCAGTGCTTTCGATATCTTCAGCGCTATGCACACAGTTTGAAAAAAACAGGTGTTCTGGTTATTTAGTATTATTTCAAATGACATCACATTATACGCATTTTCATCCCCTTTTTTTATAAATTAGCAAAAATAGCTGATCTATCTTAACAAACATATTCTGCACATTGGTGTTTTGAGTAACCTTGATGTCAACCCCATTATGTGGATTCCCTTCCACTTTCTCTGCTAGCCAAACCCCTGGAGAAAAGCCTGAGGGAGCTAGCTTTAAGAATACATGGTTTTTAATCTTTTACAATTTCAAGATAAAGTTCCAGTACTTTCAAGCAAATATTAAATCAATAGCTTAATTTGGAAACAAAATCTTTTAATTTCAACACAACTTCTACTTCCCATTTACTACAATACTTATCACCAGAGATAAGATCACCATTCTTTTCAGGGAAAAATAGCTTAAAAAAGAGAGCCAGTGCTCCATAGATATAAAAGTGCACTGATGATCTTTGGAGCCTACAAGACAAGCATCTGTCTCATAAAATTTTAGGTCCATAGAAGTGTAAGAATGCCAATGTTAAGGAGGGGTGGGGGCGAAGGTGGTGGTGGGGTGGGTGTTGGGGTGTGTGTGTGTGTGTGTGTGTGTGTGTGTGTGTGTGTGTGAAAAATGGAGTCTTGGCCCATGGTTGCCTCAGGGAGCATGATTTCAAGTGTGTTGCACAGGATGAGGTAGTATAAAATGTGTTCCTGAAGGTAACTCTAGGACTTATTTATAAGTATGGCTGTATCCTGACAATGGAAATAATACTCATGAGATGTTGAATCAGCCTATTTCACACCTGTACCACCTTTTTACTTTCAAGAATGTACTGTTTACTCTTTCTTCTTAGACACTTGAGGTTTTATAGAAACTAAGTCTGTGAGCCTTTACTCCAGTCAGACTTGCTCTTGCAAGTCATGCAAGATCTGATTTGAGTTGGTAGAAAGTGTAAAATTTTAACAAAGAAAAACTTCTGCATATTAGGCTTTCAAAAAAAGTAGATTTTTTTTCTTAAAAATGTGTATCAATATGAAAGAAAACATTATTTCCCTTAAACCCTACTTGAGTGCTTTAATTTATGAGCACTGAATTTCAACAGAAGTTATAAAGTAAATTGACCCCATATGTAGTATCCAGTATTCAAGTAGTCTGGATTATTCTTTAACTGGATGCTATTTGATATCTTAGAAATAGCTTACTTTGTGTATAGTAGCAAAAAAGACGAGAAAACTATGAAGGATTCCTGTACAAAAATCAGATTTATCACCTGTCAAGCTGAGACTCTGAATTTCTCTTCTTAGAACATGGGGTTTATTTAAAAAAAGGAAGAGCTTCTGCAGAATGAAAAGTGACTTACTGACATATGAAATAATGTCTGATGATTGAGAGTGTTCTTTGAAAGATAGGAAACCTACTAGTAAATGGTGATGCAAGATTCATTTGTGTGGATAAAGAGATGTTTTTATAATCCAGATTTAAAACACCCAACCTTTTGATGTTTATAGAAGTATAGTTCATTTTACTACTGTTTTCTTCCTTGAAAAAAAGAACTAATTTCCCTTCCAGTATTCAGAAACAACATTTAGCATTCAACATAGAAAAGATCTCTTTAATCACTTTTCTACCAGATATTGAAACTCTAGGTTAGCTTAAAAATCTGCAGTTACTGGTGGAGCCAAGCACAAGGCAAGGCTATGAGAACAAGAATATTGGAATGTTCTGCAGTGTACACACAAGGTCTTTATTATGTTTTAGGGAGGTTTTAGATGTTTTATTAAGTTCTAAAGGTCCTGAAATATTAATGTGTCTGCTTCTTATTGCTAGGACATCTTCATTAAAAAAAACCAAAACAGAGTAATGAAGAGTTTAGCTGTTTTTTTTTTTCTTTTGATTAAAAACTCTACGCTTCTGAAGAAACTTCATTTGACTCCTTCTTAAATTCAATTAAATACAAAGTACTGCAGAGTCCGATCTTTTCCTTTGCCTATACAGTTATTTCTGTGTTCTGTTATGCAAACTAACAAGCGTCAAATGTTTCAAACACTTCCTTACCACAACACTTGCAGTCTGTAAATTAAAGACATGAAATTCTCAGGAGTACTTTTAATAATGCTTTGATTGTTCTATTTCATCCTATGCTTTAGTTTTCAAGGTTGTGCAGAAAGAAATGGCCCAAGAAATGAGAATTTAGGTCAATCAAGTTTATACTTGCCAGTTCTCTAAGATTTAGCGTGACAAAAACTACAAAATAAAATATAGATAAGAATTAAATTAAATTAAAGCAAAGACATTGAAATATCAAATAAATGAGGAATCAATGGATTCAATGTACACTTCCTGCACATTATGTAGCTTGAAAAGTTCCCAATCTATTTGCAAGTCTAAGTCTTACATTTTTAAATTAACTGGGGAACTCATGAGACTTTGGACAGTTAAGCTACTTTTAAGGAAGGAATATAAGCTCCTGTATAACTGTGTTTTTTCTTCTTTTTTTTTCTTTTTTCTTAAGCAGGCAAAACTTTGAAATGACATTAAAATTATCTGTCAAATTCACCTCTGGTTTCAAAATTATCAGATTATTAGCCTAATTAATTAATTAGCCTATCAGATTATTAGCCTAATAATAAATTATTAGCCTGTAATCATTATAGTAGAAATAGTAAAGTGGTGCTTTACCCTAATTCACAACAATCTTTCTCAAGAGTATCAGTAAAACAGGATGAACTGGTTTTAACCTTTGTCATCCTGAGAGAAAATTGGACCTCATTCCAAACAGAGTTTGATCATGCAAATGTCAAACCTAAAAAGGCTCAACTAGCTTTTTGCAGTGGAATATTTTGGAAAGCTTTTATATGAAGGAGCAGGCTTCTGATTTTGAAATGTTAAAACTGCATTTTTAAAGATCTTACTGTCAACACCTGAGAGACTTCAGGCATTAGAAGGTGAACTGCAAAGACAAAAGTATCCAAAAAAAGTTGATAGCCAATGTTAAATCTTAGTCAAACTCAATCCAAAGCTATTTAATCTTGCCAAAAGCTTCTGGGAAATCCACAGTATTCTTACTTTGGTGGTGTTTATGGAAGGTAGAAAGAAGCCTGGCTTATAAGAAATTTAGATATTTAAGTGTACTCCTGAAACGCTCATTAAACCTTCCCTATATCTGCCTTACCCTTTTTCTAGGTACTATTTGGAAGTAAAATTTCCCAGGCATTAGAATGTTACATTTGTTCAACACTATCCCAGTTGTCTGAGAAGTGAGAACCTCATGCCTAAAATGAACTCTAACCTACCCAAGACTTCTAAGTCCCACAGTGTTCTGGAACTTCTAGCATTGTCACAGTACACCTAACGCATGTAAACAACCAAATGTCATTCAAACATCATACAATTCTCCAGCACGTTTTTAGATGGCTGGAAAAGGAAATAATTGTTTCTCCCTTTTACCCGAGACATCTGCTCGTTAAAGTATATTAGAGGCAGGTTTCTGTGTCTGAGTGCCTTAACCAGATTAAGTAATTCTCATTCATAGATATATATACTAAGCTTGCCTTAGAGAATCTCAGAAATTTTACAAGCAGTAGCACAATTTCAAAGAAAAATTTGGAGCATGTCTCTGATCAGGTAATGCTGCAATGTTTTATTAAAATATTCTACATGATCACTGTGGGGGCCCCCTCACCAGGCTTCTAGTCAACTTATCTACTTTTACAGTCATTCTGATGGTTGCCAGTGTGACAACTGAATAGGCTGACTTTGTGTTCAATAGCACCATTTGGAAATGCATGAAATCTTTTTCACCCTTTTCAACTTCAACATTTCTAGAGACATTGACTTACCACATATGAATAGATCAATTTTTACATGGGTGACTATAGAGAAGGACAATCATCTTAAACAAGAGTGAAGTGCTATATTGTCTGTGTTGCCTATTGCAGTAAAGATTTTGTCCAGACATCTTGGGTTTTTTGACTAAAAAAAAAAAAAGAAAAAAGGTATAGGTATTTATTTTTGGGTTGATGTCAAGTGGATAGAGCATTTATGTGGCTAAGCTATAAGTGGGTTTCTTACATGGTGTTTTCTCTATCAGCTTGCTTTAGGTGGCTCCTTCCTCTAAATTACATCTGGAGTTGTCATTGATCAGTGGACTCATACAGTTATGACTCATATAGTTATATGTAAGGCACCTTGACACCTCAGATTTGATCAGTTTGGAACTTAAGTCATTTATGGATTGCTACTATATGGTCCCACAAAAAGCAAACCTTCCCAGCTGTTGAGCCTTAACACTGCACTTTAAAAACATTCTTCTATTTATTTATTTATTTATTTAAAAGGGGGGAATTCTGTATTCCTAATGCCTATGACGCCATGAGTGGCTGCCCCAGTGATGACATAAGATGTCAGTCTTAAGCTCCAACACAGCCCTGTCCTGCCCAGTGGTGGGCCCCACTGGCCTCAACCTAACCTGGTCCCCACTGAGGTGCCCAATGACCCAGGATGGGGCTGTCCTTACTTTTCACCCCAGTCTGCCTATTCCCTGTCTTTGGGCAATGGGATGGGCCCTGGCTGGCCAGGTCCTGCCCTGCCACCCTTCCTTCCAGGGAGCCCTCCCTGATCCCAGGCCCCGGCACCATGACAGGTTTATGGGTTTATTACTTTTTATTATCATTACTAAGGAACTGTTTTCTGCTTCCTAAAATCTTCCCCAGTTAAATCCTAGAACTGTTTTTTGGTTTTGTTTTTTTTTGCATGTTTTTTCTAACACCTTCAATGAAAATTCCTCTGATAATTTTGAATGCTATACCAATAATGACAAAAGATTTCTAAGGACAATTTTCCTTCACAGAATATTTTAAAAGCAAACCATGTGAACAAAGTACACTGGCTCAAGCTGAGTCGTGTGTATAGTACATATGAAAGAATGGTATAACACAACAGCAAATATTTTATTTACATGTTCCATCTATTAGTCAGAAGAATACTGCATTGGTAGAAGCAGCATGTTGTTTGACTCCAAAAGAGACTTGAAGCTCAAATGAAAAGCAAACTACACATTTTTCAGTTCTTGAAAGGCATAACAAGCAGTAGGTATGAACCTAATCAGAGGTACAAAAACATTAGATTTCTTCTGTGTCAGACCTAGAAACGTGTGGTTTTGTCGTCGATATTTGCCTTCATTCCAAACAAATTTCAGTGAATTGATGTGGAAGAAGTTAGTAGAAAATGTCCTAAAGAAAAGTGAAATGTCTAGTAATAACTTAAAATAGTTAAATCACATATATATTAGGGAACAAACACATTTCACGTAGCTTAGCAAGAAAAGGGGAGGGACAAAACAGGAACATGATTTTAAGTGATGAAAAACCTGTTGGAAAGTTTTTCCTTTACAATTCAAATTTACCAGAGAGGTAAGCGTTCTGCTGGCCTTGATAAATGAAAATAGTAAGATACTGAATCCATTTCATTCTGATGTAAATTGATAGAAGGGAAAGCAAACAATTTTTCCCCTCAAACCCTCACTCAAAAATAACAATGAAAAAGGAGAAGTAAGCGTAGGAAAAAGGAGACATTGAAAGACCTGACAATATCCTGAAATTGAAATGCATATCAATTAGTTGGGTCCCACCTGAACATCAGTTAACACTACTTAAGACCAACGCCTCAAATGATGTCAACTGCTGCAATACATTATCTTCAGTGTTCTGGGCTAGTTAGCAAGGATTGGAAGCAAGTTGGTATGGATCTTTTCTCAGTGTTCTGTCTGAGCATTTTCTTATTGCAATAGGCTCTGCTTCTCAGAAAGAGTCTTATCACAGGACTTAGGACGTAACCTATTCATTCCCCTACTTTGTTTCCTGGAATTTGTTTCCTGACCCAGTGAAGCAGATTTTTACTTAAGAATAATTCTATAAGACAAAAGGTTCACTCACAAGGCAGGAGGAACATTAGCCACACCTGGCTATAGTATGATTTCTTGTGTTCATGGCTCCTTTGCTCTTCATATACCTAGACACATGCACATGTGTAGACAGTCACTGAGTGAAATATAAAAGCCAAATCTCTCATTCAGGTACAGATTTTAAAGCAACCTGAAAAACTGCTTTGCTGTAAAACCCATGAATTTAACACTGTTCAGTCTGACCAAACATTTCCATTTCCTCACTTATGTGACTGAGAAAACCCGAGTAAAGTTTTCAAATGTTATACAGAATTTAACAGTTCCTGTTGATATTAAGAGGGGCTTCTCTAATGTATAAAATACAAAAAATAATGGTGTAAGACAGCACTGTGAAGAGGAAACCATGTAAAGAAATGTCTTATATTCATGCTAATTTTGAAATAGTTGTTTACAGTACAACAAAGGGTTACCTGAGAATCTAGGGAACCATGATTCACAGTAAAAAATGTAATTAGCAAATATTAAAAATTTGAAAAGTAAAATAAATTTCTTTAATCAGAATGTATCTATTTCTGAATTAATGAATAAATATTAATTTTCTCAAAATCAACATATTACTTGAGCAAAGCTCTAATTTCTGATTATATTTCATAATCTGAGTAAATATAAAAACAGCTGCCAAGTCTGCTTATATAAATTCTCAAGAGTTTCATGTGTTTTTGTTGTTGGTACTGATAAAAGCAGGGGAAGCAAGAAGTTTTTACTCAGCAAATACATGTAGACAAATTAATTTTCAAATAACTTTCAGAGAAGGTAGTATTTTAAAGTTTTTTTTGTTATAGCTTAATTATTTTTGACAATGAACAATTAGTGTCTATAAAAAATTCAACATAAAATATTTTAGGGAAAGAAATACAGATTCAAGAAACTAGCATTTGTACCTAAACACCACTACAAACTGATTGCATCGGTCTGAGAGGTGATTTTTTTAATTAATTGTAGCAACTGAGGGCAAATTCAGAAAGGAAATACAAAATAAGTTGATGAATAAAAGGTTACAAACTATGTGAAATCAAAAGGAGGAAAAACACGACTTTGAAGTGTTTTGAAGATCTTTTTGTACAGGTGAATTTTTAGACATATATCTCTTTTGATGGGCTGTTTTAAATTATTTTAGTTAAAATTCAAGCAAAATGAAACTCAGAATATGTCTGTAAAGAATTGGACCTGAAGACCCCATGCTCTACCACCCTGTATCTGGTGAAAACATAGTATGTCATGAGTATGTTTGTAGTCAATGTTAACAACATTTTGGCAAATGTTATTATACAAAGTTTGGTAAGCTCTTTCAAAATAACCTTTTTAATACCAGAATTTGCTTTCTATTTCCTGGAAATTTTCAGCAGAACTATTCACTGATCTGACACAAAATCACAAGTAATTTTTTCCTACTTATTCTGAAACTTTATACATCAGAAATAGAAATATAGAGCAAATCCAGAAAATGGCCAGCTTTCCTTTTAACAGCAACAGTTTATAGCTTCAGTCCTTAATCATAATCATCTGTGAAAAGGAGTATATGGAAATCTGGTCTATTATCATAGAAGAGGTGCTCCAGCCCTCAGATCATTTTGCGGTCCTCCTCTGGACCCGCTCCAACTGTTCCATGTCCTTTTTTTTTGCCCACCTCTATATAAACTTAACCTCCCATTCCATTCATACCTATCGTTAAGCAGACCTGTTCCCTACTAATGAAAACATCAGCATAATGTAATGGACACTAACACCTCTGTCCAGTGAAAACCAAATTACTCCTTTCCTTTATATTTACAGAGATTTCCTGTTAATTTCAGAGGTAAGATTGTTAGATAACACTGCTTTAACTACAAACCCACTTCACAATCTAGCTAAATAAACCAGATAATCCATAGTTTAGAATAAGTTTATGCCAGGTATACAGTTAATTTTTTAAACCCTGCAATTTTTTAAAATATGCAGTTAAATTTTCAAATCCTGTAGGCACTAAGGAAAATAGGATAGTTAATCACAATTCTGTTCTTGAAGCAGAGATTGCAGTCCACAATGACAACATGATGAAGAGGCACATTATATCTTTAATAAAAAGTCTAGGTTCTTAAGTGGCAGAAATATTTCTACAAAATGTCACTATGATCTCTTCTAACATGTTTTGATGAATTATATCTATTTCTGAAGACAGGTCACTATGTGAAGTTGTATTTAAAATTTATCTTATCATTCCATAGCATTATTCTTAAATAACTATGTCCACCATTTATTAGGTGCCAAAATACCTGATTATTGTTCAAGATCCAAACCATCACATGGTAAAGAAGGATCAGACTTTTTTCATATATACATTTGCTTCAAAGAACTCTGCACTGGACACATTACCCCATTGACTGCATCCATTAGTGATGGAAGGAGTTGCTTACTTTCAGCAAGAGATCAGAATTACATGGGATTATTCATAGGACTATATTTAAGCACTTACTCTCTTCAGATGCTTACAGTGACAAAAAACAATTATGAATGACACACTGACAACCGAAAATGTTTTAAAAACCCCAGCCTATCATTAGCAACATGCATTTTGTCTTTCAGCATTACTGAATTGCAGAAGTTTTAACTAATTTTCTACCATATATTCAAAACAGTTAATTCATAGCATATCAGTGCCAGAGATGAACATTATTATCTATTGTTCAAGTAAATCTAAAAATGGATGGATCTTACCCTTGAAGTTTTGTTCAAAATGTAAAATACTTCTCCACACTTATTTCACTAATGTTAAACCACATCTGTAAAAAGGGCAAGATTTTCAAACAAACAGTTCTGCCCCCCATACCTCCCAATTCTTCATGTTTTAGCAGTGATGGAAAAAATGTCAATTGGAACAGAATTCTTTAATTTTGGGACACATCTAGATTTGATAGTAGATTTGTAAATCTAGAGAGATATTATCATTAGTCCTTTAGGGATTAAAGAAAAAGTAAAATATTTGATAACTTTTTAAAAATTTTCTTGGTTGGTTTGGCTTGATTTTTTCCACAGGCATAAACTAAATCTCATTAGTGAGAAAGTTTTATATTAACCTTACTCCAAATCTGAAAAGCTACTATACCAGCCTCAGAGTTTTCTTACAAAACATTGATGTATGTAAGAGAAACTACTAGCATAGTTTTCACTGTAAGACGAACAGAACAGAAGGACTAAATGACAGAGGTTGTAAATGTAAAAGGGTGGAGAAATTGGCCATATAGGTCATGTCTTCTGGACAGATAAGCTGATTCATAGCCTTCTGGAGGACTGTGGAAATTTATCCACTTACTTTAGCAATTTTCAGATTTTTTTGATGAACAAATTGAGAATTTTCTAATGCACTTGCTGCACTAAGTAGAAAAGTCATCACTTTTTTTCAGGGATGAAGCACAGGAAATCTAGGGTGGGTAAGATGACTTAGCTACTACTTATACATTTATCTATAGACTGTTAGGGAGTGGTAGAATCTGTTGAAGGACATCTCCCCTGACCTTCAAGGAATGCAGTACAGCTGAGATCGGTGTTCATGGAGCAAAAGGTTCTTCTAAACTTAAATGCTACAATAAATCACATAAGAATAGGCATAGTAAACTAGATCCGTAGTTCATTGAATCCATTACCTTTTTTCAGTGGCCTGCAATTGTGGTTTTAGAGGAGGAGCAGTAAGATACACTATTTATTTCTCAGAAGTGTAAGTTGTAAAAGCTGGCTTTTACTCTGTCTCCCCAAAAACATTCTCCCCGGCATTTTGAGAGACTGAATAAAGTGCCTGGCACATAGACAAGGTATGTAAAATCTCATTGGACTTTATTTGAACTTTGCAATCAAGGTATAATTAAGCTATTTTTGGTCAAATGCTCCTATTGAGCCAAGATTTTCACAGCTGACAATACGTTATGAATTATTTCTTTTTTACTATTAATAGAATTTTGGAACAGTTAAGAAGAGAAGATGCTATGGAGGTTGGGAGTTAAACTTCTGCTTTTGGATTCTCTGAAGTCTTCTTACATAACTTTAGGCAAAACACTGTTTCATTGTTTTTATGAAATAAGCTAAGTCTGAAGTTTAGTTTAAGTAAGACAAATTCCCATAAGACTTAGCTTTTTAACAAATGTAAAAATTCTGAAGCTATGTATTTTAACCATGAAAAATACTGTTCTCATTGCACAGCCATTATGACCATGAGAAGAAATGTCGACTTTTTTCTGCAAGCAGCTTTGAACAAATTTCCTTTTCTAGTGCAAGTTTGAAGATCTTCAGTATCAATGGGGCTGGGGGAAACAGAAACAGAGTTTGACTTCCAAAACTCAGACAACATTTGGAAGTCTGAAAGAAGTTAGTGAGTAGAAGAAAATGGAATTAAATTAATCTGAGAGCCATTGTGAGGTTCCATGTTGAGCTGTCATTTTCACTTCTTACACTGTTATTTCTTAGAGTATAACTTCACCTCAACTTTTTCTATTCCGTAACATAATACAACAGAGAGTGAATAATTTACCTAGCAATTGCACAAAGAGCACTCTTGAAGAAATACTTATAGCAGAAGAATTTACAGAATTTGCTGCAATTTTTTCCTTGAGTGCCATATGCTTTTCCTATCTCCACGGTAGCTTTACTGGTAAATTACAAAGAAATGAAGAAAGGCTAGGCAATGCATTTGGTGTTCTCATGCCCTTCCATGGTCTAACTTTGTTATGGGACTGATAATCATACAATTGTTCCTTCTATTTCATTCAGAATATTTAGGGCAATAGCTAGAATTGTGAAGAAGTGGAACATGGGTTGCTCTTCCAGCACTTCATTTTGGCATTAATAAACTTTATGGGTTAATGGTATCTGGCGGTAGCAACATGCTTTGCAGTTTTTTCTATCACCTTTCATCAAAAAAAAAAAAAAAAGTAAAGGAGGCTTATTTCCATGCATGTGACTGTCAACTACTTGTCCAAACGTCTTAGTTTTATTTCTGTACAGATCACTTCTGACTGCTTTTCAACACTTTGAGAGTTGGTGCCTAATTCTTGCTATTGCCAGTTTCCCTTATCTCTTGTGTCACATATTACTTTCACTGTTGAAATGAAGTCTTTTGGACTGAAGATTGGTAATTAATGATTTAGCACCAAACACTGAGAAATATTTACAGGGGGTATTTTTTGGTTGGTTTTGTTGTTGTTTTGCTTTTTTTTTTTTTTTTTTAATTTTTTGTTAAGTTTTATGATTCTGTAATGATTTCTGCAAAACAGATGGCTGTACTGTGAGTCACATGTAGGAAGGAATAACCCAGGCACCTGGTTTCATCAGTGGTCACTGGACCAATAATTTATTCTTTCTTGATGGATATAGTACTAAAGTATTTATCCACTTCCAATTCCATTTTGGGTAAGATGGCATTTGGTTACCCTTGGAACCCATCTATTGCCAGACATTAAATTTACCCATCAGAATTCTCTATAACACCATCAGGTCTTCCTTAAGGTGGCCTACTGAGTTATATTTAGATGGAAAGATTGAGATTACTTTTTATTTTGCCATTGTTACTTTCTTTTATTATTTTTTTAATGTAAAAATGAATTAGAAAGATGAGAGTATTTTTCTTTGAATTGTTTTCCCATTCCTGTTTGGTTCTAACTGATGGATTTAAACTCTGGAGTCCCCTGATGTCTTGGAGAAATTGTATGTTGGAGCACACATACCTTAAGAGAGGGAATGGGAAGGCAGAAGTTGAATCGTTTATTGTAAAGTTAATAGTAATTTCTTCAGAGTGACAAATGAATCATTAAATTTACAGAACTTTATAGACAACAGTTTGTTTATAAACAACGCCAATGTTTATACACTAAAATCAGGCTTGGGACTCATGTTGAACACTGACATCAAGGTGAGTATACTACACATCTTAAAAACTCTACTGCTCTACTCTTTCAAGCTGCTTTCAACAGACAAAATCAAAGTGGCTACCTGATAATACATGAATTTCTGTGACATCATTCTCTTTCCCTTATTTCCCTCTGATGACTGAGACATCCAGGGTAGATAGTGTTTTAAAATTTATTACAAAAGGAAAGAAAAAAGTAAAAAAAGAAGAAAGCTAGCATTTTCTTTTTTCCTAATCCTCTGACTTATAAAGAACATGAACAAGTTTTCCTTTAACATGTTAATTTTGAAAAATAGAGGAATTTCTTGGTAAACTGTAAACAGAGGTATATAAGTAAAGCCTGTCTGTTGGAAGTTAGTATCAAAGCTCTGACTGCCTTCAAAAGTGCAGTATATGGTCAAACGTTGTGGAGAGCTGCTCTACATAGGTGTATGTAGTCAATGGAGAGGAGCCACAGCTAAGGAGCTCCAATGAAATGTAACATAGGTCAAATCCTGCTAGTTGTTTTCTTTTAATGGGCAGTTGAAAAGGCATGATACTACAGACCCGTAGGAAGAGGTTCAGCTGATCACCTCTTCTCTGCACTGTGCCCTACAAAAGGGTACAGAAGACAAAGAATAAAAACCACCAGTCTTTGATCTGGAGGTTTATTTGTCTTTTCTTTTTTTCCCCATCCAGAAAAATGCACTTGAATAAGCAATCTCAGAAAATGCATGATTAACAATCTGAAATTCTAGTGTTTTATAAGGGGATTCAGGTAACTTTCACATGTTCTAGTCAATTAATTCCAAATGCTACCCTTGAAAACACTTTAGAGGCATTAATGAGTTTTTGGAGACTCTAGTTGGTTCAGTTGTAAAAATTCAGGACAGTTTAACTTTTAGGCAATAATTTCTCTAACAAAAGAAAGAGGCAATGTCTGTAATATTTGTTACATGCACTGTAACAGATATTGTAAAATCTCTCAAAATAGTGACCCACAAATAACATTCCTGTTGTAATTCTAATATACCAGAGTAAATTGATCATTTATATTTAGTTTAGAGGATGCTTTTCTTTTGTGATGGTATCACAAAAGTCTGTGCAATGAACTTGACTTCACATTCATCTACTACCTCTGCTCCCCTAGCAAATGGTGGTGGCAGGGTACTGCTTTGCACTTCTTTGATGGACTCATGGTAGGCGGCTCAGAAGCAGTTTTGATGGGTGAAGGAAGAAGATTTTTACAGAATTCCCATCTACAGAAAGAGTCTGTGATGTAGCAGCTGTCCAGGGAAAGAGGTCAAAGAGGAATTCAAGGGCTATCCAGAGGAATACATGACAAAAAATCCCTTGAGGTGATCTGCTCGTTTCAGATCATTAGCTCTAGAACTTAACTCTGATGAAACTTTCTGCAAATGAAAAGACCTCTTTCTCACTTCTTGCAGGCAACATGAATTTAACATTCAAGTAGTAATATCACAACAGTCATGTTAGAAGGATTTAACATGGGATAAAAGAGGAAAATTGTGTGACACAAATATTCTATTAAACTGGACCTGTTTATGCAAGTTCTCCCTTGGTTTAAAAAATTATATATGAATTTTTAGCAACTAATACTTGAACAGCTTATAATCATAACAACAGTATACACATATATAATGCTTTGCCCCTTGCAGCAAATAAGATGACATTACACATCCTTGTTGAATTGTAACTTAATATCTGCTATCTCATAGGGTTTCCAAAGTGCTCTATTTACATGTTTATCCAGCAGGATGGCACCAGGTTGAAAAGACAGTAATATTGTGCTGATTTTTGTCTGAAGTATGTTACGTAATCTAGTTGATCCTGCTGTATCATTATGCCTTGGTAGAATTATTTTTCAGTGCAAACCACCAACCTAATCTCTTTCGTTCCTCTTAGATGGAAGAAGAAGGGGTAGTTTAACTATTTAACTATTTGTCATATACTAAATTTTCCTATTTGAATTTAGGTTTTGCCATCGCTTATGATTTTTGTTTTCAACTTCCACAGCAGTGGAATATGTGGTTTTCTTCGACAGTGTAGCTATTCTAATTTCTTCAAGTAAAAGAGAGGAAAAAGAAAGCAGAGCAATCAGCAGTTCAGTCAGTTTGAAAGAGATTTTTTGGCTTTGTTTTTTGTTTTAAATTCTAAATGAAAAGGAATCAGCAGTAATACTAAGAAACACTTTAGAGAAAAAAATACCTTTAATGTATGTTTCACACTACATTTTCTTTACCATCCATTTTTAGTGCTGTGTTGTCTTCAGTGAGAAAGACTTAGTTCACTGGGAGCAGAGGCACACTACAAGTGGGGAGAAGAATGAATTAGATGACTGTTTTAGGTTTTACCCAGAACTTTAGTATATATGATTCTACACTTCCAAAATAATTACCACAAATAATAGCTTGAGAAAATTCCATAAGAAAAAGTAAAGCAGAGTTTCCTTTGGAATTCTGTGGCTCCAGACACTGGCTGTCATAACAAAACCCAAAATATGTTTGAGATCACCATTATCATGGTACTACAATCAGACTTGTTCTTAACAAAAGCAACAATGTTTTCCTGAAAAGGAGGATTACACACTCCAGTCAGATTATTTCATCCTGTGGTGGCAGGGAGGAAATGCCCAAAATATTTATTAGATTTGACTGAAAGGGAAAATTTTGTCCCTTGAGAACCCTGACATCTCACACCATTTCTTATTCAAAGCAGATACTGACTTCATAAAACTGCTTCATTCTGGAGTTTTTGGTTTGTTATTTATTTCAGTGGTACACTCAGAGAAAGACCTCATGATGTAGATTAACTCCATCCTCTGTCGTAGACAGATAAAGGTGTCATTTTATTTTCTTTTACTGGTAACCAGATGGTTCCTTTTACTTCAGCCAACTCTTTATGTGATCTCCAAGTTCTGACCAAGTGTATTTAAAGCAGTGTCTTAATAGCTACACATATTTTTAAATAACACTATTATGTTAAGAAACTTGAGGGACAATAAACTTCCAGTAAGACAGAGTTTATGTAACTCTTCTCTTCCTGGTCCCTTTACCATGCTTCATGGAACAATCAACAGTATTAAAGTTTAGAAACCTTCCCTGGTGTCTTACCCAGCCTTTCTCAAGTGTAAATAAAGAAGATAATATTTCAGAGATATTGCAGACTCTTTGCGAAGTCAGGTAGATTTCTTCTCATCAGCTACACTATGATCATTTTGAAAACCCTTTATGGCAAACAATAGCAATTACAAGCTTTTCCCTTGTTCACTGCTTTTTCTTTTACCGATTTTGAGGTTTAAAATCGGAGGTCTGTTTTTACTTTTCCCAGAGAGTTTAATAGAGTAGCAAACAACACTTCCTCGCTTTTGGAAACAACAAATGTGTAGAAATGTGCACAAACAGTATAATTTCATATATTATATGCAAAAAGAAAATCCATTAACATCATCCAAAATAAAATACATTAGCAAAGAATAAACAACAAATGAAGGTCTCTGGAAAAGCTACATAACATAGGCCTTTCAAAAACATAGATGTTAAGGTGACAGCAAAATAACCAAAGAGATCGTCATTGGTGTGCTTGCTTTGTAATTTCTGTGAATTTGCACATGCACTATAACCATCATATGCTTTCAAATATCACCCTTTAAAAAAGTGTGTTTATACTAAAGTCATGACACAGATATGAGCAGAGGAAAACAAAAGACACAGAATTACACCAAAAAAATGACACTTCTGACAGATGACCAGAAAAAAAGAAGCAGATTTGTTTTCTTGCAACAGAGTTTTGGTCCCTCAGATCACTAAAGTACTGTGAGAGTAGGCCATCTCAATAACACTGGATTTTTTCTTTATCTTTATAAAGCATTAATTCAATCTGCTTGTATAGCATAGCTAATTTAAAGCAGAGGAGTCATGAGACAAGAAGCCAAGATTATACCATGCTTAAAAAAGGATCTATGGGTGAATTCCTTAATATACACAGCCATAAGATTAAATTCAGTAATGGGTAAAACTATTGGAAATGTGAGTCACTCGAGAGACGGGGAACAGATATAGAACTATAATTTGATTAAAAATAGTAAGCATGGTTTCTCAAAAAGAAGAGATAATACCTAGAAATTTTCAAAGAACAAGCAAAGACTCATTTAGGGAAAATATATATTTCATGTGAATTCCTCATACAATGTAGTTTGATAATGTATATACTCTGTATACATTCTGTAAAAATTCCTAACAACTTGAATTTTTATTGAGTATATTCTGGGGCGGGAGGGGGGGAATATTAAAAAGGGATTGTCCCTTTAGGAACACGGACAATCATAAAACAAATTTCTTCTGATTTAAAAGCAACCCCATCCTTCAGTATCTGAGTGGAAATAACAGGGTTTTTTAAAGGCATTTGACGTATAAAAATCTGCATTGCCTGGTTCAGGTCCCAGGAACAGATAGGCCACACCAATCAAGTATTAATAATCAGGTGTTCCTTCAAAAGGTAATATAATTGAAACACAGTGCTTCACATAGAATAATTTTGTTTATTTTTCTGTAGACATATTCAGCAGTAGCATCAAAACAGATTTCCTTTGCTGTCATAACTCTTAGCTTAAACTGTGTGTATCCAAACTGTATGTCTCAGACTATGAAACTGTCATTTTGGTGAACATAATTTAAATAATAATAATAATAACAATAAAGCTTTCAATATGCTACCCAAAGACACCCTTCCTGTAATCTACTCTATTACAAAAAGAATTATCTCAGTGCTTTTAACTCTGTAACTGCTGTTTTTGTATAGCCCTTTCCCATAGATATTACCTACAAGTCCTCTTCTCACATCTTTCAAGGCAAGAGGAGGTCAATCACTGCTTTCCTGTCAGAAGGTGTTTTACCTCCAATAAACTAGACTATACTAGTACAATAAATCAATAAAAATTAAGATTTCTCATAAACATATTTTTTTAAAATTGGCAGGTAAAATCAGTTGCTTAGCAGAGTGGAAAGACAGAAGGCAAAGGACTAGAAAATTAAGTACTGAAAGAACTGAAAACTAAATGCAGTTCTGGAAACAGATTACTTTCTGAGTGAACTGCTAAGTACATTTGACTCCTCAAACATTTGCATGTTTACTGCTACTCCTAACAACTACTGAACATCAAAAGTATTTTTAAAAACTTCTAGAGCAACTAGGGAAAAGAAATAAGTTTAAAAAAAAGAATCTGGTGCTAAAAAGAGTATAATTACAAATAAACCTTATAGAATGTTTTCATTTTTTGTTTGTTTGTTTGTTTTCAGGCAAGATTCCATTTGTAGAATTTACTTTCCTACGATATTTGGTCTCTCATCACAAAAAGACAGAAGCTGTATATAATGAATACAGATGTAACAACAGTGTGAATGAACCACTATACTGGAGATGTTTTAAAAGCAGGACTGAATATGTTTATTGAGTGTTATTTTTAGAATCAGACACCATTACCCTAAACAGAACAAGCCATAGGGTAAATGTAAATGTAACATGAGTAAGTTTCTATCTGGGAAGCCTGAAGAGAGACTTTTCACCTTTAGAAAGATTGTGCCTATTTATGAATTCATTCATATACACATACAACTATATACACATAAACAAATATACATACACACATGTATACAAATACCTGCATATAAGTATATATTTCATGTGATTACACATATACACATATTTGGTTATACACTTGAGGTTTAATACTTATGTTTATTTCTAACCCACACCCTGTATCTCTCTTCTCTCTTCTTTTTCTTCCTCTCTATTTTGGCAAAATTTGCTTGTCACGTACCCTCCTGACCCTGGGAAGCAGTACTCATTATTTTGAGGAACTATTGTCAATCATTCAGACCTCTCCTCAGATGCATTGTTATTGTGTCTCCCCTGCGCTTTTATGAGGTTTTGTTTTAATTCCTGTTTGAGGTCAGCTGAGCACAGGTTCAGCACCATTAGAAAAATCACCTTGGGAAGGGAAAATGTAACTTATATGAGTGACACACAACCTTCAGACTATGCTTCTGAAGCAGCTGCTGTAAATTGACCAAGAACCCCTTAGGTACAACAGAGCTATGCAGATTTGTACCAGATGAATAGGTGAGCTTAAATTTTAATACTTTTGGGGTTTAAAGGTGAAAAGAAATGAGATTCTCTGTACAGACCAGTACATCCACGAAACAGTGTTGAACTTTCTACCTGCTAGTTGTAATGTAATTATATATAGTAGAGTTTATATTTGTTCTTAAAAGGAGTCAGTTATTCCCTGTAGCTATAATTACTACTCCCGTGGCATCATCAGGATGCAATTCAGAGAGAAAAGGGTCCATATGGATGTTTTACTGAACTCTTGATACGTTTTGGGATCATGAAGTAGCTTGGAAGTGTGGAAAAAACTGACATGAGGTACTTTTTCGTTTGAAATGCTAGGGAAGATTTTCAAAACTCAGGGCTTTATTCAAATGTTTATTTGTTTGTTTTCCCTCTATCTTGAGAGATCTGTCACCTTCAGATACGGATCTCTTCTTTCAGCCTCTCCAGACAAACCTTGTTAGAACGTAATGATTAATATGATTAACACTTTGCCTTTTTGGTGTGGCCTCTGAAGAGCTGTAGAACATCTGCCAAAACAACATGTGAAGTCTGACAACTAATACTTCACATTACAATAGCTCCAAGTTTCTGTTGCCTTACATGTCATCTATTTCCACTATTGGAAACACTGGATCACATTTTAATTTCCTAAGTAGTATCCTGGTGTTACTCAGAGATAAGGATCCTGTCTCACTCTGCTCTGCATAGAGAATTCTCATCCCAGACTCTTGATTTATTCTTTGCCTTCCCTTTCTTCTGTAGGGAATTGAGCTATCAAAGTCTTTGTGCAAGATGCTACTGGATGACTCCAGTAGGTAACTAAGCACCACACAGCCGCTTGCTCACTCCCACCTGGTGTGTTGTGGGAAAGAATCAGAAGAGTAAAAGTGAGAAAACTTGTGGGTCGATATAAAAACAGGTTTATAGGTAAAGCAAAAGCTGCACATGCAAGCAAAGCAAACTAAGGAATTCACTCGCTGCTTCCCATTGGTAGGCAAGTATTCAGCCAATCCTAGGGAAGCAGGGCTCCATCAAGCGTAATGGTTACTTGGGAAGAAAAAAGATGTAACTAAGAACATCCCTTCTTCCTCCCTCTTCCCCCAGCTCTTATTGCTGAGCATGACATCATATGGTGTGGAATATCCCTTTGGTCAGTTGGGGTCAGCTGTCCCAGCTGTGTCCCCTCCCAGCTTCTTGCACACCTCTAGCCTATTGCTCACTGGTGGAATGGTGTGAGAAGCAGAAATGGCCTTGAATCTGTGAAAGCACTGCTCAGCAATAGCTGAAACATTGGTGTTATCAACAGTGTTTTCAGGACAAATACAAAACATAGTGTTATGATTTTAGCTGGGATAAAGTTAATTTTCTTCTCCGTAGCTGGCATAGTGCTGTGCTTTGGGCTTAGTATGAAAATAATGTTGATAAGACACCAGTGTTTTAGTTGTTGCTGGGTAGTGCTTGTACTAGTCAAGGACTTTTCTAGCTCCCCATGCTCTGCCAGGTACACAAGAAGCCGGGAGGGGAGGGGACAGAGCCAAGAGAGCAGATTCAAACTGGCTAAAGGGATATTCCATATCATGTAACGTCATGCCCAGTATGTTAACTGGGAGGAGATGGTCAGGGGAGAAAGGGAGCAATGCGGCTCGGGGACAGGCAGCGTCAGTCGGTGGGTGGTGAGCGGTTGTATTGCTTGTGTTTTTTTTTTTTTTCTTTTTTTTCCTTTTCCTTTTAATTGTTGTTGTTGTTGTTGTATCTCAACCTACAATTTTTTTTTTTTTATTTTGCTCTTCTGATTCT
Source organism: Phalacrocorax carbo (assembly GCF_963921805.1). NCBI lineage: Eukaryota > Metazoa > Chordata > Aves > Suliformes > Phalacrocoracidae > Phalacrocorax > Phalacrocorax carbo. The sequence continues at coordinate 33,892,124 of NC_087548.1, forward strand.
CTCCCCCATCCCACAGGGGTGGGGGGAGTGAGTGAGCGGCTGCATGGTGTTTATTTGCCAACTAGGACTGAACCATGACATGTAGCCTCATACCACCTACTATGATGAAAATTAACTTTACTCCAGCCAAAACCAGCACACCTAGTCCCCACTACTTAGTGGAGAGAGAAGATAGTGGTGCATGAAGATATATTTTAAAGGCATTCTTCTACATTTTCTTCTTGGGGTAGATGGCAAAGATTTTAAAGGATGTATTGGTTTTGCTTGGCAAGGTTTTGGTAGCAGGGAGGCTACAGGTGTGGCTTCTGTCAGAAAATGCTAGAAGCTTCCCCCATGTCCAATACAGCCAATGTCAGGTGGTTCCAACACAGACATGTTGCTGACCAAGGCCAAGTCCATCAGCAACAGTGGCTCTGGGACAATGTATTTAAGAAGGGGCAAAAACTGCTGTGCCACAGCAGCTGGAGAGAGGAGTAAGAATATGTGAAAGACACAACCCTGCAGACACCAAGGTCAGTGGAAAAGAAGAGGAAGGAGGTGGTTCAGATGCCTGAGCAGAACTACCCCTGCAGCCTGTGGCAAAGACCACGGTGAGGCAGGCTGCCTCCCTGCAGCCTCTGAAGGTTAACGGTGGAGCAGATATCCACCTGCAGCCCATGGAGGACCCCATGCTGGAGAAGGTGGATGTGCCTGAAGGAGGCTGTGAACCCATGGGAAGGCTGCACTGGAGCAGACTACTGGCAAGACCTGTGGCCCCCTGGAGAGAGTGGCCCACGCTGCAGCAGGTTTTCTGGCAGGACTTGTGACCCTGTGGGGGACCCACACCGGAGCGGTCTGTTCCTGAAGGTCTGCAGCCTGGTGGGGACCCATGCTGGAGCAGCTTGTGAAGAACTGCAGCCTGTGGAAAGGACTCATGTTGGAGAATGTAATAGAGGATTGTCTCCTGTGGGAAAGACTCCATGCTAGAGCAGGGGAAAAGTGTGAGGAGTCCCTCCCCATGAGGATGAAGGAGTGGAAAAAACAACCTGTGACGAACTGTCCCCTGTCCCCCTGCACAGCTCTGGGGGAGGAGGCAGAGAAAATAAGAAGTGAAGCTGAGCCCAGGAAGAAGGGAGGGGTGGGGGTTTTTTAAGATTTGGTTTTATTTCTTATTAGATACTCTGATTTGATTGGTAATAATTAGCTAATTTCCCCAGACTGAGCCTGGTTTGCCTGTGACGGTAGTTGGTGGGTCATCTCTCCCTGTCCTTATCTCAACCCATGAGCCTTTCATTATATTGTCTTTCCTCTGTCCAGTTGAGGAAGGGGAGTGAAAGAGTGGCTTTGGTGAGCACCTGGTACCCAGTGAAGGTCAACCCACCACAAAGGAACAGAAATAGTAACATTGAAGAATGATTAATAATGTAGAAAAGTAGTATTCTCTTGAGGAATCAATAAAGTTATCTCTGGGATAAGTGTTTCAAATGGTTACATGATCACCTGTCTCCACATGTGAGCATTCCCTTTCCTTTCCCCTTTCCTTTTCCCAACCACAGAATCACAGAATAGTAGGGGTTGGAAGGGACCTCTGGTGATCATCTTTTCCAACCCCCGTGCTTGACCAAGTACATCTAGACCAGGGGGCACAGGACTGTGTCAAGGTGGGTTTTGAATGTTTCCAGGGAAGGAGACTCCACAACCTCCATGGGCAGCCTGTTCCACTGCTCTGTCACCCTCACAGTAAGGAAGTTTTTTCTCATGTTTAGGTGGAACTTCCTGTGTTCCAACTTGTGCCCAGTGCCCCTTGTGCTGTCACTCAACACTACTGAAAAGAGTCCAATCACATCCTCTTGACACCTACCCTTCAGACATTTATAAGCATTGAAAAGATCCCCCCTCAGTCTTCTCATCTCCAGGCTGAAGAAACCAGGTCTTTCAGCCTTTCCTCATAAGAGAGATACTCCAGTGCCCTGATCATCTTCGTAGCTCTCTGCTGGACTTGCTCAAGGAGTTCCCTGTCCTTCTTAACCTGCGGGCCCAAAACTGGATGCAGTACTCCAAATGTGGTCTCACCAGGGCAGAGAAGAGGGGGAGGATAACCTCCCTCGATCTGCTGACCACACTCCTTTTAGTGCACCCCAGGATACTGTTGGCCTTCTTGGCCACAAGGGCATGGTGCTGGCTGATGGTCAGCTTGCTGTCCACCAGCACTCAAAGGTCCTTCTCAGTGGAGCTGCTTTCCAGTAGTTCAGCCCCCAGCCTGTACTGGTGCATGGGGCTGTTCCTCCCCAGGTGCAGGACCCTACACTTGCTCTTATTGAATTTCATGAGGTTCCCCTTGGCCCAGCTCTCCAGACTGTCCAGGGCTCGCTGAATGGCATCATACCCTTCTGGTGTATCAGCCGTTCCTCCCAGCATGGTATCATCAGCAAACTTGCTGAGTCATTGGTGAATATGTTGAACAGGACTGGACCCAGCACAGACCCCTGGGGAACACCACTAGTTACGGGCCTCCAGTCAGACTCTATGCCATTGATCACAACCGCCTGAGCTGTGTTGTTCAGCCAGTTCTCAATCCACCTCATTCAGCAGGGGGCCACAGTTTCCCCAGTGTTCCTTTTCCTACTGATGTATTTGAAGAAGCCCTTGTTATCCTTGACATCCCTTGCCAGATTTAGTTCCAAGTGGGCCTTTGCCTTCCTTGTCACATCTCTGCATACCCTGACAACATTCCTATATTCCTCCCAAGTGGCCAGTCCATTTTCCACATACTGTGAACCCCCCTCTTCCATGTCAGTTTCTCTAGAAGCTCTTTGCTAATCTCTGTGGGTCTCCTGGCTCCTCTGCCTGACTTCTTCGTCCTAGGTATGCACTGATCTTGAGCTTGGAGGAAGTGGTCCTTGAATACTGACCAGCTCTTTTGGACCCTTCCCTACCTTCTAAAGCCCTAGCCCATTGGGTTTCTCCAAGCAATTCTTTGAAGGGACCAAAGTTGGCTCTTTTAAAGTCCAGATTTGTAACCCTTTCCGTTTCCCTTTCCCCCTCCCTTTCCCTTTCCCTTTCCCTTTCCCTTTCCCTTTCCCTTTCCTTTCCCTTTCTTAAAAAAAAAAAAAAAGTAAAAAGAAAAGGAAAAAAGAAAAAAGAGCATAATTAAGATATTTGATTCAATTTTGAACAAACAAAGAGAAACATCTACATTAAGAAACATGTTTGTTTGTTTGTTTGCAGAATTCCTTTGGATTAGATAGAACGTGATTTAGATGCAGTAGCCAAAGCAAGAAATTGTAAAGAAGCTCATAGCTTCCCACTAAACTGATGCTTGGGTAGAACAGCTCTCCATTCCATCTCAACAGAGTCCTACAATTAATATAAACCAAAATATACTTCTCAAAGATATATCCAAAGGCCCAGCTATATTTCCTATTTTCAGCTTGGGTACAGAAGAATCAATCCCTCTCCCTAGCCAAAATCAGTTCAGGGAACAGATGCCTGAGCTATAACCAAATCATATGGCTGTTGCAATTACAAAACACACACAAGTGGAAAAGAAGGTTAATTTCCTCATATATTTTAAAAAGGAATGGTATTAAAATAACAGTTGTTTATAAAAATGGTCAAAAGTTCTCTTTTAGTTTTCCTGACCTCTACTACCTTGCAGCACAGATGGTATGAAAATAGATATAGAGAAATGTTCACAAGCATTAATGTTAGTTAAAATGTCAGTGATTTCTGTTCATGACTTAGATGATGAACCTTCAGATGTAGGACTCATTGCTTAACAGTTTCCTATTAAGTATTTGGACAAAAAAACCCCAACAAACAAAGCAATAATAGTTCTGGCAGTATGGCATACATAATTCAACATTACCTACATGCTTCCTTTAATAAAACCAAATATAATTAAGGCTGCTCATAATCTTGCGTAAGGTCATATTCAAGCTGCAAACATGTAAAAGAATCATAGAATTGTGGCTAAGAATATGGATGCATTTAATTTAAAAACAATTTTCCAAGAGTCTTGTACTGGTTTTGGCTGGGATAGAGTTCATTTTTTTTCATAGTAGCTAGTATAAGGCTATGTTTTGGATTTCTGCTGAAACGCTGTTGATAACACTGACGTTTCAGCTATTGCTGAGCAGTGCTTTCACAGAGTCAAGGCCATTTCTACTTCTCACACTACCCCATCAGCGAGGAGTAGGCTGGAGGTGCTCAAGAAGTTGGGAGGGGACACAGCTGGGACATCTGACCCCAAATGACCACAAGGACCATATGACATGCTCAGCAATATGAGCTGGGGGAAGAAGGATCATTCAAAATGATGATGTTTTTCTTCCCAAGTAAAAATCATGAGTGATGAAGCCCTGCTTTCCTAGGCATGGCTAAACATCTGCCTGTCGACAGGAGGTGGTGAATGAATTCCTTGTTTTGCTTTGTTTGCGTGTATGGTTTTTGCTTTACCTATTAAATTGTCTTTATTTCAACCCATAAGCTTTTGCACTTTTACCCTTCCTACTCTCTTTCCCAACCCACAGTGAGGGAGTAAGTGAGAGGCTGTGTGAGGTTTAGCTGCCTGCCATGGTTAACCCACAATATACTTCTAGTATTATTGGGTCATGCAGTAAAAATAAATAGAATCTGTAATTCAGGATTCTTACACATTTGAAGACCAGCATTACAGTCACAACTCTAGCATAGACCTAATTTGCAGAAATGGTGCTCTGTAAAGATACAACCTCAGGAAATTCTCATAAGACAGAAAATCTCTGGTGGTGCTATTAAGCAGATTTTTCCAACATTTCTTTTGTATTTTCATTGAACAGACTAATTCTGGGTGAATTTACACTAAATCAGGACCTGTCTGTTAATATTCCTTTCCTTGTTTACTAGTTCCAGTGAAATAAACTTTGTACTTGTAATAAGCCTACTAATTATATAAATTCCATAGCATACATGATATGTAAAGGCTTGAGGATATGAGTTTTCACATCTTTTAAATGTTGCCTGTTCTGAAAACCATGTCTATGAGAGGGTTGAGCCAGCTTAGCCTGGCTGTACTTATCTAACTGAAAACATGTGGCTCGCTCTTGGTAATGATTAGAGAGATTTCTCAGAACAATATTATGAATTAAGTACCCAGATTCTACTGGGTAGTCATGGGGATTTGGGAGTCTGAAATCCATCTGTTATCTTTCTATAAGATTGTTCCCTTTTTAGTGTGGTTATAATTGAAATAGGAGGATTAATTCAAGACAGGAGAGGGGTCAAAATCAATGAGAAGTTGGCGTATAAATTTAAAACTGTTGGTGTGTAAATCTGTAAAGACAATTCAGACCCATTGTGAGTTCTGTAAACACCATAAAATTAAGTGTAATTGTGTAGAACTATTGGTCCAACAAACAGCTTTTAGAATTCTGCCATGGAGGCACTGAGATACCTAAATCAACTGTACTCTGTCTCAAGGTCTATCATCTGTACTGTCTTTATTTTTTACTTAATACCATAGGACAAAATCTTGCCAAAATGAAAGTACAGCCAATGTCTTGGATAGTATCTAATTTGTGGGCTTAAACGAATAGCAAAGATTTCAAATAATGTATATTGTGCATCAATGCAGAGAAGAGTTTGTTGCAGTTAAAATAAAGAAGGCAGGGTAGAAAGAGCAGACAAGGAATTGCTCAAATAACAAAGGTAACAGGTCTGCTTTCCTACCCACAAAGTAAATGAGCAATAACTCATTTTCCTGTAAAAGAAGAAGGAAGTCTACCCAGTGTTAACAGAGTGGCTGGCACCAAGTAAATGCACTGCTTACTAGCTGGGTGACCCAGCCTTGCTGACTTCTCCCAGAATTATAAGCAAAGAGTCTGAAAGCAGCTGGAAAACAACCTTATTTATGTACTACATCTGAACTAAACCTTCATGTTTTATATATAATTTAATCTTCATAATATATTTTTCCCAATTTTGGCTGACTTCAAATCCTTCTTCGAACATTTTGTTTTTATTCAATATGATGTCTGCCTAGTATTGAGAAACTCTTAGACAATATAATAAAGTAGATTGAGATGATGTTGAAAATATTTTGCTGTCTCTCCAGATACAGCAAAACCAATATGCATAAATATAAATACACACACACAGACACCCCCTATCCATACACATATGCAAGTACTTACATATGGGCTTGAAAACTGACCACGGAACCATTACCTGAACATTGCTTCTAGCCAAATTGCTAAGAACCCATGTACTGCCCAGTGTCAACTTTGGGGAACAAATATATTTCTGGGAAGTTAAATTTCCTCAGGCAAGATCACAGAACTGTACTTTCTATGAGGAACTCTTGACTAAAAAAGCACCTTGTGGCTGCTGGAAATTTCTGAAGTGTCCCAATAAAAAAAGGCCATGTTTTATACATGTACTTAAAACAGGCAGAAATCTTGACATAAAAACAAAATGAAACCTACCAAAACTGAAAGATTTATTTAAAGCAATAATATGCAGGTCTGGTCCTCCTAGAAGTTAAGAGCACACATTTTGACTATTTTAACCAGAGAACATAGCTTCTGAATGGATAATTAGATTCCACCTGAGATTGTATCAAAATTCTTCTCTGCACATTTGTTTTCTGCAATGATCACCATATGTTTCCTTTTTTTTTTCTGGAAAACAACAGAGAGAGCAGGGGAAGAAAGACCACAAACTGTCTTGCTTTTATAGAAACTGACAAAAAAGTGATTTATTTCCTCATTAGTTCTGACAATGATCTATTTGTTTATTTTTATTGCTAATAGGAGGGTAGGTTGTTTCATGCCTATGGCTGATCGCTTTCACAAAGTCATCAGTAGGAGTAGTTTCCTATATCATTTTGGGATCACTAGCTATTTGTAAGGTCATGAATGTCAGTGTATTTGATATCAAAGCTAGACTTGAATTTCATTCAGTAATCCTTCTAAAATTCCTTGATAACTGTTAGCAAAATCCTTCCTGTGCAGCAAATAGAGCTGAGGAAACCTAGACCACAGTAGAGAAAGACCATCCCCCCTACAAAATGCCCCTGCAAGATACTGGTTCCATACACACTGGTCCAGCTCAACTGGAATGCTGGAAAAGCAGTGGGTTGTGTTTCCCTTATATCTTAGCTTATGAGTGTCATATTTATAAAAGGAATCACATCCTCTATTTTCTCTTTGAGACACTTCATAACTGGGTGTTTAGCCACAATGAGCTAGTGACTTGAGCCTCTGTTTGACTGAAGTTAATGAAACTTCTACAAGTGTTTGATACTGTGCTTGACAGCATTCACAGAACTAGGATCTTGTAAAGTAAGTTGTTCAGCAAACTGAATCTACACCTGCTGAATTGCATGATACTATTGTTTTTCTCACATCAATGAACACACAACACTTCTTGCTTCTTGTGACAGTCTATGACTTTGATCTGATCCTGGTGAAGTTAACAAACAAAGTTATTAGCATAATATACTGTGACAAGCACACAACCGATTGTCCAAAAAGTTACAATTCACAGGTGATTTGAACATTAAGAACTTTGACACTTATGAGATCATGCATAACTGCTCTTTATACAAACATGAAATGTTATAAAATTTTTTTTTGTAAAGCAGTGTATCCCAGAAGAGATATGACACTGTTAGTCTTCTACAGGTATGGATTTTTCACAGTCCAGTAAAAATCATGGAAAAAGGTACCATCAGCTTTCAAGTTAACTACAAAATGTTTTACTTTCTCATATCTGCAAAGCGGACAGTATTTTTCTGAAGAAAATTTTGCTGGCTGTTAACTTGTAGTAGCAAAGCCCTAAAAATATATTAACAAAAATAATTAAGAAATTATACAATTTATGTTGTAAAACAATGTTCTGAATTGCTAGAGGAGTCAACAATAATTTTCCTAATTGAACTCCTGACATGGAAGGTAAATGCTAGTTATGTAACAATATTTTTATGCATGCTGCAAAAAGCATGGAAAGCTTTCTGGCATAGAAAGTCATTCTCCTCTTCCAACAGCTTCCACAAGCAATAAACTCTTTTCTTTACATCCAGAACTGACAAGACCATTCCTGCATTCAAAATATGTTATTCTCCTAAAGGCCACGAGCACTGTTACTAACGACTAGAAAAGGAGAGTTCTTGCATTCTGAAGGCTGTAGAAATTCACTTTAATAATATTAAATAAGCTTGTTTTTCCTCTCAAGTAAAGATTGGTTTCCATCAATTTTCAGCCTTCCCTGTCCTGCTGGGTGCTGACCACCCCAAGATTTTATATTAACCAGTCTTACAAGTGATTATCACATATGCCAGAGATGGAGTGGTGGTCCAGTGAGAAAAAACAGATTTGCACTGCATATTGGGAAGAAGTCGTACTATATTGTTAATTCTGGTGCTTCTTAACTTTTCAGTTATTAGCTCTTAACTTTAGTAAGCTGCTTGGTAATGCATAGACTATGTACTTCAATGTTATATGCAAAACAAAAGGCTATGGAAATTCTTGACAAACACCCACAACACTGGAACTAATGAAAATACACTTGAAAAGGAAATAGTGTCTTATAGGAAGATGTGGTAGAAAGATAGGTAGATACAGTAGACAGGTAGATAAGTAAGAGATTCCTGGATGACAGAACCTGTTCTGTTCATGTTCCTCAGGGTCCTGGATGTGAAGTGATGACCTTTAGGTTTGCTGCCTAGCAGTTCACTGCCTTTCAAGAAGAAACAGGAAAAGAAAGCAAAAAGCTTTGTTTTTTTTATGTCACAGAAAGCTCCCTGATCCAGTGCAATCCAGAAAACAGAAATTATGTTCCTTCCATGCCTTGTGGGCAGGAAGCGGGCAGTAACACCTCTGTCACTGTTCACCAGCCAAATAGCTGATGATCACTGGGGAAATATTTCACACCCTTTGAGACTTTTAACTGTATGACTGAATTCCTAATTAGCAATCTAATTTATTCCATCATTTTTCTGTATCTGTTTGTAATTTCTTATCAATGTACTTATGCTCGGTATGCCAGTTGCCATAACAACTCCTTATTTTGGTCTCTTCCATCATTGTTTTCATGGTAAAGTTTTTTAGATTAAAGCTAGGTTGCATCCTCCCAGGATTGCTCAGAAGGTGTGACTTTTGTTCAGGAGAATAATGACCTCTTCTCTTTGGCCACAGGTGAAGATGGTGATTTGCCACAAGCTTATTACAAAATAATGGAAGAACCGATATAGACATAATTCCTTGAAAGCAAATAAAATACAGCATCCCTTTAAAAGAGACTTGAGCATGCATTATCTGAATCTGATTTGGAGCTTCTATAGGAAGATAAATTAACTATTGAAACTGCTACAAAGTATTAGGGTAATTTCTTCAGCCCTTGACTTGGAATTTGCATACTGAATTTTACTGTCTTCATAAAAAATGGGGTTTAGTACAAGCACAGGCTATAGAGGCTGAAAAGGTTTTCACTGAGAAAAGGCCAGTGGGTCACAAACCCATTAAGTAAAAGACTTTTAAGTCCTTTGTGGCTTAGTGAACTGAATGAACTAACTTTTATAAGCTGAAATCATGCAAGACAGATAAAAACAGCAGGTCTAACTGCCCCACCAACTTCAACACCAGCAAGGTCAAAATCTTGTCCATTTCTGTCTCTTTGGAGCACTGCAGTTTAAATAGTTTTGGCATAACCTGCCCTCTTTTTCTTTGCTTAGATAAACAATTGTACTTTAAGTAGTAACTAATTATTAGACTAATGTCATTGCTGCAGAAATACTTTTTTATTTTAGTAAATACTAACAGATGTACATTTACTGAAATTGTCTTGGAAGAATAACAGTGGCAATGTAACAGTTAAGGGATGAGTAAGAGTAATTAAATATAAAATATAATTATATATAATTATATATAAAAATAGTTATAAATAATAATTAAAGTAACATCAACAAATAGAACAGGTCCTTTAGCTTTACTGTAAGAGAATAAGGGGCAATTATTGGCAATCTTGTAAGAGCCACAAAACTTAACAATGCAAGTGGCAATGTTCTTTTGTGTTGTGTGGGTGGAAGTGCTTGTTATTTGTGTATTTGCATTTTAACTGGCCCGGAGAGAGAGGAAGAGAGAGAAAGAAACAGACTTCATTTAATTCAAACAAATATATGTTTTGTTTTTCAATTAGATCTTGTATTCCAGTACAGTACTGAATCTGCAGACCTATTGCTGGAGGCGGGTGGGAAGGGGGAAAATAGCTCAGAAAACAGTGCTACGTTCATCTAACCAGTTTTATTACTTTGTATGCTACAGTAATTCTCTCAGATAAAAAGGTAGGGTTTGGTGGTTTGGGGTTTTTTGTTTTATTTTGTTTTTATGTTGATGCATTTTAGACAGCATAATATCACAAATATGAGCAAATGCTCTGTGTGAAAACTGCAAGACCAATCAGAATTTATAGTAAACAATCATTTAATCCTGCATCTTCTAAATCCTGCATCATTGCCCTAGTACAGAAAAAGAAAGGAAATGGAGTATGGTTTGTCAAGTATAACCAATCTTTTTCTGTGTAAAATTAAGTTCTAATTCAATATATGAGAGGTCAGGGAAAAAAAAAAAAAAAAAAGCTTGATGAACAAGATAGTTTTCCACAGCTTTTCTGAAAGTAAAAATAAGGCTACTTATTTATGTGCTCAAGTAGATTTTCAGGATTCTGGTTAGAGGCATAATTTTAGAATTCTTTTAGTAAGACACAACTAAATTTTGCAGAAATAGATATTTCAGTTTACACTAATAATAAAATCTTCAGATTTTTATTATTCAGATTTGTTGTTATTTTAATTGCTTCCTGTACCAATGCTTAACAGATACAACTAAAAGTTCATTGGCATTGAAACTAAAAATCTGGACAATTCTAGTATGCATTGAAACTGATACATTAGAAAGGATGTTAAATAATTGTTTTTATATTAAGACATTTTTTGCATATGTGTGGAAAATATTGTTCAATTTCTACTGTTCTGTAAAGGATTTCTCAGTAGCTGTAATACTTTGATCACCCTTTTTTTTTTTACTTTTCTACCAGTTTTAGCAGCAAATAGGTGGCACATCTTTTCTATGATTTTGAAGCTGTGTTCAGTAAAGATGTTGGAAGTTAATGGCTTCCTTATTTTTACATGTAACTTCCTTCCATATGGACAAGAAGAAACATCACCATCAAGAAATTTATGTTATAAAATGTAATTTTATTCTGCTGCTTACAGACACTCCCTTAGGAAGTTCTCATGCAGGAGTAGCTATCTCTCCTACACACCTACAGAGGCATCTGCCTCTTTTGGAAGGCATCTTTTACTTGTTTAGGAACAAGTAAAGCTCCTATTTCTTCTTCTACTGGTAAGCAATATAACCAAGACAGTTGTGCAGGTGATCTTGACCGGCTTAGTACTGCCATAGAAACATAATTTCTGTCTGCAGTTCTCCTGTTACGTCTGTAGAATTGCTTTAAATATTTACAAATCAACTTATTATTATAAAAGCAAGACTCCTGGACCCTCTCTTCAGCTTGCCTTCCCACCCCTCTGCTCTGGTAGCTATTATTTTCATCTGGAAAGAAAAGTGTTTCAATATGTTTTCTCATCCAAATCTCAACTATATATCTACTGAAGAAAGCGATACTTTTAGATGTCTGTCTTACTGTGTTGTGTATGTAAGGTTCAGAAACATAGTTTGATTTACATAAGTGTTGTCAGTTTACAATAGTTGAGATGTTTTCACAACAGCATCAAGGATTCATAGCACTGGCACTTTTTAGTTTTATAATGTCTTACAGTACTTTCAAACTAAATGTATGTGAGCATGAAAAAGCCTTTATTTTAATTGACTGTGGGGACACATAAGTTTGAAAACAAGTAGAACTGCCTTTTTCACACAAGTTTGTATATATAGTTTATCTACAAATCCTGTTCCCATGGAAAACTGATATGACTGCTGTTTTGTGTTGCTTTTTTTCTGTAGATCAACTAAACCTTTCAGTGGATAGGCTTCAGTGGTCAGCACCTAAAGTCAATATCTGTCAACATCTTAATGTACTCAGATAGCTACTTTTCTCCTAAACATGGTAATCTAGCCTAGTTCTGTTACAAAAATTGGAATATAAAAATGGATCCTGCAGTCACAGCCAAATTCTGCAAACACTTATGCATGTACTAACCATAAAAATATACTTATTAGATACTTTGGGTTTTAGGTTTGCCTTTTCTCCATAGTAACATAAACACTTTGTTATATAAAGGCATGCTAACAAATGAAACTTCAATTTAGCAAACATTAAAGAACAAGCATCAGAAACAGGGCAGGTATCATTTTCACCTTTCAGAAAGAAAGGAAAACTGAAGCATGGTACAGTATATCTTCTACTGATAATGCCTGGTAACAGGGAACTGAACACATATAAATCACTGGAAACAGATGTGCTGGGATCAGAAGGGAAAAACAACATGCCAGGGGACAACTGTTGATTCATCCATGTTGTGTTCCAGGGCAAAAGCAAAGCTGCAATTCCTCTTGAAACATATTTCAGGTCAGATAAAGAAGGTCATTTGACATAGACAGACCATGTACAGAATCACAGAATTATTGAGGTTGGAAGGGACCTCTGGAGGTCATCTGGTCCAACCAAACTACTCAAGCAAGGCTATCTAGAGCTGGCTGCCCAGGACATTATCCAGACAGTTTATGAATACCTCCAAGGATGGAGCCTCCACAGTCTCTCTGGGCAACCCATGCCAGTGCTAGGTCAATCCTCACAGTGCAAAAGTGTTTTGTGATATTCAGAGGGAACCTCCTGTGTTTTAGTTTGTACCCGCTGCCTTTTGTTCTCTCATGGGACACCACTGAAAACAGCCTGACTTTTTTCTTTAGCTTTTAGATAAAGCTCTTCTTCTTTACACTCTCCCTTCAGATATTTGTACACATAACAGAATCACAGAATAGTAGGGGTTGGAAGGGACCTCTGGTGATCATCTTTTCCAACCCCCGTGCTTGACCAAGTACATCTAGACCAGGGGGCACAGGACTGTGTCAAGGTGGGTTTTGAATGTTTCCAGGGAAGGAGACTCCACAACCTCCATGGGCAGCCTGTTCCACTGCTCTGTCACCCTCACAGTAAGGAAGTTTTTTCTCATGTTTAGGTGGAACTTCCTGTGTTCCAACTTGTGCCCAGTGCCCCTTGTGCTGTCACTCAACACTACTGAAAAGAGTCCAATCACATCCTCTTGACACCTACCCTTCAGACATTTATAAGCATTGAAAAGATCCCCCCTCAGTCTTCTCATCTCCAGGCTGAAGAAACCAGGTCTTTCAGCCTTTCCTCATAAGGGACATGCTCGTTGTTCATCCATGTGGGTCTCCTGGCTCCTCTGCCTGACTTCTTCCTCACAAGGATGCACTGATCTTGAGCTGGGAGGAGGTGGTCCTTAAATACTGTTCAGTTCTCTTGGATCCCCCTGCCTTCTAGAGCCCTAGTCCATGGGATTCCTCCAAGCAGGTCTTTGAATAGACCAAAGTTGGCCCTCTTGAAGTCCAAGGTTGTAACCCGACTCGTAGCCCTGCTTCTACCACTCAATATCCGTGGTCACTGCAGTCAAGTCTACCCCCAACTCTCACATCCTCAACCAGCCCTTCCTTGTTTCTTAGGATAAGGTCAGGCAGCACATCTTGCCTCACTGGCTGCTGTACCACTTGCATCAAAATATTGTCCTCAATGTTCTGCAGAAACCTTCTGGATCATGCATGGCTCGCCATGTTGTTTTTCCAGCAAATAGCAGGGTGGTTGAAGTCCCCCATGAGAAACGGCCTACGATTGTGAGGCTACTTCCAGCTGTCTGTAGAAGGCTTCATCACTTTCCTCTTCTTGATCAGGTGGCCTATAGCAAATGTCCACAACAGTATCGCCCATATTTGGCTGTCATTAATTTTTACCCACAAGCTCTCAAGTTGTTCTCCTTCCACTCCTGGGCAGAGCTCGATGCATTCCAGTTGCTGCCTCACATAAAGAGCAACTCCCCCACCTCACCTTGCTGGTCTGTCTTTCCTGAAAAGCCTGTAGCCATCCGTGACCACATTCCAGTCATGCGAGCTACCCCACCATGTCTCTGAGATGCAATGAGATCATGACCCTGCTACCGCACACAGACCTCTAGTTTCTCCTGTTTATTCCCCATGCTAGTTGCATTGTTGTACAGGCATTTCAGAAAGGTGCTTGAGTACACAGGTTTCCGCAGAGGGGTGCATGAGGACCCACTATAGTCACGAGGTGGTTGGTCTCTAGGTTGCCATCTCATGAGGCCACTAGGGCACATTTATCATTGCTCTGGTTGTCCTGTTTTATTACCCCACTGTGTGTGGTGGCATTAGCATTGCTGGTTGGTCCCCCTTCCCCCAGGTTCCTTCGTTCAAAGCTCTCCTCACCAAGTTTGCCAGCCTTCTGCCAAAGATTCTCTTGCCCCTTCCTGACAGGTGTAGTCCATCCCTCCCTAGCAGTCTATGGTTGTTGAAGAACGTCCCATTGTCATAAAAACCAAAACCCTCATGTTGACAACAGCCGTGTAACCAGGAGTTGGTTTGCATTTTTCACCTATCGCTAGTCACCCATTTTTCTCCAACAGGTAATATGGAGGAGAAGATAACTTGGGCACCACTATTTTTGACTTGCTTTCCCAGAGCTTTATAGTCTTCCTTAGTTATGGCCAGTCTCTAGCTTGCAGTGTCATTCGTGCCCACATGGAAGAGTAGCATAGGATTTTTTTCTGCCATGTAAATAAACATATCCTCAATTGCTTTGCTGAATTAAGGATCTTAACAGTCAAGTCCAATCCATCTGTTTCATCATTCTGTCAATTCTGTACACCTTATGAATGAACATTTGCAAAAAAAATCCCGCAAAACCAAACCTGTAAAAATTATCTAAAATAAATACAAATTAATGACTTTTATATATTGCTTTTATGCTTTACAGTCACGAGTAAGAAGGAAATTTATTGTATTACAAAAGTAAAACATATAGATAAGTTAAATGACTGCTGCATGCAAGTGCAAATGTATCAGAAGCGAATATATGTGTTTCCCTTCTCCTTTCAAACTTATCCAGATGTTTTTGTTCCCTTTCTCCCACAGGATCCTTTGAGAGCTCATTGGTGATTGGTTGTTTCCATGTAACCATCATCTACTTTGAGAGGTCTGTTCCTTTTTTTTTTACTTTTAGGAAGTGAAAAAAAGTATTAGTTAAGAGAGGTTAGTAACAATAGTAGATGGAGGAAAATCTTTCTGGATATTTCTGTTTCAGACAATCTTTCAAAAAGGCCACACTAGTAAATGAGATTTTTAGCCAGATAAATAAAGCGTAAGATTAACAATAAGACCTACTGGGGGAAATCCTGGTCTTAACAGATGTGTCCACTTGGATGATGTGGTGAGGGAAAGCAAAGCAAGTAGTTCCAGACACTTCTCTGGCAATAAAGCCATCTTCCTGATGCAGGTTGGCCAGGCTAGGAGGTATGCTGCTGAGCATAAAACACAGCACAAGCTGGCAGAGATCCTGCTGTGTTACGCAGGATCAGGGCACTCATTCCTTTACTCTCTTTTGAAATCAACTGGCCTAATTGCACAGCAGAAAGCATAAACTGGTCTTTTTCATGATTCTTGCAAGGACAGTAAGAATGCTCAGCCACAGAAAGTAAATCTCTTAGCAAAGAGGCTAATAACAGTGTAGACTGGATCTATAGATAGAAGTTCACCAGCTTTCTTCTATGGGACATCAGCTATCTATCTGCTCTAGTATGAAGAAGTGGGTTAGATGACAACTTGACTAACCTGAGCTTACGAAGAACATTTTTAGAATGCACATGTAGGAAGAAATTTCTGTAGGTTCAGAACTACTGTTAATAAAGGTACTGAAAGTGCATAATAATGTCGCTGTTCCAGGAGGAATAAAAATAATTTGAATAAGACTGAGAAATAAAGTGCAGGAAGGGCATGATTCTATTTGATAGATATTGATTTCATTTAGATTTGCTAAGTATGGGTAATTGGGTGGGTGTTGTGAATAATATTAGAAGATGTGAATAACAAGGGCATGTGTTAAAGATGTAATTTTAATGAATAGAAGAAGATTGAATTTTAATGACAAGAAGAAACTGAATAAAATTAGGAAAAACCTCTTGTAGTCTTCTTTTTTAGTTTAACCCTAGTGTCCTGGATGTAAACCTGAAGTTTAAAATGACATAAATAGAATTCCAGTAACTTGACTGAAGTGTTAAATTTGGTCAGTCTTTTTATTTTTTTATCCTAGGGAGGAACTCTGTACTTCAGTATCTGCATAAAGACTAGATGCAGGCTAAAGGATCAGCAAAGCAAATGGCTGATTTTAATAAAGACGATTATTAAAATAAATTTTCATTATACATATTGAATTCAAGTATCATGGGTTAACCTGGATGACTTGTCATAAAATAGCCTGCCTTGCAATCATCTGGATTTCACAGAAGTAAAGTTCAAACTGGCAGAATCTTCCCATATAGTTTTAAGACACAGAAACCGTAATGTAGGAGAAAAGGGAGCTGGAGGGTGGGAATGGAGAAAAACCAAGAAAACCAAAAAACACTACCAAAAAAAAATCTGCACTCTGCAGATCTTAGTATTCTCATTCTGACTTTCAGGATTGTTAATGGTCATCCTTAAATACATATATATTTTTTCAACAGAAATGAGGAATAAATCTAAGGGGGAGCTCCCCCCCACCAAAAAAAAAATAATAAAAAAATTTAAAAAGAATCCATGAGCAACAACCCAACATTCCTGCAGGTAGGAGCTCAAACTAGCCAATTTCAGTGATAAAACCTATATACCTCAACTTTAGCACTGATGTATATAGTTACAAAATCTAGACGTAACACACTTCAAACATGCAGTGGCGATATGTGTTACCTTCGCAGCTGCTGCGTACCATGTTGCACTCAGCAGTGATAGTAATCATCATTTCTGTAAGACACTCACATCTGCCCACAGGAACATGAATGCATCACCTGTAAATCTGAAGATAAACATATCCTTACATTTATCCAGATAAGTTGTTTGATAATATGATATGCTTTTATTTAATCACCACAGGACTTCTTAAAAATCTAATCTGGAAGACGATAAACATAAATGAAGCAGCATACATTAATATTTTTGAAATGTAAAAACCATCTTTTTATAATCACTGTTTCCTATTACTTTCTCCCAGACTATATCTTCATCTGTCAGAGATACATTTTACTTGGTCTTCATGTCCATAGAAAACATCCTCAAGATCCTGTATAACTTATGGGAATCCTAGTTTTAACCATTAGAATACAATAATTTAAATATTCACCAATAATTTAAATGTTCACCAACTATAATAATTTAAATATTCACCAACTAGTGGGAATAGCTGTGTAATTATTTTTGAAGTGAGATATGTGGCCCAGATTAGTTCGTGTTTTAAATTACATTGTGAAGAGGTGATATTAGTTATTGTTTGAATTCTCCTGTGTTCTGATGGAGTCTTAACCCTTTCTTCTGACTTCCCCAGCTTCAAGCTTCAAGCTTCTTATGACTTCCCCAGCTTCAAGCAATGATATACATGCAGCTTTGAACTAACATGATTTGCTGGAGTCCTTTCACATCAAGATAACCTTAGAATTCCTGATGTGGTATGATCAATATAGTTAAAACTGAAGGTGGCAACCATGTCCAGTATAAAGATGTTTGTCATAGTGACCAAAGTAAATTATGTTTTCCTAGTGCTTTAACTTTTCTTTGTAAGTATCATGTATATTTCAGATGTTAAAATGTATTAATAGCTGTTCTTGAGGTCCCCCTAGGTCTACCAGAAGTTGAGGGTTATTCTGTGCTTCATTGAAGAGGAGTTATTTTTCAGTTTTGTATAAAACTCCTAATTCAATTTGTGATGTTGAGATATAAAAAAATTAGTAGTCCACTTGTAAATGTACACATGTAAACACTTGTAGTACAGGGCTAACATTTTGAAAATGCCTGAATGATGTAAAATCCTACTCTCATTTTCTGAAGTGATTTAGACTTTTTAGAAAAAGAGAATACTGAACTATGAAAAGAATCCTATTTAGAGCTGTATTACATAAGAAGAACAAAATTAATTGCAAGCACTCTTTCCAACATATGAAGTATGGTTATGAAGTATTTCATGTTGCCCAAATCTAACAAGCTGTGCAAGCTGTCCCTCCACAGTACAAGTACAACTAGATACTCATAAAATTGTGATTTTTAAGAAAAAGAGAAAGATGAGAAAGGTTCTTTTTTTTTTTTTTACAGTCTGTTTATAAATATTTTGGATTATAATTATTTCCTGGTTCTTCATGCATTTATGTTTTTGAGGATAAGTTCTACAATTCATTCCTTCTGGCCACATAAAAGAAGTTGACAGTGAAGGTTCACCTAGTTCCTAACATAGAAGCCTCCCTATTTAATATAATAGATGAGAGAAATAACATTAAATAAGTATTCTACAACTGGAACAGGCTTTTTTTTGAACTGCAGGATCCATGGGGAAATTCTAGCGTTAGGTTACAAGCTTTTAATCTGAAAAACTGGAATTTGCTGTGGTCTTTCTTTTTCTTGGCATTTTTAAGATGCAGTACTATAATCATCATCATCTACAGCCACTAGGATCTATATTGTGGGGAATTAAATAAGAGAAAAAAAATCAATTGATGATACCTCTTTCTACCTGAAGTTAAATGTACTGCATATTTTCTTCTGAAGTCATCAAACCACACTGAAAAGTTACCATATCACTTGACTTCAAGTTAACAGATATAAAACTAAGCAGCCTTCTCAGCAGTAGAACACACATACACAAAAATTAAACCAATTAATTCCAAACAGGAGATACAGTGCAAAATCACTTTGCATTTGACACTGGTACATTACTGGATAGAATTTTCAGATATCCTGATTAAAATTTTTGTGAAAGAGAAGAAGGGATTTTCCTTTCAAAACCTTTACCAGTTTTATGATAGACTTATAAATAGGTGAAAATCCCTTATTATAGAGATATTTATAGTATCCTTCCCATCAAGCATTCAGTGGTTCATATCTGCTGAATAATGTTGTAGCTCATGTATCCATAAATGCTCTGTTGTGTAGTGGTAGTGGTGGGGAAACATGTGTAGGGATTGCTAGGTATTTCTTTCTAAATACATTGGCATACATTTTGATGATGGCTCTGATGGCATTGTGTTTTACAGTGTACTGTAGCAGATGAATATATCATTTTCTTCTTGTCTGTTTTAAAACGGTGTTTTAGCTGTGTCACTTAAAAAGAAAATAAATCAAATGAAGAAAGAAAATAGGTGAGTGGGTAGGAAACCTACAGTAGGTACTCAGCTCTGTTATTGCCCATCTAACCTTCTTACATTTCCTCTTCCATCTTCCTCTCTCTTGCTACCATTGCTTGTGTCCTGTATTTTGACTGTAAATACTTTGGAGCAAAAATTGTTACTCTTTGTCAAAGTGTAGCATCAATCTTTGGAAGCTGATGCACTGCTATTTCCCTAAAAAGAAAGCTATGGAGACTGTAATAAATATTACTACTGGAAACATGTTTTTTTATCTATTCGTATAACCTTTCAGTACACATTCCAGTGCAAGCCTTTCAATGGCTGGTTATTCTATCAAAACTACTAAACAAATCTGGTTTTCTAATATTTCTTTTGGTATGAAAATTTAGTTCAAATTAATGCCCTGTGTTTTTCTTCTATAGGAAAACGTGGGACTTTAGGTTACTACTGCTAATACAATATTAGACATCCATGAAGCTTACACCTGCCACTCCAAGACTTTATGTTTTTCTTACAGGCCACAAGAACCATTTCCAGACAGAGGGAGAGAAGGGAAGAGAGGGAAAGGCATCTCTAAAGTTAAGAAGAGATAAATCCAGACGGCTAGTTTCTCTGAGTTCCAATGACCTTCTTTTGAACAATCTAAACTTCTTGATGCATTATTTGGTCAAAGAGCAAGAACCAGCTTGTAAATAAACACCCATTTGTTCATTGTTTGCTGTTAAAATAATCTATTATTCTTCTTTGCTAAAAAGAAAGCAGAAGTAAGCAAATAAAAAGAGTAAAAGGTAAATACTACTATAATAATATTGTAAATAAAAAAGATTCAGCAAGCAGCAGAACTACCTCTGTACAGACTTTTTAAATATGACACTTCCTTTATCCCCTTACCTATTAGGCAAACATATAATGTCCTGAAAGAAATTCTGTGTCAAGCTCTAATCCTGTTTGTCTTTACACATTTGAGTATCTTCACTGGAATGCAGCAGAGCTCCTTGTGAAAGTATGGCTAGTCATGTTTTCTGCTAAACACGTCTGAGAATTTCAAAGTAACTATCATTAACTGGGCAATAACATCTGACTAAACTTTCATGGATAAATTACAGCAGAGTATCAAATGACTGGCAGGTGATTAATGACAGTTATAGTCCTATAGGTTATTTCAGAATTACCTTTCTTTTGTCACATCCTATCATATGTATCCCTCAGTGCAAGATCTAAAGATCTGCTTCTGTTGGGGACTATGCTAATTCAGATAAGAGCATAAATTAAGAAATTTACTGGTTTTCAAAAGATAACATAGACCTTATTTTTAATTGTTCATATATCTATACACGTGTCCTCAGTTTGCAGCTTTGCAAGTACTTGACCACAGACTTGATGTTAATAGCATAGAGCTAAAAACATTCCATAAGGACATTGATCCGGAGTTGAAAACCTTACATTATTTAGAAAGTTATCCATTTATTAGGAATGTTGAAGAAAACTCAACTGGTTGTTAATCAGAAATACATTTGAACTAAAATATTTTGGTCAGGTAGAAAAAATATGTGCATGACATAAGTGGATTTAGTGTATAATACTATATCTGATCAACAAGTCATACAGTCAGAAAGACCTTTTTTTAACAGAAATACATTAGAATGTCTTAGGAAATATGTACTAGATTATTATGATGAAGTATAATTACTGACTGCACAGAACAATGTAGTTACATGAAATTTGCAAAAACTACAAGCTATTAGCTTCAAGGAGGCATCTCCATCAAGATTTGCAGCGCTCAGGCTGAAGTTGAAGAAAGACAACTAAACAACGAAGGAGAAAAAAAGGAAAAGGCAAAATTAATTAATCAGAAATGTTACTTACAGCTTTTAGATCACATTACTAGATCTTTCAGTAAGAAAATTTACTTGTGTAGTAGATCTGACACAGTTCTCCCTTGTGATTGGAGGACTGACTCATTCTCTACCTATAAGATGATTTAGTTATATATGGAAATATTCTGAATCACAGCCTTGAATAATATTCAACACACTTTCTGAAAATACATCTTTACAAATAAGGAAAGCCATCTTTCAGAGTAAAATCATTCAGTCTCCTGGATTAAATTGATTTACATAAGCATTGTGGAGAGGAGAATTACCCCCTGGCATTAAACCCAATCTCCACAGATGGTCTTTTTGATCTGTTAAACAGATTTTCTGTATCCTTAGACAATATCTTAATTGCTTATGCCCTCACATAAAAAAAAATATATATATATATATATTCAATTATCCTTAAGGAGGCAGGAATAACCATTTATATGCTCTTCATAATACTGTGAAAATATATTAAATATTGTTCACCAGGAAAGAAGAAGGATTACTTTTAATAACAAAAAATATACTGAAAGTTCTGCGTGTTTTTCATTACCGCTTTTTCTGCATGAATTCTAGATTAAATATCCTCTGGAATTGTATCCATATTCCAAGCTTTCTTTTGTGACATTTCCAAAGTATGTGGATTACTGTGGTAAAATTTGCATATCTAGTAGAAAATTGTTCCACATAGTACAGCTTTTCTGGGTTCAACACTACATAGCACAAAATTTGTTAATTCTGTTTCCACAACTTTAGTAACATCTTCAAAGATAATCAGAGGCTTTAATGAAGAAGCACTATAGCTTTTATTTTCTATCCTACAATATTTGAGATAACCACCACGGGGTCCAGTGTTTTTGCCTTTACGGCAAGAAAAGATGCAAGATGCAGGCTACCAGATTTCCATTCTCTCTCTCCAGCTAGAAGACCATTCCTTCTGTTTATGCCAGTTGGAGGATATTTCGTTATGTGATTTGCATAGAACTATCAACATATCTCTTTAACAATCAGTACTGGATTATAGTATCCTGGTTCCTTCACTTTCCTCCTCAGCCTGTACTCTGTAGGATTTGCAGCAGATCTACAGGAAAGACATTTGCCTCCTTAATGATAATTTCATGTGATTCATTTATGCATGTAAAGAATCATGCAGGAAGGATAGAACATGACTATTTCATTTAGAAACAAGTGAAGCAGCCTACATGCCTGGTAACTTGTAAAAAATTTGACTCAGTAACCATAACTACATTATATGCACCTGTTTATAATGCTGATTACAAATAGTTGAACAGCTGCCAATATTAGAGTACACACTGTTAAATACAGGCATGTATCTGCCAATTATTGCATTATCTAAACACACATTTCAGATCAGACACTAATGTTTTAAGAAACATATTGAAAGTCAGGATGATAGAGTGTTTATGATTAGGTAAAAATTACTTTCTGAATCATAATGTATTATGTAGGATACCCTTTTATATCTCTGTCTCTCCACAGCTGATAGTTCTAAAATGAGATTACTGAACCCAGCAACATACATAATTTGAACATTAATGGGTATATTATTATATTAAAAAGGGTGCGTATGCTGGTGTGTGTGAGAATTACATTCTGACTTAGTTATTAGACAAAAAACTCCCAAACTGAACCAGAGAGTCAAAACTGGAACTGGAAGCAAGAGGACTACATCTGTCTAAGCTTTATAGAACTAAAGGAAGAGATACACAGTAGTTAATTCCTTAGGTCACTGCAGAAATAACAGATATCAGTAATGTTAGGTACACGTCATGTTAAAGTTGACCTTTAGCTAAAGCATGAAGGCCAATCAAGTAGAAGACACTACTGAGTTGCTCTCACATTTCCTTTTGCATGTGGATGAAAGTGGGGAACCTCTAGTCGTTTTTCCAACAATGTAAGTAAATCTTTCACAAACATTTTAGACAAAATTTTACCTATGCTCCTTAAGAAGCCAGAAAACAATGTTCTGTTGTTCATGTCTACAGACTTTTTTTTATTAGTAAAACAATACCAACTGCACAGCAATAACAGAAACAAACAAAAAAAATTTGAGCCCTGCCTTCCAAAGCACACCTGTACCACAAGCTACTGTATATCCTGAAGGAACCGAAAGTGTGATCTTATTTTTATACAGTACAAAATAACTGGAGCTAATGTAACAGTTCAAAGAGAAACTGTGCGCAATATGCACAACTGGTAGACTCAGAAGCACAGGCTAAAGACATTTAGACATATATTTAGATTTTTTACTTGCTTAAATAGTGTTCTGGCTGAAACACTATTCACAAAACTGAATATGATTACATATTTATGTTGAAGTCATATCAGTTGTATTTTTTATTTATACTTTTTCTAAAACCACAATTAACACAGTCATAGAAACCTTGTTCAGCTGGTATTTTCTTGCCTGGTGAACCTAAGATATCACTTCATGAAAAAGTGTCTCTGCTGGTTGCAGTGCACTTCTGCTGTTCTATTTACACAAAGACTTAAATGAATTGACTGAACTGAGTGAGGAGCCTATACACAGTACTCAGTAAATCCTGAAAACATGGATCCACTTTGGACAGCTTCCCAGGACGGCTCTGTCAGCTAAATATCATTCAGGAGGCAAATTCCTCATTTGCCTCAAAGATTGCCTGCATGCCTTACCTCAGTTCCCTCTCACATTATTTTCTTTGGTGACTCGGTTGTCTGATTTTTTAGTTTGTAATTTTTAGGTTTTGTTTTGACTACCCCATTTAAATTCATATGCCAGTGGTACTGTGGTTGATATAAAAATATTCAAACACTGTATAAATGTCTAACTTCTCTCTAATAACTGGCATATAGATTTTTTTTTTTACATGCACAGTTTGTGTCAGCACATAAGAGTTTTTCGATTTTTAACCATAGCAAAACTTAAAGTTGTGGAAACGCTTGATCATAAATGCATAAAAACAGGAATAATATTCTGTACTAAAATCTGTACACTAAAATTTGTACACTAAGGTTTATAAAAATATACAGATTTCTCTATTATCCTATTTATCTTAGCCTCTTTCAAATCACATGGATTTTTATATTATTGTTCCCTGAGGTTATACATCTTTGTTGGCTTCGAAGATTATACTCCTTTTTCCTCTGCCATTATGGCAAAAAAAGCATGCCCTTTTTGCCTAAGTAAAACACAAAGTTGTTACATTCTTTAATTTAACAGACTGGAAATGCATTTGTTATTAAGTGTTTAGTGTTCTAATCCTGCACACACAAAAAATAATAAACCAATTAATTATTTAAGTAGTGAATCACTTGAGGCGCTGGCAAGAAATATTGCTGTCATATGGCCAAATGATGGTATCTACACTGCTTAGTCTTAAAAATGTGAGGCAGCACCTGTCATGCTTTCACTTTTTAGCCATCCCATAAATTCTATTGAGAAAATAAGAAGTTGAATGTTGTGACTGGATTGCCTGATATCTTGGACATCACTCATTGTACATAGCGAACATATATATATTTAGAATTTTATGTCAGCACAAAATATATCTAGCTAGTATAAATTCTATATAAATTTAGAGTTTTATCTCATCATAAGGAGGTGTATGGCACTAGTTTACTATGAGTAAAAGGAGAAAAATTATAATGTCAACATCAGCGGGTGGTAAACAATTAACATGCCAGCTGTGGTGCATTCCATGTTTTTTTTACATGCCAGCACAATCAATATAAAATGATTGAGGTGGATCAAGAACATCTGATGCCTTTTTTGCAGGCCTTGCAAGAAACTTGGTACCTACCCATGAGTAACGCTGCTGTAAGCCTTGGGAGTCTAGCAAAAAACTTGAAAACTTTTGTTACATCCCATGAAAATAATTAAAAAATAAGAACAGATTCCTAAGGAATTGATGAAATTTTATACCAGTATCTTTTTCATCCTTTAAAAAGAAGTTACTTTCCCCCACATAAACATCTCTAATTTTGCTGTATAGGATTAGATTAAATAAGGACTCTAATATCATAAGCCAGTTCAAGAGAGCTGTGACATTTTATAAAGCTGGAAGTCTAATACAGGAGCTTACTCACATCTCTTGTACTAATGTAGGACAGTATATAATCATTAAACCCAAATATTTAACTGACAAACAGACATCCATCTGATTCACTGTTTCCTGAGGCAATAACTACAACACAACTGACAGGTCAAACTTAGCTGCACCTAGATCAGCTTTCAGAGGCTATCACTCTGAGAAGTGGAAACACAGGAGGTGGCGTAGAAGAGCACAGGCTGGTAAGCAGAGGGGACAGGCTTGGCAATGGAGACCCTATAGCTAAAAACAGTGTTCCGGTGCTCCACTAGAGAACTGCAAGCCAGGACTTGAAAAAGTCAAGTTGAGGTGGAAACAAAGGTGAAAATTCGTGCCTGACATATGCAAAAGGTACCATATGTAGTAAAATCAGATGTAACATGAACTTGCAGACCAGCAAAGAAACCAAGATCTAAAAACATGTTAGCAAACATAAAAATGACCTCAGGCACATCCTAGATTGAGGAAGAAGAAACCACCTATATCAACATGATATTCCTGGTTGAAGGACTCAAGCTGATGATAATTTGTTGCACACCTCCTCTCCTGTTCACCTTCTTATAACACCAGGGTGATGCCATGAACAAAAGACACAATAAGAAAATAAGAACAATAAGAGGAGCAGTGCAAAAGTAAGCATGACACCAGGAAAAGTGAGAGTTACTAGGAGGTGTATATATAACAAATTTAACTGTATTATTATTATTATTATTATTACTGTTATTTTTTCCTGTATAGTAGCATTCCTTTTATTTTTTTTTTCCTTTTCTTTCTTTTTGTATAATTACTAGGTCTGGAATAATAATAATTCTTGGATTAGGGTTTCAGTTTTGCTAACAATAAATTCTTGGCTTTATATAGAGTGTGTTTGCTCATAATAGGATTTTGAGTGTAACAGAAGTAACCTATGGAAATAACTAGGAAAAGTAGATGAAGTGACTAATGATTGGGTGACATCATAAAAAGTAATGTCGACAGGGCAGCCACACAAAGTTGAGATCAGGCAACTGGCACTATAAATCTTGGGTGATGAATATTTGGGGTTGAGAGTAGGGAAAGGTGCACCAAAAACCCCAGAGGACCACCTGCCAACAGGCCTGGCAGTGTGGGGAGCAGAGGAGATGCAAGACAGGAAGCATCAGAGCCATCTCCTTGTCTTCATTGCAGCCTGGACAGCATAAACAAAACGTAGTGCACAAATTTAGTCAGAGGCACCACCACTCCATCCTTATGGCTGATTTGAGCATGTCACCCATTGGCGAGTGTGTGTTGGAGATTTCTTCTGGGAAGCCATGCAGTGGATTGTAGATAGCCTGTAAAAGCGATGGGTCAAGGGTGAGTGGAAGGTGGTATGAGTGTTGTGCTAATAGTTGTTGTTGCTGTTTAAGGAGCATTTGTTTGCTAAAATTTAGCATCGTTTTACTGATTTTACTTCATAAAATAGTAATTGAACAAGCATTTGAATGAAGGAAAGGGTCACCTATTTCTGTAGCATAACACATTCCCCACAGTAATTTTCCGCATGCCAAAGTACAACATAACAAAATATGGTGTACAGTGTGTGCGCTGGAAGACACTGAAATTTTGAGAGCTGAAAATTGATCCTTGTATTCCAGCACCAAATATTTCTGCATAAACTGGTGGAGAATCTTACCAAGATAGAGCTACCCAAGACAATATAGGGTATTTTAGAGAACTTAGATTGGTAGATAAAACATTAACATCCAGTTTGGCCTGGATTTTCCCTTAAGGGAAAACAAAGAAGAAAAAAATCCCAAGAAAAACAAGATAATCACAGCTAGAGATTTCAATTTCAGTATCAACAGAATTAAGGTATTATAAATTATGGGAAAGGGGAAAGGGGACAAGAGGATGAAGAGTTGTTATACACAATTGTGCTGTAGGAAAAAAGTTGGTCCTTGGCCTCCTCTTCCATTTCAGATTGAATGCTTAATGAAGTCAACAATCTTAGAAAAAAATATAAGCTTCATTTTAAAAAATAACATCTGAAGGCATGATTTAGAGGGACTTCATACTGTGCTTTTTTGACGGCTAAATGGTATTTCATCTTGCTTCCCCAGCTATCCATTTTTTCTGTCCTTTCTATTCCCTTAATTTTTCCTCTTTAGTCTTTTATAAGCACTTTTCTGTCCTATTAATATTTCATCTTTTACTCTCACTTCCCCTTTCCTCACCTTCTCGCCTCCCAGGCCTCCCTCTTGTTTAATACAAGGGAAGGAAGTTTATTGCTATTATTCCTTTCTTTAATGTTTTAAAACAGTGGGTCAGCATATACAAAACACAAAACCTTTTTAAGCTTTCCAATACAGTTCTCATGGTCTGTCTCGTCTGACTCTAAGACTATTTACAAGCTTTCTTCACAATGTTGCTTCTGGGAAGAAAGATGCATATTCCTCATTGCACATACAAATTTGAAAAATTTACATTTATTTTTAGTGGTAAATTTCTCAGTATCTTTGCTCAGAAAATCGAAAAAAAAGGAAATTTTCCTTGTCCCTGGATTCACTTGGATTGCAGTAAATCTCCATCAAAGCAAGTAAGATAATGCTTACGCTGGGAGCATTGTAGCACCTGCTAGGCCTTACTGGTGTCCAGAATGCATTGTCTACAGAAAGATGGAAAGCTACAGGAGAATGGTTTCTTGGATCATTGGGGTTTTGGGGTTTTTTTTGGTTGTTTTCCCCACACACACCCACCCACCAGTGGCTTATTCCTGCCTTATTATGAAGATATGAAAAGGGATGCTTCAGTACTGATTGGTGGATATTGTCAATGTTGTTCTGTGTGAAGTGTGACAGAAAAGTGATACTGATAAAGGAAGCCCAGATTCATTTCCCAGTCAAAATGCTTTCTGATTCCTGAACTGGTTTCTAAACAATTGTTTCTATGCACAATTGTTAAAAAGACTGTCAAAATAATCTTTAAAACCCTATAGATCTCTACATTTATTCTCCCCTTACAGAGAATTTCGTGTTGCACATGGCCTTCTCTATTTCATCACTGGTTGCTGGATTAGGACGGAGAAATGTAAACACCTGTGTACTCACTCATCACTAGGGGGATGACAGGAGGAAAACGGTTCACTTTACTTCTGCAATGGTGCTAATACTGTATTTCTAATTAATAATGGCAGTGCAAATCTCCCAGGGTAGACATTCTTTTAGGTTTTGTGTTTAAATCTGAATAAATCAAATACTATTTTGACTGGGATTTACTTCTGGGTAAACTTGAGTATATTGGTGGTCATGCTAATGTTTCTTCTGAGTATCTTTTGCCTCAGGGAGCCAATTATTGTGGCAAAATTAAAATGTAATCTGGTTTTACTATGATATTTCCACTATCCAATAATTGAATTACTTTGCAAATTAAGGATCTCACATAATTTTGGTCTTTCAAATGGCTCCCTGTGGCACTGAATAAAAAAAAAAAATCAGAAGTAACACAAGGAAAATAACCCCAATCTGAATTAGAAAACCTTCCCAACTAAGTCTGTTGTCATCCCCCAGCCTCATTCAAGTTTGTGTTTCAGAGGAAGAGACGTTTTTGCAAGAAAAATTATCAAGGTAGTGTTTGTTATTTATCCAAAAATCATGTAATTTGCTTTTATTCTAGCTGTTAGCTGGCAGAAGTCTGCTTTGTTTCATTATACTATTAGATCTGATAATTTCAGAACTGTAATGCAATAATAGGTCTATGCTATCACAGGTGAAACACTTGAATGAATCTGCTTGACTTGATCAAAAGGCCATAGCATGTTTCTATAGGTATAATCAGAATTTATTCAGCATTCAGAAAAAGATAAATAAACAGTCCATAACTGGAGTAGGTATTTCTTATTATTTTCTGGATTACACCTACGTATTACAATGGGGTGTATTTACTTTAGATTATATGGCATTATATTAGGATAGAAGCTGGGTAAGGAGAAGAGAGGAATATAATTCTTTTAAGAGGCTATACATTGTCGACCCCAGTAAGTGCATTCTAAGGTCTGAAGAGACAAGCGCATATGTAGAACCAAATAAGAAATGGCACATTGGTACATTAATGTACCTGATATTTGTTTGGTTTTCTTTCTTTTTTATTTCTTCTTTTCTTCCCAGCAGGTATCATTAAGCAGGGGGAATTCACATGGCAAAGTTTCAGGTTTCCAGTGCCATCTTTCAGTGTTTTCTGTAGGCTTTTGAGATAAAAATGAGACCTGAAGTAGTAGTAGGATGTGACAATGGCCATAATCATCTGTGTCCGTTTCCTTATCACACAAGTTTATTTAGAGTGGTATATAAAATAGTCCATCTGGAACATCCATTGTCATAGGCAACATCAGAACACTGTTGATTTGCTGCAGCTGCTGAACTGCTATTTTCTATCCATTTTCTATGCAATATACAAGTCTTACACAGTAGGAATACAGTCTTCTGCCTGGAAAATACTATTCTGAAATACTAAGATCAAAAGTAACTGACAGTAGAGGTATGCACACAAAGATATTTCTAACAAATTATATATTATGAATATTGCCTTCCGTACTAAATATATAGGGTTCTTGTAATCATATTTTAGCAAATGACTGGTGAGCGAACCTCCAAAAGATAAGAAAATGAGATAAAATTCTATCTGCTAAAAGTAGCTATGTCTTCTGTATCTGCAAAGATATTTTTTACCCATCAAGTAATGCAGTGCTCTATTATTTTAAAGCTATGCTTTTCCATGGACTACATTTTTTTCTTCTTCCTGTGCATTCCTAATCCTTTCCCTCTGATTTCTTATTCTATATCTGCACATTCTTATGCTTGTTCTTATTTCTACATTCTTATTCCTTCTGTGGAGCTTTCTTTTTCACTCTTTCCCAGTCTTCACTTTCCATCTATTTCTGATCATGCTGATATTTTTTCTTCACAAACTTTTTCCCTGTTCCTAATCTTCTCCTCTGTCTACCCCCAGGTATATTGGTTGCTGCTTCTCCTATCATTCTGCAGAACTCCTGTGACAAGATACATGGTCCCTCAGATTCAAAAGATGCATCTCAGAGATACTTAGAGTGCCATTTTTTGTTTCCACTTGAGGAAGAGGTTGAAAACTGCACAGTGGAAACTATATTTGAGAAATTTTTGTTTTACACATACAGTGTTGACAAACATAAGCAAAATTAAGATCAGGATATTCAATATCTTATTGGGAATCCACTGGCTTAAGCGTAAGAGTTTGGCAGCGTAACAGGTTAGGTATTATAATTTTATACAGTATGGCGGTTTCCAGAGATTTTTAGTTTTTCCTGGAAGATAAAAAGCTACTTAACCTGTACCTCTTTATAACATGTTCTTCTGTCAGGCTGGTATTAATTTGCTGAGAAAGATGGGGGTGAGGAAGAGATAGACTTCCTATGATAAAAAAAGGGAAGCAGTGCCTCGATGTCTCTCTATTCAGTTCTTGGCAGTAGGAGACCTAGAGTTTGTGTGGAAATGGGGAGCGAGCAAATGCAGGAGCAGTACAGTGGCTGGCACAGAAAAGAGAGAAAATCACAAATTTGAGATATTGGACAGCAGAGTCCTTTGAAGAATCATA
This sequence comes from Phalacrocorax carbo, assembly GCF_963921805.1. Lineage (NCBI taxonomy): Eukaryota > Metazoa > Chordata > Aves > Suliformes > Phalacrocoracidae > Phalacrocorax > Phalacrocorax carbo. Next base: position 33,923,029 of record NC_087548.1, read on the forward strand.
TTGCTGGCAGAACGGGAGGGAAATTAGGCTGAGCTGAAAGTCAGCAGTGGGTGAGAAGAACACATTATGAAAAAAGCCCTGCTTTTTTTGTGCCATCATAGCAGCTTCCTGGATTGAGGCAATATTCATTCAAATCTGCTGAAATAAAAACTTTATAACTTAACTCATACTATAGACACCTATTAGGTGTCTATTTATCTCCGTCTCTATAATGCATAGTTTCATCTTCTCTGTTTCCTAAATGGTAGAAGAGAGGAACTGAGTAATGAAACACATAACAATTAAGACTGAGAGTGGCCCCAGCAGTTTGGAAAGCCTCTATTATGACAATACATTGTCAAATACTATACAATACTAGCTATGCTATTAAATTTTATTTCATATTTAAACCAATTAATGTGGAACATCAAGCAGTACATTTGTGTTTATGTAAATGTGTGCTTGTATTCACATACATCTTCACACATGCTGGCTAGAAATGTATACCTTTAGAAGCGGTATTTAATTTAGAGAAAGATTGTTTTCTAGATTCTAACAATTTTTACAGTTTTTAAAATGAAAACCTGAAATGAAGTAAGATAAGAAAATAGAATAGAATAGAAAACCAAAATATAAACCAAAGCCAAGGAAAAAAAACGCAAAAAGGTGAAAGCTTTTACACTGGGTATGTGGTTTGTACTTTGTCCAAGTTTCTTAGAATCTCCTCTGTAGTGCAAGATAAAAACTGCGAAACGTTACAGAAGATCCATTTTCACCAGGTACATTGGAACATAAAGATAACTACCTGAGCTCAGTCATTCCTTATTTAGTATTTAAATAATTTTTAGAAGAATTTAAGCATAAGAAAATTCCTCTACATTAATATTATCTATCTTTAAGATTGGATTGGGCTGGGTTGACGTACATTTGATGGCACTCGAGTGATGGCTATTTGCTTTCCTACAGCTTTGTTTTTATCTTTCTGCATGTACTTTGTCCTGAAACATGCTTTCTTTTCTTTGGCAGTAGAGTTAAAGACACAGAAGTGGCAAGACTACCTCCATCATATTTTCCAATAATGTTTCTCAGCAAAGGAGAAATATACCAATGACCACATTCTTTGCTCTCTATATTAAAGCTAAGGGGAGACAATGTGTAGAAATGTTAAAAATTTATAGAAAAGAGTGTAAGTGCAAATACTTTACCCAAAGATTTATGGTTGTTTTTGGGAAAGCAGACAGTCATGCAGTGTTTTTAAATGAACTCTGTGTGTGTGTGTGTATGTATACATGTTTTAAGAGGATGGAGCTTTGAAAAATAATGCAGTGTTACAAGCCAGATAGCAGCTCTATATTAGAAGTCATATGTGGTGTTCAGGTTCAGGTTCAGATGAAAAATATCCTAGTGGTTTGCTCTTAACTCGTCAAGTTCAGATACACTGGCATTGAATAATATCAGAATTATATGCTGTAGGTTAATCTATATTTTTTTTCTCCAATGCATCCACAGCTGATATAGTTTTACCTTACTATGTATGAAGGGAGTAGAGAGTATCTGAGGAATTTCTTTTTTTCCAGCAGCCCCTTATGCTTCTGTTTCTGAAATACTGTGGTGCTAAATAATACCACCACTTTTACAAGTGGGTGAACTGTCATACTTCTGTTACTGGCAAAAGCCTATAAAGGTATATGTAAGCTACAGACACCTTATTTGGGTACAAGCGTATGGAAGTACATCTAGTATACTTGTATGCAAGTGTGTTTTCCTGTGTATCTATACAAATACTTCTTTGCAACTCATGACTACAGAGTTGCAAATACCTGAAAACACCTTTACATTTTCATAAATCTGAATATAGCTAAAATACTTGCTGTGGAAAATGACCCATTTGTTTAAACAAGGGAAGTTACAAATTTATATTAGGTAAGTGTCCATCTTGATCATCCTTACTTCTACAATAGGAAAAACAGAGATCAGACTCTCCAGGACTCTAACCATGTTTTAGTTACTTACAATCGCTTAAAATATATTTTAATACATGCCTTTTGGTCTAGGAGTTTCATACTTGTTTTGCTTTGTTGCAACGGAGTTTGAAAACTGAGTGTGACAAAGAGACTGTGTATAGTATCCATATGTTGGTATCATGGGTACACCATTACTAAAACACATATACATACAGCTAACACGTAAGATTTTTTCCTATTTCTGTGATGTAATTCTGGAGCAGTTATTTATGATAAAGCTACCTTCAATTTCAACTTTCTACATATTACATGTATGTTTACACATTTCTATACACAGGGATGAAGAATAATTTTGTAAAGAACTGCAGTAACATGCATTGATTCTAAGGCACTGTTATATTAACTTTTTTGGCAAGATTCTTTTTGTGGTGTTTATTCTTTATTAAAACTCTGACATTTGACAGAATAGCTTACTGGCACTAAACCAATAATAAGTAGTTAGAAAATAACCTTGAAATGCCCCCGATCATAGCATTACTATTACCAAAAGGACTGCTGTGGTTTAACCCCAACTGGCAACTAAGTACCACACAGCTGCTTGCTCACTCCCCCCTGGTGGGGTGGAGGAAAGAATCGGAAAAGTGAGAAAAATCATGGGTTGAGGTAAAGACAGTTTAATAGGTAAAGCAAAAGCTGTGTATGCAAGCCAAGCAAACTAAGGAACTCACTCGCTACTTCCCAGCAACATGCAGGTGTTCATCCAATCCCAGGAAAGCAGGGCTTCATCAAGTGTAACAGTTACTTGGGAAGACAAACACCATCAGCTCAAGCATCCCCCCCTTCCTCCTTCTTCCCCCAGCTCTACATGCTGAGCATGACACCATATGGTATGGAATATCCCTTTGGTCAGCTGGGGTCAGCTGTCCTGGCTGTGTCGCCTCCCAGCTTCCTGTGCACCTGGCAGAGCATGGGAAGCTGCAAAAAATTCTTGACCAGTGTAAGCACTACTTAGCACCAGCTAAAACATCTCCACATAATCAACCTGTTTTCAGCACAAATCCGAAATATAGCCTCATACTAGCTACTACAAAGAAAATTAACACTATCCCAGGTGAAATTAGGACACCAGTATTTTAAATAGCTTTAGATTTTCTTTCTGGCATTGAATCAGTTTACAGGTTATGTAATTTCTAACTATGCAATATATATTTGTATTTTCAGTGGAAATTTTATTCTTAGCTTTTTTTTTCACTAAAACCACATATTTTAGAATGCTAAAAGCCTACAAAAACCCACTTGAAACAAACTAGTGTAAATATTAGATGTTGACTTGTTTCAATACATTATTATTATTATTATTAAGATTTTTAATAATAGGAAAGGTTAAGCTGATCTCTAACATTCACACAGCAATAGCACATCTGTGTACATCAGTGTTGATAAAGACAGATGGCACATGGAGTAACAGCTGCTGATGTAAAACATGCAATATGGAATGTAGGAGCTGAAAAGAAATCATTTGGGCCAGATCAAAATACTAAGGTAAGACTGCATGTATCACAATTTGTCAAGATTAATTGCTTTTCTAAAATTAGAACCACAAAATCCTGAAATAGCAATATCAGATGCATATTAGAAAGATTTTGAACAATGCAGCTCTTTAAAATGGAGTAATTCAGATGCTCCTGAGAATCATTAGTCTTTAGCACCTGAATGTGGGATGGTAAACAGAACATTAAGTTAAGAAGGGGGCTAGGGGTTTGAAGCAATATTTAGAGGCTCCCCTCGGTTGTTGCCTCCACAGGATCTGACTGAACAGCTTTTAGAAGGAAATGCATTCTGTATGAGAGCCACGACAGTGTCAGTGGTGCCAACTTAATAAATTTTTAAACCTTAGTACCAGGAAACTCCACCCTTGATCTAAACCAACGTTTGATATGGTTCCTTATTTACCTCAGGTGTTATGGTACTGGTGAGGACTGAGAAGACTGTTCTGATTAGAGTGGATGTAACAAGCTGAGAGAATCAATACAATTACTCTCAGTGGGATTAGGCTTCCTGGTCTTCTCAGTTTAGAAACTGAAATAATGTTATTCATGCCCTTTCAGAACAGGAAAACATGGCAATGTTATAGCAAGGGGTGGCAAGGATTATATTTCTGCTCAGGAGGGAAGGATACAATTCAGTCAAATTCTGTAGTTAGATCAAATGGGGACATGAACTCCCTTAGTAGGTGTCTCTTCTTAATAGGAGCCTTCAACAGAAGTCTTCAAGTATTGTCAGATGTACGGTACCCTGCTATTCACTTACAAATGGCCTAATGGGGTGTTCCTGACATGATATAGTGATAAATCACAGAAGTGCCAATTAAAATGGAATGGTTATTGTGTCAATCATTTAAAAGTAATGTTAAGCTCTCATAACAATCTTTAAAAAATAAAAGGTATAATAAAAGCTTTATATGCAGAGCTTCCTCTTCACATTACTGCCTCCTGGAAATAGAGGTGTTCTTACAAGTGTGATTATAATTGAAAATCCTTTGCTTTATAATGTCCGTGTCTTCAAATTCCAATTACTCCAATTGAGAGTATTCCTCATCTGATAATACTGGACCCAAATACCGTCTCAGGGCATTCTTGTTATAAATAATTGGCATTACTGAAATTTTTAAGCCTCAAAATAATCTTTCTCACATTCACTCAAAAAACCCCAAAACCTCCAATACTGCTCACAAAACAAAACTTGAAGGTACAAGATGAAATAAAAGTGGAGAACAAATATCTCTGATACTCACTAAGAGGATGAAAGTACCAGTTACCAGCTAAAATGGATTAAAAATTTGTCTTTATGGGACTTGCTCTTTTTTCCTCTCCCTGTTTGCAATCTGTAGGTTATTGGTCTGGATGAAGTTCAGATATGGCTCTTTCTTTGTTGTCACTGCACAGCCCTTTTTTTTTTCTTTAACCAAATTATTTTCCAGCTTTGTGATGAGAAGTCTGTGTCATACTGGCCCAATTAGTCATCTTTATGCCAGTCTAGGGTAGCATAACTGAGAAGAATAAAACCAAACAGGCCTTGCCAGGGGTCCCATGTTTTTTGTGTCAGCTTCTAGGTGGCCTCCAAGGGTTACATGAAAATTCTCATTAAAGGATGGTGTTTCTAATTTCTGTCTGACCAAAAGGGCTTTTTCTACCAAATGTCACAATTTCTCTTGCTATTGATATTTTCAACTTCCTCTCCTTTGGAACAATCAATAATTATTTTATAGCTCACCAGCACATTTGAGCTGCAGCATATTATACAAACAATTCAGATTGCAGAATTATAAATTTCCATCCAGGTTTGTCCTTTCTATTTAATCACTGCTTTACCACAGAGGTAAGCCTTCCCTCCTCTCCTTAACTTCTTTTATTAAGAGCTTAAGTGCAGCAGCATGTTTATTACAGACGTAACAATTCTTATGCACTAATCTTACATACTGTATTATCAGCAATAACAGGGCACAACAGAGTGAAGCCTTCACCTGAATTTGTTTCCTTCTATGGATTTTTTGTTAAAACCATAAGTGCAGATTTTCATTGCAGTGTGTGTGGGTTTAGCCATGCAATTCCCATTAATATTAAAAGGAATCACGCAGCTAAGTCCCTGCACGCCACATTGAAAATACTCCTTAATGTTATTTTAATGAAGATTCTTTTATGAGTAAATTATTTCAGAGTAGCTGAGCAGTTATTATCTTCCTCAGTTACTAGTGATTGCCCACAGGGTAAGTGTTCTCTAATATTATGTTGCAGCCCCCGTGCCTTTGCCATGTTGTTATGGGACCTTTCTAGTTATAAACGATTTTCATTGCAGTGTGCAATTAGAAACTACCCAACAGAGTAAAGCAGCAAAACTTGGTTTTGGCTGCAAGTTGGAGCTGCCCCTGGGGGCCTTTAATTTATGCTCTGCCCTTTTTGTATAATCAAGTTTTTTTTGAAATGCGCCCAGTTTGTTCCTTAGAGGGAACATTTCTCTCCTTCTTAAGGTTCATTCCACCTTGTCTGTGGTTTACAAATCTTTCAAGGTTGTTCTGGATAGTTAGACACATGCAGAATGACAGTATAAGCCTTTAATGAAACTTGGAACCATAATTTACTCATTTAGGTGTATTTACAGTTTGGTTTTGAAACCTGGCAAGTTACACCCAGAAATCCACTGCTTAGTTAATTAGTCTATGTAAACGCTGTTCTTCCTTCCAAATACAAATTATATTCATTAGCAACTACCTTGTCTTTACACAGAGGTGGGTACCACCACAGACCTGCCCACATGGATGTGTTCCTATTCCCACCCCACCCTTCCTATTCCTCGCCCTCCTCAGGAACACAGCACTTTATTCTTCTGTCTTTGGGTTGGAGCACTACAGACCAAAATTCTGTGGATGAAGGTGCTGCTAATGGTACCAATTTAGAAAATGTAGATTAGTTCTATAAAGAACATCTGTAAATTGTTATGACAAATTTTCAAAAAGACTTCTTTCTTTTTCTTTTTTTAAAGTCAATGAGATAAAAATTGCTTACACAGACCCAGGACTTTATTTGGTTCTAGTACAGTGTTGATTATCTTTTGTCAGTTCTAGAGCACTTTTTTTTTGCCTCTTTCGACTGGACTCATCCTTTTATCTAGGCCACATGACTCAGTCTTGGCTAACACATATGTATAACATAAGATATATTTTGAACACTCTCTTTTTTATGTGGGTGTATTCTCTTTGTGTGATGGTAAAATGTAATTAATAACAATAAAAATGCCATTCTGTGGTTAAGAAAATTGCATCAGCTTTATAATCTGTATAAAGCTATCCACCATGGCATTACTTTGATAACCATGAAACAGTAAAAGTAGCTGACTGCAATGTTTTATTGGATTTGTTTGGGCTTTTTTTTTCCCCCGACTCACGTCAGGTATTACAGGTTGATCTCTAGAAGAGGTGACAAAATCTCTTCTATGGGTTACATGGGTATTCTTCCTAGGGATCAATATAATAATCTCATTTAAACTTTAGACTATTATAGTCAAAAGAATCAAGAAAACCATTTACTGTGTCCTTGCTTCCCTCAGTATGATCTCACGTAAGTGATTTGAGATCATGTCCTAAAGGCAGAGAAGGTTTAGCCTGTGAATATATGAAAACTGATTAACTTCTATTGACACTGGCTGATCTCACAAATTTGTTTCTTGCTGCTTACTAATAAAGAGTTCATGTGATGTGTCACAGCCTATGACAATAGTAATGAATATTAATCAAATTATCTGCCCCCAATTGACTTTGTATCACATTATCCAAAAGAAAGCAATCCACAGACTCAATCAGTTCAAAAGGACTTCTTCATCAGCCTTAAGAAATAAAAACTAGGCTAATAATTTAGTAAGTCTGGATTTCTTTCCTCCTTTCCTTCTTTTTTTTTTTTTAGTAAGTGGAAGTTCTTAGCTATGAATCATGCATATTTCAACATAAAATAACAATTTAAATATAGTTTGTTTCAATATAGATTGAATGTGAGTTAAACATTGTTTTTGAAAAGTGCTCTAAATATTGAATAGTCATTTTTCAAAAGATCTTCCAATTATAAAATCTACAGTTCACTCATTCCAGTCAACTGTATATAAATGAACATACTTTAAGCCACATTTCACAAACTGTATTAATTTCAGGTCCTCTGTCTCCTTTTTTCCATTTCCTTTATTGATTTCTGAAAAACAGAATGATAATTGATTAGAATGAACGTGTGTACTCCAGCCAATTTTGTTATTTCATTTGCAGCTTGCTTTGTGTAATGCCCTACTCCTTTGATCTAATAATGAAAATGTGTCAGTATATTCTCATTATAGAAACAAGGTAAAGCGGTCCAGGCCTCCCGGGAATAGTAGGACTACAATATGTGAATTTAAATTGCTAAGCTACAATCCCCATACTCCATATTTTGTAAATTGCATGTTTCATACTTACTTTAGACATTTACCAATAGCACTAATGAGAATTTAGAGACTATGTACATTAACCAGTATTTCTGGAAATTTCAAATTAAAAAAATACCTAAACTGAAGTATCAGTGTTGTAGGTTATATGCGCTAGAAGGCTAAAGCACAGTACAGAACCAGGCACCTTAGTTCAGGTCTCATTTATTATTTTGACTTTCACAGCAAAATGTATTTCCCTTTATTTGGTCTTAGACTGAATTAAACTCGACACAGCTTATGGTAGCTCTGTGCGACTTCCTTGATATATTGGGGCAATACCAGAGTGTCAGTGAAGCAGTGTCTTGTTTAAAGAACCTTTCATACCTTATTGCCTCTATAGATATATTTAAATAATATTGCTAATTCTTTTTTATTCCTCTATTTAATTTTAATAAGTATTTTGCATTAGATGTGTCTTTGACAGGAGAAAATAGAAAGGAAGTAACAGAAAATAGTTATCTATAAGTTATATCAACCAAAAGAAACCTTGAAAGAAAACAGGCAACCAGCAAGCAGATGAATTTTTACTTAATATAATGAAGGGGCTACTTGTGACTACCTATGACTACTTGTGCTATTATTTTGCTAAATAGCATATTTGTTAATGAACTGAAGATTCTGAAAACTTTTGCTGAAAAAATTTTGTGCTTGTCCCAGCTCTCTTCTTTGGAGTGGTAATGTTATTTCAACATCTTGCATAGATATGCATAAATTCACTTGTCAGTCTCAGAAAAGTCACACTTGGAGTCTTGTTTGTAAAATTTGTAGAATGTGGTCATGACTGAAGTAAAAAATATCAGAACTGGTTTGGCTTAAAAATTTCACTTTTTTGATAAAATATGCTTCTGGATTATCAAATATTATACTTTGGATATACAATAAAATTTCTTAGCCTAAAGATTTTATTTTTAAAATATTTAAATTTTCAAGAAGAATGTACTGCAAGTTTTTATAGTCTGTCTTGAAAAATAATTCCTTCAATCTGGGCCTTTTCTTTGTGTAACAGGAGTTACAATATGTTAGAGGAAAAATATCAGTCTATAAATAGTATTATTCTGTTTGTTTCGTGTTAACCATGTAGTGTGATATGCACCACATAAGCTAGGAACTTGGCAAGAGATATTTCCTTGATTTTACAAAAGTTTTTAAGATGAAGTAAAACTGCCAATTCTATGCTAACATTAAATGAATTTTTTAAAGTACAGTGAAAGTAAATATAGGTTTTTTTCACTCATTTAAAATTTAAAATTTAAAGTTGTACAGGCCTTTGTCTTGAAAGTCTCAAAAGATGGGGATTGCACAACTTTCTGGGTACTCTCTTCCAGTGTTGCATTACTGTCCTCATGATTTTTTTGCTACTAATGTCCAGACTGAAAATTTCAAGACAAAACTTGTGGCCTCAGTACCTTTTGTATCAGTAACCACTATCTAAAACAGTTCTGCTCCATCACATTATTAACACCTTCCCAATTATTTGGAGATCTGATGTTGTCTTCTTCAACAGGTTAAACTAGTCCAGCTTCTTCTAAATCTCCTTTGAGGTCATTTGACCGTAGTAACTTCTGTTGAACCCTCTCCTGATTTTAGTGTGCATGGTGTACAAAACCAGGCAAAATATTCCAGGTGAGACCCTATCACCTAAAGGACAGTAACATCATTAAATCTGTTGGCTACACTCCTCCTAGTGTAGGTCAGTCTGTCTTCTGCTTTCATTAATCATGAAAGCACACTGGTGGCTTATGTAGAACTTGGCATCCATTGTGATCAACTGTCTTTTTCAGAAGGGCTTAGTGAAGCAGTCAGTTCCCAGCCTGCCCTGATGTATAAGCCTGTTCTGGAGATTTCTTATCTTCCTCTCGAACATCGGGAATTTTCTGGTGTGGTCTGGTTCTATCTCTGGCTTGGTTCTTAAGCTGCTCCTGATCAGTCTGAACTGACCTGCTACCATTTGACATGCCAACCATTTCTTCTGAACTAGTATGATAGATAAAGTTGCTGAGGGCACATGTTGTCTTATCAATCATGCAGCTGATAATGTTAATGCGTAATATCAGCCCCAGTGCTAAGGCACGTAGTTTGATAATGGCTTTCAAGCCACTGATTACTTGCCTTTTAGATTAGGGGTTCAGACACTTTTCAGTTCATCCATCCAACAACTCACATTAGGAACTCATGTTTCATAGAATTCATAGCATAGAGTCATGGAATTATTAAGGTTGTAAAAACACCTCCAGGGTTGGTGACTTCACCACCTCTCTAGGCAGCCTGGTCCAATGCCTGACCACTCTTTCAGTGAAGAAATTTTCCCTAATATACAATCTAAAACTCCCCTGACACAGCTTGAGGTCATTTCCTCTTGACCTATCACTGGTAACTTGGGAGAGACCAACACCCACCTCACTAAGTCCTCCTGTCAGGTAGTTGTAGAGAGCAATAAGGTCTTCCCTCAGCCTCCTCTTCTCCAGAATGAACAAACCCAGCTCTCTCAATCTTTCCTCATAAGACTTGTGCTCTAGACCCTTCACCAGCTTCATTGCCCTTCTCTGGGCATGCTCCAGCAACGCAAAGTCCTTCTTGTAGTGAGGGACCCAAAACTGAACACAGTATTTGAGATGCGGCCTCACCATTGCTGAGTACAGGGGCAAAACCACTTCCCTACTCCTGCTGGCCACACTACTCCTGATACAAGCCACGATGCTGTTGGCTGCCTTGGCCACTTGGGCACACTGCTGTCTCATATTCAGTGGCCTTTTGACTAACACCCCCAGGTTCTTTTCTGCTGGGAAGCTCTCCAGCCATTCTTCCCCAAGCCTGTAGTCTTGCATGGGGTTGTTGTGACCAAAGTGCAGGACCTGGCACTTGGCCTGGTTCAACTTCCTACCACCAGGTTAAGCCCAGTGATCTAGCCTATCCATATCCTTCTGAAGAGCCTTTGTACCCTCAAGGAGATGACACTCCCACCCAACTTGTCATCTGCAAACTTACCAAGAATGCACTCCATCCCCTTGTCCAGATCATTGATAAAGATATTAAATAAGTCTGGCACCAGTACTGAACCCTGTGGAACACTGCTTGTGACAGACCTGACAACTGGTTTTAGCTCTGTTCACCACAATTCTCTGGGCTTGGCCATCCAGACAGTTTTTCACCCAGTGAAGGGTGTACCCATCCAAGCCATGAGCCTCCATCTTCTCTAGGAGAATGCTGTGGGAGACAGTGTCAAAGACTTTACTAAAGTCCAGGTAGATAACATCCACAACCTTTCTCTCATCCACTAGTCTGGTCACCTGGTCATAGAAGGAGTTTGGGTTGGTCAAGCAGGACCTGCCTTTCATGAAGCCATGCTGGCTGGGCCTGATCCCCTGGTCGTCCTGTACTTGCCTGGTGAGCTCACTCAAGATGTATCGCTCCATAATCTTCCCAAGTACCGCGGTTAGGCTGACAGTCCTGTAGTTCCCCAGATCCTCCTTCTGTCCCTTCTTGTAGATGGGCATCACATCGGCAATCCTCCAGTCATCTGGAACCAACCCCAGTTAACCTGGATTGCTGATAAATGATGGAGAGTGGTTTGGCGAGCTCCTCTGCCTGCTCTTTCAGTACTCTCAGGTGGATCCCATCCAGTCCCATAGACTTGTGAGTGTTCAGGTGTCTCAGCAGGTGGTAAAATGCTTCCTCCTGGGTTATGGGGGATTTATTCCACTCCCAGTCCCTGCCTTCCAGCTCAGGAGGCTGAATACCCTGGGGATAACTGGTCTGACTGTTAAAGACTGAGGCAAAGAAGGCATGTAGTACCTCAGCCTTTTCCTCAGCCTCAGTGGCAATGTTTCCCTCCGCATCTAATAGAGGATGGAGAATGTCTTTAGTTCTCTTTTTGTTGTTAATATATTTGTAAAAACATTTTTTGTTATCCCTTACAACAGTGGCCAGATTGAGTTCTATCTGGCCTTTTGCTTGTCTAATTTTCTCTCTGCAAGGCAAGATCTCTGCACTCTTCTTGTGTTACCTGCCTCTTCGTCCAAAAGCAGCAGACTCTCCTTTTTCTCCTGAGTGGCAGCAGAAGCTCCCTGTTCAGCCAGGCTGGTTGTCTTCCCCACCTGTTCATCTTGTGGCACTTGAGGACAGCCTGCTTCTATGCTTTCAAGACATTCTTCTTGAAGAGTGCCCAGCCTTCCTAGACTCCTTTGCCCTTCAGGACTTCCTCCCAAGGAACTCTCCCAACAAGTGTCCTGAACAGGCCAAAGTCTGCCCCCCAAAAGTCCATGGTAGTGGTTCTGCTGATCCCCCTCCTTACTTTGCCAAGAATTGAGAACTCAATCATATCATGGTCACAAAGCCTAAAACAGCCTCCAATCACCACATCTCCCATCAGTCTTTCTCTGCTTGTAAACAGCAGGTCAAGCAAGGCCCCTCCCCTTCTAGGCTCACTTACCAGCTGCGTGAGAAAGTTGTCTTCCACACACTCCAGGAACCTCCTAATCTGTTTCCTCTCTACTGTGTTGTATTTCCTGCAGACATCTGGAAAATTTAAGTCCCCCACTAGAACAAGGGCAACTGATTGTGATGCTTCCACCAGCTGCTTGTACAATACTTCTACTTCATCCTGATTGGGTGGTCTATAACAGACTCCCAGCAGGATTTCTGCCTTGTTGGCCTTCCCCCTCATCCTTATCCATAAACATTTGACTTTATCATCACAATTGATAAGCTCTATGCAATCAAAACACTCCCTAACATACAAAGCCACCCCACCACCTCTCCTTCTTTGTCTATCCCTTCTGAAGAACTTCTAGCCATCCATTGCAACACTCCAGTTGTAAGAGTCATCCCACCAGGTCTTTGTGATGGCAACTAAGTCACAGCTATCCTGCTGCACAATGGCTTCCAGCTTCTCCTGTTTGTTGCCCATGCTGCGTGCATTGGTGTAGATGCACTTGAGCTGGACTATCAGTTTCACCCCCCGCCTTGGCATGCCACACCTCAGCTCCTCTCTAGTGGGCCTGGCTACATCCCCTTTCCCCTTTGAACCCAGATTAAAACCCCTTCAATGAGCCCCATAAACTCATGTCCAAGAATCCTTTCCCCTCTTTGATGTAGGTGAACTCCATCTGCTGCCAGCAGGCCTGGTGCCGTCTAAACCTCCCCATGATCAAAAAACCAAAAACTGCACTGATGGCACCAGCCTCTGAGCTAGGTATTAATTCAGTGAGTTTTCCTGCTCCTTTCAGTATTATTCTTCCCTGCACTGACAGGATTGAGGAAAACACTACCTGTGCTCCTGATCCTTCAACCAATCGCCCCAGTGCCCTGAAGTCTCTTTTGATCGCTCTTGGGCTTCTCTCCACAACCTCGTCTCTGCCCACCTGCATAACCAATAGCGGGTAGTAATCAGAGGGCTGTACCAGACCAGGGAGTTTCCTAGTGACATCTCTGACCCCGTCCCCAGGGAGGCAGCAGACTTCCCTGTGGAATGGGTCTGGTCAGCATATTGTGACCCTCTGTTCCCGTCAGAAGGGAATCGCCTATAACAATTACCCTCCTTTTCTTCTTAATGGAGGCAGCCATAATGCGTGGGGTTGACCAACTCACCCTAGGCAGCCCCCTGGGTGGACCTTCACCTACATCCTAATTTGGCTGGCCCTCAAGTTCCAGAGACCTCTATCTTTGTGTACAGGCAGCTGGGAAGGTGAGGGAGGCCGGGAGGGGATTTGCCTGCCGTCCTGAGCAGGGACCTGTTTCCATTCCACACCATCTCTTAGGTTTCCTTCTTCTGCTTGGTGGCAAGAGGTTTCTTGTGGAGCCTCCATCTGCTGCCTTGGCCTTAGGGGTGGTAGGGTACGGCTCCACCAATCTATCTCCCTCTCACACTCCCTGATACTCCTTAACATTTTGAGTTACTCCTTTTGCTCTGCCACCAGACAGAGTAGATCATCCAGCTGGTCCCACCAAAACCAGATGTTGTCTCTGCCAGGGTCAGGCACTCCCTGCAGCTGGAGACCTGGACAACTGTGTGTTTGTGTGTGAGGTCCATCCAGGTCACTACATTCCTTCTGGTGATGGTTGAAAAATCTACAACAGGAATCTGTTCAGAAAAAACTGTGTGAATAGTCACCTTGTTAACCAATGAAATCCGATAGTACCATATGCAATATTATGTGGAATGCAAAGGCATGCTGTTGAATTTAAAATGAAATTTTAGTTTTCTGAAAAGAGAACAAAATATCACTGTAGAGGTCTCAGTGAAAGCATGTGTTTATTTGCAGCAGTAGCTAAAAAAAAAAAAAGAAAAAAACCCCCAAAAGGTAGAAAATCAGGGAAGTAGTTCTGTGAATAGCACAACATATGAAAATCAGCTTCCTGGAGCTTCAGTGAACAATGTCCAGCTACCAAGAAAATTCTCATACAGTGTTTAATAATGTATCTGATCTCACTGAAAACTTTCTCATTTAGAGCAAATACCTTGGGTGTCTGTATTCTGCCCAGAAGGCTATTCATAAAACTGAAGAAACTGATGTATATTTGAGATCTCTCCCATTCCCAAATGTGATCGAAACCACTGCAGCCAACACAAAATGTCTGTGATATTTATAAATCAAAAGCACTCTAATTAAGGTGTAGATAATAACATTACTTTGCCTTGAACCTTTAGTTCATGAAGCGTTCACAAACTATGCATTACCGGGCACAATTTATAACCATGTTACAAAAATGTGTGACCAAGGTGACCACCCTAGGGGCAAACAAAGATGGATGCAGTCATATATCCAAGTAACAAAAACTTGGTAGACTGTGCAGCAGATAAGGGACAAGGGACTGCTTACAGGCAGAACTTCCTGCTGGATGCAAAGAATGACGACTGGCAAAACCAAAAAGAAGACAAGCAATATTGGGATCAGAAGATGGGAGCAAAATGGAAAAAAAAACCCATCATATATAGAGAAGAAAGATGGGTAAGAAAACCAGTCTACTAGTTCTAACTTTTCTTGTCAAAGAGCTTTCAAGCCTGATCACCATGATCAAGAAGAGATGTCATCAGGGACCATCACCACCTGTACTAACTTTATACCATCAGCTCCATAACGCTGTATTCTTATAGCTTGTTTAGAATATTAAAGAACATTAATTCCTTGACATATCTATATCATGTACCTCAACATCAGTGAACAAGGATTATTAAATGCAGAGGGAGACAGAAAGAGAATGGGCTGACAAGCAGACAAGCAGCAAAAGCATGAAAGCTTCTTTAACAGCTGAAGTAAAAGCTGCATGTGCAAGCAGAGCAGAAAGAAGAATTCAGTCACTACTTCCCTTCACAGGCAGATGTTTAGTCACTTCCTGGAAAGCAAGGTGTCAGTATGTGTAATAGTTGGGAAGAAAATTGCCATAACCATGAATGTCCCCCCTTCCTCCTCCTTTATCTCAGCTTTCATTTCATTCTATTTGGCCGATTTGGGTCAGCTCTCTTGGTTATGTCCCCCTACCAATCTCTTGCTCAAGCCCAACCTACTCATCCTGGGTGGGGGTTGGGGAGGGCATTGGGAAAGAGAGGAAGCCTTGACACTGTGGAAGCACTGCTCTCAACAGCCCAAACTTTTTATGACTAATATACTAAAGAAATATTTCATATACATATATTTAAGGTACTACTCAACATAATATAATTTTTGAGTTTTGGCTTTTTCTAAAAATGAAATTTAAGCCACAGTACCTGCTTACTTTAAAAAAAAAAATTGACCATTATTTTTTGTTCAAATGTCTTAGGTTTGAATGATGAAATTTTGTAACTGGGGTTTTGGATAAGGAATTTCACAAAATAAACGCCAGGGATTTGCCAAGAACAAACTAGCAAAAACAGTATCAACTTTATAAATAGAAAGAAAAAAATGTAGTTTAGGTACGTATTGATGAGGAAAAAGAAGATAAAAAACTATGTCTGTGAATCACCTCCTAAAAATAAACCCAATAGCCCAAAGCAGTAACATTCACCTCATCATATAAAAAGATTACAATTTTTTTCACATAAAGCTGCTGCCACTTGGCAAGCAATTTTATATGTCTTCCTAAATTGTTAAGTAAAACAGTCATATAGTCTCCTGACAGACATATTTGTAGACTTTCAAACAATTATTTTCCTCAGGAGATTAATAAATATTAATAAATAATTTAACTATGATGTTTCATCATTATTAATAACAGTTGTAGTTACAAAAACACTTAAAAATTCTGACTAACACTAATAGGCACTTCACTGTCCTCTTTACCCTCTAGCACTGAAGACCAAAGGTTAAGGCAATGAAACTGGTTTGGGTTTTCTCTATCCCTTTCTCTTCTGTTTCAGAAAGGCAGCAGGCATTTTCAGGGCTGCCAGGTGTCATATATTGGGCTTGCCACATTTAATGACATCCCGCCGTGTCACACATGTCTACAGCCCAGCTTGTTTAATGTACTTGACACTTTCCTAATAAAAAGCAAGTGTCTTTATGCTTCCAAACCAAGGTTCCTTATTAAAGCATTTCCAGAGAGGCTGCAACTGGAGATAGCATTCAGACTATGGAGTTGTTTTATATGACCATCTCCAAAGGCTCCTCCTCTGAATTCTGTTCCTCTCTCTTCAACTTCCATGGAAATTGTCACATTTTCTCTCTAACATTTTTTGCAGCTTTTTTATTTTTTTAAATGTGTCTCTTTTACATTTTTTAAATCTTGTGCATATGAGTAATAGCATTTTGGGAATAGAATTTTGAAGTATTCAACCTCCCAAGGTGGTCTGACCCTTGCTGGTAGCCTGTTCTGGTCTGTTATTAAGTCCAAGAAGATGTTTATCCAGTGAAATCACTTTGTGGAAACTGCAAGTTCATCAGCTCTAAAACACTTCCTTTGAACATTTGGATGAATCACAGATGGTGGAGTTTGGAAGGGACCTCTGGAGTCCTGTCCAAGCCCCCTGCTCAAGCAGTACCACCTGGAACCTCATTGCTCAGGACCGAATCCAGACAGCTTTTGAGTATTACAAGGAAGAAGACTCCCCAGCCTCTCTAGGAGTGCCAGTGCTTGGTCATGCTCATAGTAAAAAAGTTTTCCTTTATGTTGACTTAAAACCTCTTGTGTTTCAGTTTGTGCCTTTGCATCTTGTCCTGTCCCTGGTTACTACTGAAAAGAGCCTGGCTAGATAAGCCTACTAACCTAACCCATACTTCGTCATGTTCTCTAAGAGAATGTTATGGGAGACAGTGCTGAAAGCCTTACTGAGGACTAAAGTAGACAATATCCATCACTCTCTCCTCACCTACCAGGCCAATTATTTAATAATAGAATGTTAGCAGATTAGTCAGGTGTGACTGGGTTTAGGTGAGGCCTTCCTGGTGAGTGTCCCACTAAAAGACTACCTAGCAAAAAAGGGGTATTAATTCACAATGATGGTATAGTTCTTGCATTAAATATTAACATTAAAAAAAAAATCAGCCCAGACCTAAATTGCTTTCCAGCTGTTTAGTAGGTTCAAGCGGACCTTCTATGGAGTTGTAAAGTGCCCTCTGTCCTTATCCTTTCCCACATACATTCTCTCTTGCACTATCAGCTCATGTAACTGGCATGTTCTTGATTAATTTCTCATACCTCAGTCCCTGGCATGTGTAGTGTGTGTCTTACTCATGATGCCTCATCTAAAAGGTATTGTGATGACTTCCAATTCCCTTTGAAGAAAAACCTGCCTTATGCTGAGAGCTAACATCTCGCCTAGCAGTGAGGAGTAAGTGCCTCACAGTCTGGCCATTGTAGAAGTGTTATTTTATAGTAACTCATTTTGCATAGCGGCTTTCTAAAAAACCTGCCACCTGGTGTGCAGGGGAATAATATACTTTCATGGAAGAACCATAGGCATCTGTTTTAAATTATTTTTCCCCCAATTTTTTTTTTATTTTCATGGGTTATACCTTTTTGTCACATGAAAAAAAGACATTAATTTCAACCATTTTGGGTTACATGCCCGCAGAAGTAATATACTATCTCATTAGCACATGTCAATGAGTTTTTTGTCCCATATCACATCTTCCTCAACACCTCCCTTTCCTTTGAGAAGGATGTCTTTTGCGGTCTACAGCTTTCTCTAGAATATAGATCAGCTCACATTGGATATCCATGGACATTCATACCTGCCAAATATTTCAGCAAAACCTGTCAAAGGGCTGAAGTTCAACTACCATAGTATTCCAGAAGACATTCTTAATGTTACACATGGCAAACAGCTCTGTCCTGAATAAATCTAATTGTCTAGTTCCATCACTGGTAACGTGTACTCACTGCTTGTGTGCAGTCAGTGTTGGTCATTGAAAATTCTCGCTTGGTAACGTACCTAATTTTTTCATAACTTTTGATTGTTGTCTATTATGCAATTTTTGGCTTTCTGTCAACACACATTCAACAGTCCATACAATGGAACTGAGACCAGTTCTTAGTTGTTCTCTTTCCACCCAGAATAGGTTAGGATTTCTTTATCAGAACCCTCTTATGTAAGTTTTTTCGTGTGGCTGTTTGTGTTTTAATCCAGTTCAGCTGCACTTGCTGCTTCATTCTCATTCAGAGTACATTGTAGAGCATATGCCTATGAATGATCAGACTCCACAGGACTTTTTAAGGTTCTTTTTTGGGGTGGTTGAGAATTCTGGGATGACAGGCTCATTTTTACACTGAGCTTTGAGTAAAGGTTTCCTCTCCCAACGAATACAGGGACCTTCAGCTCCTATTCATGACAAGATATGCTGCAGTTGGTTTGAGATACTGTTTAGCCAGGCTGATGCAGAGCCAATAGAAGAAGACAAAATGAAGAAGAAGAAGAAGAAGAAGAAGAAGTAGAAGAAGAAGAAGAAGAAGAGGAACAAGAAGAAGAAGAAGAAGAGGAACAAGAAGAAGAAGAAGAAGAGGAACAAGAAGAAGAAGAAGAAGAAGAAAACCCAAATGAAAACAACAGCAACAAAAACAACCCAAACCCCAGAATAGGGCATACAACATATTTCAGATTTATATTTTCTTAAAACTGACAAATTTTAACTGGAAATGGGATTGCACAAAGTGATGTATGCTGTTCACTTCAATAATTAACTCCAGAAGAAAAAAATATTAAAAAGCAAAGTATTATGTGATTCAGTAATTTTGAGGTTGTATTCAGGAGTCGTCTGAATTACATATTAATTTTAGATGTTAATAAAACAGTTTTGTATTGTTTAATCAAATATATTAGAAAATATTCTTTTCAATATTTCATTGCCTGTGCAACTGGTCAAATAAAGTTCATCACTTTAGCTGAGGAACGAGAGAAAAAAACTAACAGTATAACATGTTCAGCAAATATTTTTGCACTTTAAATTGTCTCTAATCAAAATGCTAATTCATGAATTCTGTTGCTTAAGTCTTTTTATTACTCAGTCATTTTAACCTGAACTCCAGTAGGAAAAGTTAAATAAAAGCTACAGTTTTCTCTCTTTTCACAGTTTCTTTTTCTAAGTGGTAAAAGCAAGTTTCAGCTCATGAATATTAACAAACAGTTTGTATTCCAGTTTCCTTATTCTGATTCAGGCAGTATGTAGGTAAGTTTAAAAGTCTCTTTTATAATATCTTTTATAAATATTCTACACTACAACTAGTTACATTCAGGTCGAACTCTCAAGTCTTAATTAATTTGAGATGGTCACTTGAACAGTGTAGTTGTTTTGTAGGTGTGTTTCAAGTTTGTAAAGCCTGATCTGTCTCCAGTTACCTCTCACTGATGAATGCTTCTGAATACAGAATCATAGTAAAATGTCACAAGTGACTGCAAAAGAAAGTGTTTATTCAAACATGTGGAAAAGCTTAATTTAAAAGTTGAGCAATTCAATTTATAACACAAACATCTTCCTGTTTGCCTCATTAAACATTACAGGAAAACTTTTAAAAATTGGTTTTTTTATATAAAACAAATCCACTATGATATAATTAATTTATCATAATTAATAGGATACATAAAGTTCTCATATGGATGTGAATGCTAAAAATATTGTGAAAAATATTCTGCATAAAGATTTGCTCTATATTTAGTAAAATTTCATTAGTGTGCACATGTCACCTAAATAATCGGTATACTTAAGAGCTCCTAAGTACTCATAGACATGATCAACTGTGATGCCTCTAGTAATTAAACAGCAAAACTGTATTAAAATAGTATTAAAGATTTGGCCAAAACCTGTCAAGAGCCAGAAGCTTCAGGGTTATAGGAAGAACATTTTCCCCTGCATCACCCTAAGGGTACTGCAAATGTATTTCTTAACTGAGAAATTTGGAAGGGATGGTGATCCACCATAAATTCTTCTGCAAACATAGTAGATTTTATCAAATGCAGAAATTCAAAGGTGTAGGAGTACACTCACACCTTTGCACTTAGATAAGAAACTCTAGTGCAAGAAAACTGTGATCATGACCATGCCCTTGGATGCAACTGAAGCTTGAATTCTGGTTCACATTATTATGCCTGGAAATATTTAATCCTAGCTGATTTATTTATATATGGAAAAGAAAATGTATTTTTACATTAGCTGTAGAATTTTTGCCTCTCAATCCAGAAAAAGCATGATCCATTTTGATCCATGAATGTTACAGATACAATATCCTAAACTGTGCTTCTGGATAACATACAGTTTCCTTAACTTTCATTAGGGTTTTTTTGTAAAACAGAAAGGAGGAAAGAGGTGGGATTAATTTTCAAAGTGCTTGCTGCTGATTTTTAATTCTTTGTCTTAGATCTATATCTATTTGTTAGTATGATTAGATAGTTCATGCCATTTTTAAAGTCTAGCAGTTTACATTCTCTACAGTCATGGTAAAATTGTCCTCTTTAGCTGAATACTTCTGGGATTTTTTATAACAAAAAAGATCAGACGCTAGCCAAAGACTCTTGATATTTCTTCTACTTCATATCTTCCTATTCTAATGGTAATGTTGGTACTGGATCTGCTGTCACAGGAGAATAATACCATAATGTCTTGGAGAGCCTCTGGCACTGTGCTTTATGTACTGAATATTTAAAATAGATTAAACCTTTCAAAATTACTTGACTCATCAAGATGTTGTATGAGATGCAGTTAATGTCAGCAGTTTTTACATGCTGTGATATAAATATTAACATAATTGGGTATCACACATCACATATCCTATTGTTATTGAAAATGGAAAGAAAAATACTTGAAAATAATATTTACATTAAATTAAAAATATTCAAATATCCCACCAAAACCACCATAAAACCAGAACATCTTCTTCAGGAATGGGCTGAAGACAGAATAACCTTCTGGTGTTACATGATCCATTTGTAAGTAACATGGACTTCTACGTACAGAACATAAAAATGAGGGGGGGTATTAGAACCCTTGTGCATCTCTAATGAAGCACAATGGTATTATGATGCATTTTTACAAGGTAATAATCCAGTTGTGAGCTGGATAACTTACAATGCAAAATGTATATAAAACAGGATTTCAAATAAAGCATTGTAAGCATTCTAATTGCCTGATTATGAGTATTTTAAAGAAAGATTTCTCTTTTTTTAAATAATGTTTTAAAATCCAAACAATTACCAAAGGAAATAAATGGCAGATCATGTGAAAAGAAAGATCAGTGAATTAGAGTAAAAGCAATGATACTTATTTAAGTGCAAGCAGATTCTGCTGCTCTTAAGGTGAATGAACAGACAAGGTGTAACAAATGAAATGTTATAGTAGAAATGAAACTTGCAGGCTGCTGGTTATTTCTAAATCTTTCTCTGATAAAAGGTTGCAACTCTCAGAATCTCTATACCTATTACACAATTCTATAAGCTTTCCAGAAGGATTGAAAATTCTAAATATTGAAGGAATTTTATTTCATCAAATTGTTTGTGTATATCCTCTCCCTTCTTCCCAGTCACCCATTGCTGTAAAAAACACCACAACATTTCAAAACCTTGAAAGTTTAGTAGAATGAGAGTGCAAAATGTAAAATGGGATTGATCCGTAAAATGGGATTTTCTGGCCAACTGAGTGAGAAAAAAGTGGCTTTCCCGTAGTCAGAAAGCAAGGTTAAACAAGGTTAAACAGACCACCCACAATATGTTCCAGCAACTGTTATTCTTTCATTGGTAAACAGTTTCCAAGAAAAGCAGCAACTACAAAGTGTTGATAAGAGTTAAACAAGGCTTCTTTAAAGCACAGCTCTGAAAAATATACTACAATTACAAAAACTATAATGATGAACAAATGAGAAGAACCAACACAGCATAGAACAAAAACCAAGTCTGAATCAGCAGGTGGGTAGAGAAGATGATTTTTTTTCCTTTTATGTGTAAGTTATTATTACATCAATCTAAATGCATTTAGAAGTAAATGTTGAAAGCATGTCAATAAACATACTTTTTCTCAATTCCAGAATTAAAGTGTATTAATGGAACTAGTGCATAAAGTTAAAGTTTCTGATCATGGACTCCTGTAGATTACATATGTGCCCTTTTAAGAGAGTCTATTCTAGCTTTGTAACCAGAAATCTCAATAGTTTCTATCTGTTTTAAAATAACCTCCTCACAACTACAAAGTTTATCGTGTTCTGCTTACCCGAACCCACTTACTATGTTCTTTAGGCTTTCACCCTGTGCATACAAAGAACAGAATAAAACCAAAAGTGCCAGTAAACAGACCCATCTTCATCTAGCCTAATTTCAATAGTACCAAAAGGAATACAAAAAGGAGAGACAGGCTTTACACAGTATTTCTCCAAAGCCAGCAAAACCGAGCAGGCTATTTGGGTGGAAAAATTATTTCAAACCCAAGTCTGTCATGAAGTAAGCTTTTCTGAGGAAGCCCCAGCAGGAATGCTTCTGCTCATCTCAGTTTTAACAGTGTGCTATGGGCAAGATGTTGATCCTTTAGATTATTTTATCCCAGACCATATAACCTGTTATAGATTAAAGCCATCGGGAAGAAAATACTGTTTTCTGATTATCTCTCTTAGGGCTCAGAAAATTTAGGTTAACATTTCTGCTAGAAGCTGTCCAAGAAACTTCCCATAGTGTGTGTAATTTTTGGTCTTTAAAAGGGAAATAATTAGTCCTTACTCAATCACAGATATTTTGAGGGCATAAAAAAAAAATCCATCAGTGTTACTGAATGTCTATGTAAGTGTTTACACAGAGAGAACCAGCTCCTTACAGTCTAACATCAGTCTAAGGTAGTGAAGACAGAATGAATATTGTGAAAATATATGTCCTTCCCACCTTTCAGTTTTATTCGTCTCTTAAGTAATCAAACAACCTGAGATTCGTCATGGAGTCTTTCCTACGTTTTGGTTTCCTAATTGTTCCTTTGATTCCTTTAGAAAGGCTTTCTTATTTTTCTGAATTGATGAAAACAAGGCCCACCTGGCCTACGTAGCAGGGTAAATTAGGAAATACTTGATGTGTTCATGGTCCCTCAGCTCAACTACAGTTATACGTAATACCATTCTACAAAAATGTGTTCATCTGAATTGCAGACCAAGCACCCTTTGACAATTTGTTACAAGCCTCATAACAATATGAAATTTGGTTCTCTCATGATAATCAGCATGTTTTCAAAATTTCTTTATATTTTAATCACTCATATATTACCTACACATTTACTTTAGGCTTCATTATCCTACCAAAATAGTTAGACATCAATTGGATGTGGGTATATTTTCGTAATTCTGTTTTCACTATCTAATTGGCTTTTTGCCTTTCTCTTGATGTAGCTGTTACAGCAATGTTATTGATAACTGTGACTACAACACCAACACTAGACAGTATGATTACAAGATGTTTCTGAAATCTTCCCAAAAGTGATGTTCTGCAGAGCCTGAGTACTTATATGCAAGAGCCGTTTTGAATGTCCAAGTACTCTTCCTGACTGGTATTTTCTTTAATTTCCTCCCACATATTTTCCTTGAATTATGAGGTATCTGGTTATGCATTTACCAAAGACCTTGCATTGTTTGTTCATAAAATAAATGTGCAGAGCATTCTTATAGTAAAAAAGGATGTCCAGTGGAGATAATTTTCTGTGATAACATTTATTTTAATGTAAAAGGCCACCTGAGCCTGGCTATACAGCTTGCTTTCATTTCAGATCTATAATTCTTTATATGTCTTACTCACCCACTGAGTTAGAAAGGCAAACATGAATTTCTTTATGTGAGGAACACTGTTGAATGTTTTTGTTTGTTTGTTTCCTGAGCCTTTGGGCTCTTCTTCCTAGGAATTTTTTCAAGCCCCATCAGCCACTACCAAGGGATGTGCATACATACATATTGCATTCTATATCATGTCAGATAATGGGCTCAGTAGTACTAAACCTCTGTTTCCAAAAGACTGTGCACAACCAGCATAAAAGGGGCAGCTTGCTAGCCCAGGAAACAAAAGGGCATGTTAGTATTCATTCTAGTCAAAAAGGGTACATATGGTCAAGCCCTATTCCTATAGATTGTCTTTAAACTTTGTAGAACTAATTTTCCAAATGACATTTTCTTTGAAAATGTTTAATTATAATGAACCTACAGTTTTTGTAATGCATTGGATCTGTGCATAAAAAGCTTACATTTAATCCTAAGGCAGGCAATTTATTTCAGGGTCAAATTACAGCTCTTTAGTAGGAATTATAATTTTAAAGCTGTGGGTCTCAGACTATTTGTATAATTCCAAATAGCTTGCACTGTCCCTCATTCCAGAATAAGAGTGGAACTTAATTTTTCTTGTAAAAAATAATAAAAAAATTAACTAGGCTTTTTTTTTAGAAAAGTAATTATAAGATTTTATAGATCTACTAAAATATTAACAACAACACAAATAATAATATCTCACTCAGAAAAAAAGATACAACCAGAATGTACTCTAACAAGTACTTTGATTACAAATTCTGAAAGAAGATAAAGAGAGATAAGATATTTCCTAATATTTTTCAGTATCTGAGAATTGTCTCAGAATTCTGGAACAGAGCATGAAGTTCTTATTTCTGATATAATTTTTTCTGTGAATAAGCTTATTTTCTTAAATTTACGAAAGATTATTTTATACTTTTGGACTGAAATAGCTGAATTAAATATTAAAGTACATAAGAACGAGTAGTATATGTATTTTATTTTTATTTTTTTTGTGACCACATGAGTTTACACCTGTTGAGATTCTGATGTATCATCAGATTGAGGAAATAATTTCTTTATGCTCTTAACAATATAAAATTAGAGAAAATTATTCTCAAACTTAAAGTAAGGGATCTAATTTAATGGGCATAACATATAAGGGCATATTTTTTAAATGCCTTTCTTTAGTTCTTCATTAAGGAAATATTCAGGACTTTGTCAGAGTGAAAAGGTAAGATTTTTCAATCCGTAGAAAACACTGTGACAGCATTTCACCACTCCAGTGTTGTGGACCAGCAGCTGTCAAAAAGTACTGTTCATATATAAGGCAGCAACTGCAATGGTTTGTATACAGTCTTTATGTACCATAACGCTGAGTATGTTTCTGGGCATGTTTTCTTACTGCTGCAAATGAGAACTAGCAATGGCAGAAACCAAATCATTCTTGAAATATAAAAGACTAAGAAATGAGACTGCTCTGGCCAATGCCCCAAATTTCCTGTATTAGTTGCCAAAGGAAAAAAGGTTACAAGAAGCTAATGTGTTTTGGTGATTTTACCTCCTTTTCTATCAAATATACAGGCCACAGTAACTCTCAGAATCTCATAAATTTCTTTTAAAAACTGGTGGGCCTTATTTTTCAAAATTATACCAAATGTTTCTAAAATCCTGCTCTTTGCACACGTTCCCTGCTTATAGGATTAGATAGTGAGAGAATCTTTAACACAGAATTAACACTGTTTATGCAGTATCTAAAATGAAGTAACTATTTTAGGGAACATTTAAAAGGTATAGATTCTGTTTTAAGAAACTTAAAGTCTATATTTATAAAACAGGAGAAAAAAAGAGGGAATGAAAACCCTAATGTTACAATCTAGAAAAATCTGTTAAGGAAACCCTCCTGAACCATCTGCACAGTTTTTGAAACTGGCACCAAAGAGAAACAAGGCTAGTTATGCAGGTGCAATACCACGCTGATGCAGATGTACTGCTGTTGTGATAAAAGCCAGATAAGTATTTAGCATATCTGTGTTATTCCATATAACACAGGTTATATGTTCAGGTGGAGATAGTATCTGTACTTTTAGCACAGTACTTTATTGTAACACATAGACCCTAAACCTTACATGTAACCCTACACCTTGACCCTTCCTTAACGAAAGGACTTTGCAGACAGAAAACTGTTTCCCATGAATTTCAGCAGGGCTATAGCAAGGCAGTTACCTCAGACAGTCTTAAATTTGCTGATGGCATCAGAAATTTTGTTTTTATTACCTATTTCAAGGTCATCTTTCCTTGAACACAACTCTTATTTAAGATGAGGTAATGGAAGAGAGACAGGGAAAAGGTCACAAAAGCAACAACCCACCCTTTCTGCCAAAATATGTTGTTTATAGTTCTGTGGTTGATTTGCAGCCTGATCTCTGCTGGCAGTGGGAAAAGGTTGAGAGATCTCAGGTCTGACCCTTCATTATCCTTCTTTTTTGGAGTAATGACAAGGTTAGGAGGTATCTACAAAATATATATAAACTTACCTATTGCATTCCACAATATTTGTTAGGTCTGTTTAATCACACATGTGACTCTCTGACATGGACAATGATTCTGAACACATGCTAATGCAGGAAGGTCTGTGCAGGCTGGAACCTCATGCAGTTCATCAAAACTGAAAGCAGAGCCTGGCCCCTGGGACAGATGAAGTCCTACTGCAGGACAGGCCAAAATGGAGCAGCAGACCCGGGGCCCCAGGAACATCAGGCTGGCTGCAAGGCAACAGTACTCCTGGACACCAAAGGAGTCTTTACCGCATTCTGGGTTACATGAGCTAGGGTGCTACCAGAAGGTCTGGGGAGGGATGCTGCCCTGCTGGCTTTGAGACAAACTTGAATGCTTTGCCCAGGCTGGGCGTCTCCCACAGGTAGACACCGATGTATTAGGGCAGGTAACTGGGTAGGCCTTTCTGGTACATGTTCATTATTAAAACCCTAAGAATTCATCCCAGCTGAAGAAACTCAATACAGATAGTACAACCTGGTCCTATTTTCCCCTGAAAAATGAAAATAAAAAAAACTATGAAAAGACAAAAAATAAGGAGAAAGATAACTTGCCAAACTGCTGTAATGCAATGGGTGAGCAACTGGCTGATGGGTGGGGCTCAAAGTGTTAGAGTAAATGGGGTTACATTGGGCTGGTGGCCAGTCACTAGCGGGGTTCTGCAGGGATCCATCTTGGGGCTGGTAATCTTTAATTTCTCTATAAATGACTTGGATGCAGGACTTGAAACAATACTTATAAAGTTTGCTGATGACACAAAACTGGGAGGAGCTGTTGACACTCTTGAGGGCAGAAAGGTCCCGCAGAGAGATCTAGACAAATTAGAGAGCTGGGCAATCACCAACCACATGAAGTTTAACAAGGGCAAGTGCCGGATTTTACACCTGGGCACAGCAACCCTGGATGTACACACAGACTGGGGAATGAGAGGCTGGAGGGCAGCTCCACAGAGAGGGATCTGCGGATGTGGTTGACAGCAAGTTGAACATGAACCAGCAGTGTGCCCTGGGAGCCAAGAGGGCCAACCATGTCCTGGGGTGCATCAAACACTCTATTGCTAGCCATTCGAGGGAGGTGATTGTCGCACTCTACTCTGCACTGGTGCGACCTCACCTCAAATACTGTGTGCAGCTGTGGGTGTCACAGTATATTAAGGATATAAAGCTACTAGAGAGTGTCCAGAGGAGGGCCATGAAGTTGGTGAAGGCTTTAGAGGGGAAACCATATGAGGAGAGGCTGAAGTCTCTTTCTTCGTTCAGCCTGGAGAAGAGGAGACTGGGGGAACACCTCATTGCAGTCTACAGCTTCCTCACAAGGGGAGGAGAAGGGGCCAGTGCTGATCTCTTCTCTCTGGTGACCAACGACAGGATCCAAGGGAATGGCAGGAAGAAGTTCCAGGGGAGGTTTAGGTTGGGTATTAGGAAAAGGTTCTTCACCCAGAGGATGGTGAAGCGCTGGAACAGGCTCCCCAGGGAGGCAGTCACAGCACCAAGCCTGATGCCATCCAAGAAGCACTTGAACAACACCCTCAGAGATACGGTGTGAATTTTGGGGTTGTCCTGTGCAGGGACAAGAGTTGGACTCAATGATCCTTGTGGGTCCCTTCCAACTCAGGGCATTCTATGATTCTATGAGTCTATGATAAGTGTAAGCACTTGCAAGACAGGACTATATTTAAGGGCGGGGGGGGGAAGGGGAGGACTCCAAATATTTTCAGACATTAAGAAAAAGGCAGAACAAAATTTAAATGAAGTTTTAGATTACATCTAACAGAAGTTTGGAACACTGTACTTTTTCAGAGAGTAATGGTAAAGGTCAGAAGCAAAAAGCTTTTGCCCGAATGAGGAAAACATGGCTGACTAATAAGGACAAGGATACTTTAATCTTCTGGTTGAAGGATTTGAAGATGTAACACATGTTTCTGGAATCCAGTTTGATCCCTGATTAACAACTGGTGGAGATGATTACAGTAGGTCTATAGAGGTTTTCATGTTCATAGGGCTGAAATTATTTAGTACATATATATTGCCAGTATATAATCCTCCAATGTGAATATCATATTCACATACACACAGTGTGTGAAAAACTCACGAAAGAGAGGAAGTGCTAATGTTTGCAGATTCTGCTATGACATTAAAAGCTTGCTTCTCTTTGTGATAAACGTATAAAGCAACAAGAATCAAGACAGAGAAGATGATTTATGCAGCTGCTGCAGCAAGTGCTTCAATCACATTTATTCATCATTTTACAGCAATTCACATGTGGATAACATTGAGATTTACATGCTGAACTGCCAGTTTTTGGAGTTTTTTCAGCTTATGAATATCTAATATGAATTGAAGACCTTTCAAAAAATGTAATTATTTTTCTGCCAAATGATAGATTATAGAGGTGGTATCTTATTACAAACTTCATATACCAGTTCAAATAGCAGTTCTAACTGCTTTAATTCATTTGGTTTTGCTTCAAGATTCAGAATGCCCTATAAAATGATTGTTGGAAAATTAAAAAAATAAGGAAAAAGATTAAAAAATGATAATTAAAGGAAATAAATTCCTAGCAGTGAAGTGGCTAGGAATAAACTGACATAGCTACAGAGTCACAGAAGAACATTGTGGCAAAACAAAGATATTTGTTGTTAAAATGTGAGAAACCCATAAATTTTCAAGTATTGCACACTTTTTCAAATGAAACAAAGGAAGCCCAGTTTAACCCAGCTTATAGAAGGTCATACTGCTTATTGTGCTGGTTTTAAATTGCACATAAAAAATAAATTTTTTTTTTAGAAGAACAATGGTTTCTTAAACATTTTGGACAAATGATTTCCAAAAGCATCTGTGTCTTGGCACTTATATACATCTCACTAACATTGATTTACAGCATCTGATAATGTGGTCAGAGAAACTTCTGGAGGATCAAAACTCCACTTGATTATGTAAGTAAATGTAAGCACAAATGGATTTGCTGACTAAACAATGTATTATATTTGAATAGTCATGGCCATTGTGCAATTAAAAGAATCAAATAGCTGTCACATTTCTAACTGACATATGCCATTGCTCTGGACCTCAGAGGCAAGCCATTGTGTGGTTGTAGCAGTTTTGACTTTAATTTCTTTATACTGGAAACACTATTTTTAGTTAGCCAGAACATGTGGTACCCAATAATTTGAATCATAAAATGTTAAGGACAACATATTTCACAAAAGTGGCTGTTGTACAATGAGAGTAGCATGAGCTGTGAAGAAAATGAACCTTCCTCTTTTTTTAAGGATCTTTCTGTAATGTGTATGTATTCATAAAATAAATTTAATATTGAAGCAGCTGCATAGAATTCCTTTCAGTATGAACATAATGGACTTCAGTAGCTCTTCATATTGCCAGACTCAGCTCAGTCCATTCACTGAGTTCACTCTCACAGCAGACCTATAAAGAAAATATAGTTAATGAAAATCAAAGGTTAATATAAGTTTAGGAATTGTAAGATGAAGGAAAGAGATGAAGAACCTGCTGCTAAAGGGTCTGAAATCTCCAAACCTCGTCAAGGACTTTTGAGCCAAAACCCATGTACAACACCGCAGAAAAAGTTTAGCAGAAAGCACAACAGAAAACAGATCTCTATAGATTAGTACATGATTATTGTGTCTCTGCCCATTGTCCACTCTTGCTTTGATTTGTCTTCATTGAATTTCCTTTATTGTGAAACAGAACTGATGAGCTTTAAAAGGTGAGAGGGTTCAAAAAGTGTCATGAAGAAAAATGCATTTGTCATTGGACTTTGTAGGATAGATTGCCTCTAGTGGACAAATTGCAGCTATTTCACAAGTGTAATGCTGGTAAAAGAACTGCTGACAATAAAAACAATAGAAAAGTCCTAATGCTATCACTAATAAAATAAGCCATTTCAATGGTTCCAGAAAATGTACTGTGGACAAATTAGGGTTTATTTACTTCTGATTTTAGCAACTTTTTGAACAAGGATGTTTCTGAAAAGCGTTAACATTATAGCTTGAAAATTAGTTCTATGAATATGTGGATTTTGTTTTTGAAAGTCTTATAAAAAGGAACACTTTGTATACAAGCATGTAATGAACAGAAAGTTCAAATTGCTTAGTACTCTGTCTAGGAAATGTCTTCTATCCGACAGAGAAAGCTTTTCATGGTGAGCCAAAACTGAGATGAAGTTATGTTTCAAACAGACACTCACCCACCTCTCGGATTAGGACCCTGCAATACAGGTTTTCAGTGGTGAAACTGAAAGGAGAGAAAATATAGTAATTTTTTTTTTTTTTTTTCCTCTAGAAATGTTCAGGAGAGGATTTCCCCATGGAGAAAGGAACTCTTTAATCATACTCGCAGACCTAATAGATTCCTCAAGATGATCAGGAATACCAAGCTGTATAACTAGGGCACTTAGAATATCTTTCAATCCTTAATAGTACAGTTGCACCATCAAAGATTTTTCACTGAGGATTACACTAAATAGAACATCTCTAATCTGGGAAGGCAACAAATTAACAGAGGGCACTACTTACCCCAGGAGATCTCTTGGGTTCTGGGCAGAAGAGCAGTTGTTCTGTCCCAGACAACTACTATTTCTGGAACTCTAAACAACAACAGCAACAACAACAACAACCAACACCTGTGAGAGAAGAATTGTGTGGTGTCATAGAGATAGCTGTCCCAACTGTTTTCCTGTTCAGGTGCATAGGCAAAGGTATCAGGTCAATATGAAGGTTCCCAAGAGAACTGTTGTAAGTCCTCCAAGTTTCCTACATTCCTAAGAAATTGCTTCCCAGATGATCTTCCTGGTTTTTTTTTTTTGTATTTGTACTGTCTGTTGCAGAGATTGCTCTAATGTGTGTACATTTCTGTAAAATTGCTTTTAAATAAAAGAGAGAGTATCCAGTCTGGGGTACAGTGACTGAATGAGGTCTGAAAGCCTACAGCTGTTGACTGCTGATGTGGCACTCTACAGAACTCTGACCAAAACCTGTGTTTCTGTGAGTCAATAAATAGATTTTCACCTGCCCCCTTACTTTAGCATGCAACTCTCTCAAAATCCATTTTATATATTTCCTTTCTTAAACAGCCCAAGGAGATAGAGAATGTTATGGTTGAGGAGCAGAGAAAGTAGATGTGAGTTAAGTTGCAAAGAAGACATATGTGTAGACACCGCTACTTGTTTCAGTGTTCTTATGAAGCCTAGCATCTCATGTACTTAATTTTTTTTGTAGAAACAAACAGTTTTACAACATTTTTAAGCATTATATGACTGCCCAATATAAACAAGTCTCCTTTGGCAAGGTATAATTCAAATATGTGTCTGTATTTTTGCCCACTTAAATGACATTGGAAAAACAGGCAGAGTTGTGCTCTTGGGTGGATTATGTTACCTGAGAAGGTTTGTAATCTTTTTTCTATTGGGTTTTTTGTTTGTTTGTTTTCTTCTTTTTGTATTTTATTCTAAATAATAGATTATAAAGGGTAAAAGTTCTGTTTCCTTGAGTGAAATGCAGACCAAACTTGCAATTTAAAGAAATCTGAAATACAAAAATTACATGTCATACCTCCCCTACTACTGCTTTCCAGAATGCATAGGTAGTAATTTTCTAATTGTCCCTTGTTATTTTGAATGTGTATCCAAGTTGAGGTGAACTACACAGTAAAACAAAAAAAAATCAGATTGAATCACTGACATGGGCAGAAGAAAATATTGGGGAGGAAACGACTATTTTTCCTTTATATTTTTTATATTAAATAAAGGATTAACAATATACAAGATTAGATGAACCATACATATCTGCCAATAATAGCTGTTTGTCCTTCCTTACCATTTAATAAAATATTTGTAAGCATAAAGTGTGCAAAAGTTGTGTAAGTGAAGACAAGAGCCTGTGATACAGAGAAGACAAAAGTAATAATTAAGTTTTGCAGGCATTCACGGGTCTTTTAATTATTAGTTTTTGATTACTAGGTTAATATTTTGCCCACTGACCATGACAGTTTAAACTACTGATTACTTCCAAAAACTCCTTATGTTCATTAGAAAAGTGTTACAAGTGTCATTTTAATATTTTACTCAAATAACTGTTAGCAGTAATTTAAAATATAGTTTATTTTCCAGTTCTTGTAGAATATTTTATTCCTGAGAGGACTTCATGTGATTTAACAGTTATCTAGTTTTGCTATCATGTACTTTACTACTAAGCTTGATATAAAAAAGATTTGCCTTGGGCAAATTAGCAGTCAAGTGAAGACAGAGGTGATTTGTACTACATCTCAAGTAGTGTTGAGCTGACACTGACTAAATCTGCCTTTTACCATTTAATGATCTTTTTGCGGTGCTTAAAAACTCTGTATTAGAAGCACTACACAATGGCACAGTAGTCTCACTTAAAAAACCTTCCTAGCCTAGGTTGCAGGAGGAAAAAAGTGGAAGCAGTATAGCTATTTAAATGCTGGGAAAAGAGTTTGAAGAAACCATTTTCTGCTCACTTCTTCATATTAAGTTCATGACTGAAATAAGTTGGGCTTTTTTTCTATTTCTGATGCAATTTTTGCTGACATGCTGTATTCTTTCAGTTGCCCTTACTATCATGTTTCTTGGAGCACTAATAGCTGATAAGTAATTATGGGGAATCTGAAATATTAGTAGGGTTTGCTGATGACACCAAATTGAGTGGGGAAGTAGACACTGCAGAAGGGAGAGCTGCTCTGCAGGAAGATCTGGATAGGCTGGAAGAGTGGGCCAAGAAGAACCTTATGAAGTTACACAAGGACCAGTGTAAGGTCATGCATCTGGGAAAACATAATCCAGAAGTGCAGCACAGACTGGGATGCACCTGGCTGGAGAGCAGCTCTGTGGAAAGGGACCCGGGGGTCCTGGTGGACAGGAAGCTCAACATGAGCAAACACTGTGCTGCTGCTGACAAGAAGGCCAACAGGACGCTGGGTTGCATCAAAAAGGGCATCGCCAGCAGAGGTGAAGAAGTCATTATGCCGCTCCACTGAGCACTTGTCAGGCCACACCCAGAGTACTGTGTGCAGTTCTGGTCCCTGCTATACAAAAAGGATGTGGACAGGCTGGAAGGGGTCCAGAGAAGGGCCACCAAGATGATTAAAGGACTGGGAAGCCTGCCATATGAGGAAAGGCTGGGACAATGAGGTTTGTTCAGCTTTGAGAAAAGGAGGCTTAGAAGGGATCTCATCACCACGTACCAGTACTTAAGGGGTAGCTACAAAGAAGATGGAGACTCCCTTTTTACAAGGAGTCACATGGAGAGGACAAGGGGGAATGGACACATGTTGTTCTTGGGGAGATTCCAATTGGACACGAGAGGAAATTTTTTCACGGTGAGGGCATTGACCTATTGGAATAATCTCCCCAGGGAAGTGGTTGACTCGGCCACATTGGAGCCTTTTAAGTTTTGGCTGGACAGGGTGCAGGGCCATCTTGTCTAGACTGTGCTCTTCCTAGAAAGGTTGGACTAGATGATCTCTGAAGTGCTTTCCAACCTGGGATTTTGTGGTATATGTAGTTTTGAAAGCCAGCACAAAGCAGCCAAAGGGAAGTTCTAAGGACTTAGCAAAAAAAAAATAAAATTAAAAATCAGGAATTCAGTTATATTAAAAATCAAAAAGCAACTAAAGCAACTGCAGAACTACAGTTCAATGGGTAATGACTACAGTCAGTATAGATTAATTCAGGCTGGTTTTAAACTACATGGATTGATTTGCCAGCTTTTGTTAAGCTATGATATCATGGAACTCCATATTTATCTGGGTACATAGATAGCCTACACACTTCTCACCAAGCCCTATGTAATGTTCTAGCATTGACTAACAACTGGATAATGCATGCCCATCTCTGTTGCTGGACAGTGTCTTTGTTCCTTTGAAGATTGACAGCTCCCTCTGCTGTTCTCATCGTGAGGTTCTCAGAATAGTCTAATTTTCCTGAACACAATGTTGGACTCTCACAGTTTGTCAATTAATGGCTATCAGGCTGGCACACTTTCAAACACTGGCTAGTATTCAGATGCCTGATGGCACCTTTAGGACACCTGCTTGGACAACCAATCCATTTCAAAACAGAACTTGATACTGTTACTAAAGCAAGGTATGAGAATCAAAACCTTTTTTTTTTTTCCCCTTCTCTCTCTCTTTTTTTTTTTTTTTTTTTTAAGCTTTCTATTTCTGTTTATACCCATCTGGTCTATTTACCACAGATGCAGACTTATGAAAGCTGTGCTGCTTGGCAATTGAAGTCTGACTTAAGGAACAGATATTAAAGCACTGCGTTATGCTGTAACATACCACTCATCATTCTCCTCTAACCCAGAAATACGTTCCTTCTTTTTTCTGATTTTCAACCCATCTTCACCATGTTTTTCGTTTAAAGGTTTTGTAGTTCATGAAGTCAGATGGCTAAAGAGAGTGTCTCTTTCCCCTTTACTTTTCTACAATTTAGGTGTAATTTGTTCATTCTTTATGATGAGATATACAAACAAAATTAAAGCTTGTACTCCTGAAAGAAAGCAGAAAAAGAGTGAGTGATGTGTGTCCTCTGGCATGTTTAAGTAGTAATGATATACGCTAGATTAAACTTCTCAAGGCTGAAACTATTTATGAAGGTTTGGATAGCAGTGAGTAAAAAAACCCCACTATATTAATTGGTAATTTCTATATCCTAGTAAATCTTATGGAAAAAAAACCACAATAACATGAATCTAAATTTTGCCTATATGACAAATTAACTTTGTGAATTTTATAGTACGAAGTTCTCACATAACTGTACATCATTTAAGTACCCAGCAGACACAGCAGAGCCCATATCAACCTTAACGACAACTCAATATATGTTGTACTTTCTGTGTAAATCAGTTCTAGTACCTTACCTTATCGTTCAGAGTCCTTCATGACATTCCCCATGCAGGAAAATCTGGTAATACATTTAAGAACTGCTCAAATTTCCATGAGTTTTTTGGCCTTAGTAAAAATAAAAGACAAAACATAAATACCAAGTACTGTACATACAGGAAGCAGTTACTGCCTTCCTGCCTAGTTGTCTGAACTAGTATACCTGGCAGTTTTAGGAATCATACTTTCTATTATTTTTCTTATTAAGTTTTCTGTAGGAGATGTAACCTTGGCATTCATGTGCTGAAATACGTTAACCCTACAATATGTTTCAACAATGGGCTTCTACAAACGAATCATAGTGAATGACTGAAATGTTCCTTCTGGCTCCCTGGCGGGTTGATCTCTCCACTAGCTTTCTTGTGACCCACTTCAGATAGCTTCACCAGAACAAAGTAATATTAAGTATGTTAAAGATTTATCTGCTAAACTTAGAGATTACTTTTCCTGAAGGATATTTACGGGCAGGCTCTGTATTTATTGAAGATGCTTTTTTCTCCAAGCACAGCCACTGTTTACCAAGCAGGTGTTCTCAGTCCTACTGCATCTCAGTGACATCCTTGCAGAAATGTTAAGTTAGCTCTCATTTCTAATGTAATCATCTCTTCTTTGAGGGAAAGGATAATCAATGAAAGCCAAAAACCTCTGCCGTTCTCGTTGCAGAAGAAAGAGATAATTCGGTTATAATTAGACCAGAGTAGTGCTGCTTTAATGAAAAGAAGTTTTTATTTTCCTTGCTGATGTATCTAACTTTTTCTTTATGATTTTTGGGAAAAAGTTTTATTTTTGTGGGTAGGTTAAACTATATCTTTAGATGTTAAAAACACTGAGTTATTCAAATAGCTGCATTCCCAGAATAAGAAATTTTCTTCTTCACTATGCAGCAGAAATTAGGAGCTTTACAATACTCAGTATATATTTTGTTTCTCTGTCTGTGCACTGAGTATGCATGCATAGCCACTCACACATGTACATTTCTCACTGGTGGCAGTGCATAAATTCTCTTCCATGCTTTATTATTTTGGAGACATCTCCTGTACAGAACCGCAGTGTAAACTCAAGCTGTGGGTTGGCTCATTGCTGAACCAGTGCCTCATCCAATTAAAATGACATGTCACATATTCAAGAAAGCTGATTGGAAATGGTGTCAGGGATATGTACTACGGCTCTGACTTTCTTCCCCAAATTTTAATTGGTAATGTAATAAGTGGATGCTATGCTATTATACTTGTGCTAGACTTATCCTATCCACAGTACAGTGATCTTAAGCTGTCTATCTCCTTAAAATGAAAGCAAAACACACACAGATCTCTCTTTTACTCTCTTTTTCACTGTATCTCTGATTAATTCAAATTTTACACCACATTACACAGTTTTGCATAAATTTTTTTCCTGTTCTAGTCTACTGGGATCACACATAATAAACTATAAGTTTCCATTAGAGTAGACAGGATACAATGCAGAGCTTCTATTTAAAGATTACCTACTTACACAAATGATACTGAGTGGTCCTAAACCAAAAGTGAGAGAATTATACCTGTCAGGTGCACCTCCTGTACCCCAAAATGCATCACTCTATTTTGAATTGTCTAACTAAAAGATCTGCTTACTCTGCTTTTCTAGTAACTTATATTTTCAGAGCACGAATGTCTGTTGGCTCCCTCTTTCCAATATTAACTTTCTTTCTATCGTATCAGCTAACGTCAGTTCATATCTGCAGTTTATTGTTATTGCTGTGTCACTATTATGGGATTATCCTGATTTCTATTCTGCATTGTAACTCCCACCAAGCCTTAGGGTCAGGATAAGCTACCTATTTATCATGTTCTTACAAGAACCTAACAAATCCTCTTTGATTTGGATCTGCTTCAGTTAGGCTTGTTTTGTAAAACGTGAGATAGCCAATTACACATGCATAATGATGACACCTTTTGAAACTCTTCATTAGCATAAACTTATTTGAAATCTTGGTGCATTTGAGATCTCCAAAAGAGATGTAATGTAAAAATGAATGGTGACAATAGATGTGGTATAGCATTAGTACGTGGATTCTTCAGTAATTTAAAACAATAAACATATCAATAGCATGGTTATACAAACACTGCTTTCCAGATAGTGCTCTTTTCTATAATTCGGAGGGAATTTCCAATTTCCCTGAATGAAATATTCCTGCATTTATAGTCCTCTTCTAACAGGTAGAGATGTGTGAATGTATACATTATAATTCTTGTCCTACTTTCCCTAACATCTCTTTTCAAAGTTGCAGCCGTATATGGGTATGTGGTGGAAAAAACATCTTCCATGCTTTTCTCACATTTGCTTAGGTTGATATTAATACAAAGATGATTCAAGAGCATCCTCAGGGGAAGCAACACAACAGAAAGTGTTTCAGGGAAGAGAGGGACCAACTCTGAAAGACAAGTCCTCTCTTTAGGGGAAGTCTGCTCCTCCTAGGCTCTTGCAAGCTAGAGTTTCCTCCTAAAAGAGAGCGCTGAAGGAATACTTAATAATGTCTCAAATCTCTGCCTGTCAAAGATGGTACACTTCGTATACAGGGTAACACAGGATTGTTCTTCTAGGTGGGTAAGGCAACAAGTAATTAGAATAAAGGTTTAAGATAATCATGGGCAGTAAACATAATTATATCCAAAGTCCCCATTGGCAAGGGAGGGAAGCATTTTGACAGTTTCTTATCAGCCCCATTTATGTGTGCAAGCCTGTGAGACTACAACTCTCATCTTTTCCTAACATTCAATACCTGACTCATGGCTGTGGTCACACCCTCCTCTTTTCACTTTCCCCATCAGATATCTGCTCCACAATCTGTGGAGCATATATACAGATGAAATATTAAACTAGACACAATTTCTATGCAATTCTCTGAAGTACATCTCTCTTGTTTGAAGAAAAAAAAAAAAAAAAAAAAGAAACAAAATCCAGCCCTGGCCAAAAGGTAAAATTTGTGTTTACAGAGGTTTCCTTATGAAGAAAGAATTTGTGAGGATATAGTAATTTGTAATAGTCCATAACTGGATCGCAAGAAACAACCCAAAATTTTCTACATATACTAAAATTTAACAAACTTGCCTATGACAAAGTCTTTGCAAAAGGCTATATTAAGTGAAGTCATACATTATGCGTGGCAAAAGAGCTAATATTCACTTACAAAGCAGAAAAAAGTTGATTTAGTGTAGAAAAAATTATGTTTCTGTTGTTTATGGATGTTTAACTAGGTATTGCTGACACTAACAAAAATTAACAGGGGATGTAAGCTTCATAATAGTGCTATGAATGTCAAGTCTGACATCTGTATTAATAGACAATGTGTGGTGACTAGGAATAATAAAGAAAAATAACAAATTTGGAGTTTGTTGTACGTAAAATGGATCCCTTTTATATTTTATAATTTTTTAACCGTTACAGCCGTTGTGAATACTCTTCGACTTGCAGGAAGGCTGCTTAAAATAATAAAAATCTCATAGTGATTTATTTTTCACTCAGTTAAGCTTCTTAAATATTGTATTTGCTTTCTGTAACAAAAATCTAAGGAAAACGAAGAGATATAGTTACAGTCATCATAGACATTGATCAAAACTACATATTAAAGCGCCACATGCTTGTTGGAGGAAAGACCAGGAAAAGAATTCCTGAAGAAAATTATGAGAGAAAAAGGACATTGCCTAAGGAAATGATAGAATTAAGATTCACAGAGATCTTCAAACATACCCTGGGAGACACAGCTACAGACAGGTAGTGTTATGTGCCAAAAAGGTAGGAAAATATCCTTCAACAAATATGGGCTAATGCAATGAATGGTGATGAAGAAATAGCTCTCCAAGTGACCCATTATTGTAACAATGAGGTTTAGTACTGTGGAGAGTATAGTGTTACCTTCTGTTCTGATTTACACACCAGAACAAGATACTGGCAAGAAAACAGGAAGGAGGATGTGACTTATGATTTCCCAAGGATTTTTCTCTCAATATGCTCAAAGAAACAAATTAAATCCTGCATGACCTTAGTGAACTTTGGACTGTCTTTTTTTTTTCCTACCTTTCCTTTCTTCAGGATAGCAAGTCTCAGTCTGTGTAGGAAGGCTGAAGTAATTATTTCAGGAACACACTGGTTCTTGTCAGGAAAGTGCATTTAAAAGCCATTGCTATATACCCACTTCCTTTTTCTCATACAGAGTTACACAGTTTCATTTACTTTGAGATTAGATTTTGTGAGATTAGGGTTCATTCATCCCTTTCCTGCAGACTGCTGGAGGCAGAATTAATGCCCCATTTGAGAAGTGAACTAGGTAGATGAGATCCCTTTTAAAAACAGAAACATAAATTATAGTGGATTTTTCTTACAAATATTTTCATTAATGATCCAGATGGTAAATTGAAGATGCTTTTTGCTTTCTCCTTTCCTGTCTTCCTATGGCAATTTCAAGATTCTGTCTGTGTATAATTTATTAATTTGTGCTAATATTATAAAAATTGACACAGTGTGTAGTGAATTAGCCAGAGATTGAGAAGGACCCCGACATATGTCACATATTCCCAGTAGAAGAAGCTTCAAAGCAAACTAAAGAAATAATTAGATTTAACACCTATGTTCTGAACATTGAAAAGCAGGGATATAAATAGGAACAAAGGCTTTTAGACTGAGAAGAGATTTATTTGGATTAAAGAAAAATTAACAATAAGGGACATTGACCAAAGGAGACAGAAAATGTTACGTATTCCAGAGGAGAAACCATTAGCAGAAATGTCTTTCAATACTGAAAGGCTAGTTGGTTAAATTCTGAAGACTATAGTAAAATGGCCAAAAAATCCAGGCTTTTAATGACGTGAGCATTTTAATACTATGTTTAGATGTGTAAATTTGCATTATTTTAAGTTTTTATAAAGATTCAACTTTGGAATTATTTTCCTCATATTTAATCTACCAGAAGTTATATGAAGGGTGTATAATATTACATTATGAAAAAGACTGTGGTCGTAATAGAAATTTTTAAGGGATGATCAGGGTATTCATTGGGCTATGTTATCAGTCCTTTCTATCTCCTGCAGGTTAAAAACAGTGTGTTGAATTTCTGATGGAAGGGTACCTTCTCTCCTTTGTATAAGAAAGTATGAACAGAATCATCCTTAACTGTGATACAGTGGATTCAGTGTGGGCCCAGTGTGATGAGACCACTGAGATATGCAGCACATAGAGAAGTGACATTTAGCTATTAGAATGCTAACAATTCCTTAATGGACATTATTTTATGCCTTCTGTTTGTATAGGATTTACCACGGTGTTATTTCTATTCTTTAGAGTAACTCAAATACTGGTGGAGAATAAATTTCCTGTCATGAATCTACTATATCTGGCACCTCATTTTGCATTCTGGTACCTTAGAAGGATACTGAAAGGTCATATTTTGTAGACTTAATGAAGGGAGTCTGGGGGTGTGTGTAGGTTGTTTATCTTTTTGTTTCATTTTATTTTAATCTAGCATGCAGAAGCATGAAAAGAAAAAAATCTCATTTATCAGAAAGAAAAGCAGCTTTTCACTGGAAAATATTAACTGTAACATTCAAAAAAAAATAAGGAAAAATATTGTGCTTCTAAAATCTGTGTCTAGATATGGAAATATCATATGACTGGGAAGAATTAAAAATAAAGAATTTGTTTACAAAACAACAGAGAAAAAAGAACTGTTTTGTCATACACTGCAAGAGGACAGTTAAATGTTAAAATCTCCAAATACATTGCTCCATGTGGTAAAATGTTTTCTTTAAAACTTTCTAAGAAACTAATACTTACATGCTCAAAGTTATGACGTTCTTAAATATTGGTCTACTGCAACAATCTGCAAGGCTTCAGCCTACAGCCTGTGACCCTTGCTGGTAGATGCTTTACAAGCACAAAAGGAAGAGACAGATTGCTGTTATCTCATTTATGCTTGTATATTTATTCCTATATTTTCATTTTTAAAGATGAGAAATAAGATAAAATAAAGGGCCAGGCCAAAGAAACAAAGTTTAATGAATACACAACACAACTTGACGTGTGACTTACCAATATGAGTTTGCAGGATTTTGCAGATATTGTGGCACAGATGAGTCTAATACAGGGCTTAAAAAAAAATAAGGAATACAAAAACGGTTGCACAGGGATGAGATAAGTTTCTATCCAGTTCAAATCTGTGTTCTTGCACAATGGCCATAAGTGGTGTATGGGAAAGGATAAGACTATGGCAATCAAATACAATGTTTTCCACAGATATCCTCCATGTCTCTAGCAAAAGTTCATGTGTTGGACTTTCTAGGCCAGATGTGGTTTCTGTGTATTTAGAAGGCTTCAGAGCATTTCTGTTTTCCTGAGCAGTTCAGTCTTTATTTGAATCCATGCCAGCAATCAGCAGGCACCTCATCCAGTCTCTGCCACAGAGGTGCAAGCAAACAAGTCCTCTTTTTTGTGTTGAATCTGTTCATCCTACTTTAATCTGATAGTCTCTGGTCCTTGTTGTAAAAGGAGAGAGCAACACATATTTTTTTCTGTTTGCTCTGTTTACTGTTTTGTAGCCCTTTATCATAACTGTCTGTAGCTGTCTTTCTCCCAGGCTGTAGTAGCCTAGATTACTTGATTGTTCTTCATATAGAAGCCATTCCATAATTCTGAACATCTTTGATTTTTTCCCTCTGAAACTTATTCTATTCTATAAAATAACAGTTGGAAAGGGAGACAAGAACTGCACTCAGTATTCAAAAGGCCAACAAAACAAAAATTTAAAAACTGCTACAGTGATGTCTTCTGTTTTGATTCCAATCTTTTCCTAATGATCCTACTACTTAATTTTCTGGGTTTTTTTTTCAATCATTCCTCCTCTCTGAAGTGTACTTATTCAAGGAAGAATTCATTACACTGCCAAGTCTTTTTTTTTTTGAGTGACAAAGGTAACACAGAGACCATCACTTCCTAAATGAAACGTTAGGATTCTTTGGCAAGTCCATCACTCCATCATACTGAATTTCATCTGCAATTTTACTATTCTACCTTTTAATTTTAAAAGTTTCTTCTGTAATTCTGCACAGTCAGTCTGTCCTTCATTTTATCTTGAAGAAGTTAGCATCATCAGAAAACTTTCTCATCTCACTGCTCACTTTCTTTTTTAGGCTAGTATAAATGGGTTGAACAGAATAACTCCCAACCCATATCACTGCAGAACTCCACTGGTTGTCTTTTCCCTTATCCTTACCTTCAGTTTCCTCTCTTTTAAATACTTATTAATATATATTACAAACATTTACCTCCTCCCTACCATGGCTACTTACTTTCCCCAGTAACTTTGATGAGGTAGGTTGTCATTAAATTTTCAGAAATTCAGGTGTATCAACTGAATTACCCTTAGGTATGTGTTATTAACCTTTTCAGAAAAGGCCAGTAGAGTTTAAAGTGGAACTTCATTGTACAGAAGCCATGCTGGCTCTTCATAAGGGCATTATATTTATGTAAGTATCTTTATTTATTCTATGTCAGAATGTTGAATAACTTGCCAAGCTGAGATATTAGGAGTCTCCACGGACATCACTGGACTGTTTTTTTTGCTGGTTTTCCCCCTTTTTAAATTTTCTACTGACATCTTGCCTGCCTTTTTAATTTCTCATAGACTACAGTACTTCTAAGTAAGACCTTGTACACTGTTAAGCAAAAAGTAGTCTAGTGTCATGTTAAGAAGGAAATAAAATGATTCTTGCCAGCTTTTCATATTAAAGCATTATTGATAGAAGAGTTTTTAGTCCATGTTTCTTTTAAGCTGCAAGTGATACATGCTGTTTATTACTGCACACGCATGGAAAGAATGCCTCATAGCTAGCCTCTGTGCACTATTGTTATAAGGTATATTATTACTTGGTCATTCCTCCATTTTGTTTATTATAATGAACATACTAGGGAGTGAGTTAAAGTGTTAGCTCTGCAATATAAATCCAGTATGCTTACCTTTTGTTGTTATAAAACCTTTGTCTGAATACTACATGACAGGATTAAAGGAAACAATGACCTGTATTTCTGTTCAGCTCAGGAGTACCAGAAGCAAAAGAAGATGATCCCATGCATTGATTTACTGAGATAATAAGACATCACAACCATTCCCTTCCCCTCCCTCTCCCTCCAAATCCAAATGACTT
Source organism: Phalacrocorax carbo (assembly GCF_963921805.1). Taxonomy (NCBI): domain Eukaryota; kingdom Metazoa; phylum Chordata; class Aves; order Suliformes; family Phalacrocoracidae; genus Phalacrocorax; species Phalacrocorax carbo. The sequence goes on from NC_087548.1 coordinate 33,966,763, forward strand.
ACCCACCCCTTCTTTTTTGAGAAACAGTCCTCCTAGTTCCAGCAGGAAACAGGAAAGATCAGATAGCTTTCCTACCTAAAAGTTTTACTGCTTCATGCTTTAGACTTCCATTATAATTTTTTTTCTGTTGCTTCCTTCATTCACCGTGGGATATGCAATTGTTTCATTTATCATCAACATAAATTATTTTTGTTCTATTCAAGCCATGTCCAGTTTAGAAAATGTCCACTATTTTTTTTTTCTCCATATAAAATTGGAATTTTCTTTTTTTTTCCCATCTAATTATTGACTATTATTTCTGAATATTAGCAGAGGACATTATACCACAAGAACACGAAAGAAATAACAATTCCAAAACTAAATGTTTTCCAATACGTATTCATGAAAAATGAAGTCAAGTTTATGCTTTTTCATGTATTACTCATAGATCTTAGTCATCAGCTTGTGAACATCCAAAGAAAAAAAAATCTGTGTAGAAAAAAAGAAAGCAGTTACAGCTAAAGCCCAAGAGACAGATATACTTGTAATGAAATGAAAATTGAGAGACTTTACTGGATTTGAGAAGTACTGAAAGTGAATATTTCAAGTTAAATTCCTTGCTAATATAACTCCAGAGAATTTAGTGGACTTCTGCAGGTAATTTATCCCTTAATGTACATAAGCGCTTTTAAATAGAATGGAACTAAACTAATGAACAAAACTAGAAAACATTTGTAACACCTGTAAAAGTATAGGGCTTACAAAAATTAAGGGTTAAATACTTGGGGTTATTTTCTGTTTCAATTTGAAATTAAGATTTGAATTCAATTTAAGAAATATATTCAGAAGGAATAGTATGAAAACCACGCATAATTTGTAATGGAAGTAAAAAACCAATGATTAAAAATGGTGGCCTTCAAAATATCTAATAAAAGTCACACTTAAAAAAACAGAAAAACCAAAGATAAAACCCCCCAAAATCTTTAGTCAGTCTTGGTTAAAAGACATTCAAATCTTTTATTTCCTGCTTACACTACTTTGCTATTTACTCACACGAAGTATCAGCTGACACTTCACAGCATCTTCCAATATAGTTGTCCAGCTGCACAGGAAGGGATGTTTCAGAATAAGTATTCAGTACAAAGTCTGCAGACCTTGAAACACTCTCCCTTATTTGCTGGCCAAACAGTGCAAGATACAATATTTGCCTTATAGCTCGTGAATTTTTACACAGTAAGGACTGTTTTGTCTTAAATAGATATGAACCCTACACATGTACATACATGGAAATGAATTATCCAAAATAACGCAGTACAGTTTATGCTGTTTTTTGTCTTCAAGGAAAACTATAAGAAACAAAATGGCTTCACAAATCTTGGATAGCCAAATCGTGCATTACTCTAATGATCCTTAACTCTTGTTATCTAATGATAACAAGTCTCCAGGGACTATTGTAAGCCAAGTTGTATAAAAGCTATAGAAAACTCTATGAGGTCCAGCTTGCTGATCAATAGGCGCTTCTTTGTTAAGTCTGTGAGTTAAGTGAATAAATGTGTTGATTTCAAAAAAATATGTGCCTTTTCACATCCATAGCAGTATTTGGATGCCAAACTTTTCAAGAGTAATGATGTGATAAACAGGTAAAGAAAGTATGTTACTCCAATAGCTACAAAAGTATTCAACACAGGTTGTCCTTTTCCCATTTTCAGTGATGAATTCAAGGTCTTACAGACAGTTGTGCAAAACTTCTTGTTTTCCTTAAGTTGTATTGTGAAAATTATTTGTCTTGATTTTGTAAGAGAAAAGCCAAGGAAGGGTAGTTACAGCTCTGTCAATTTTGATCCCAGAATTCAGACTTATCTTTTCTGCCAAGGAAGAGCAACATTCGCTAAAAAAATAGGATATAGTACTGTGAAAGTGGTGTTTGCTGTACATATGGTTACACATGCACGTATACATATACATATACACAGAATCACAGAATCACAGAATCACAGAATCCCAGGTTGGAAGGCACTTCAGAGATCATCTAGTCCAACCTTTCTAGGAAGAGCACAGTCTAGACAAGATGGCCCTGCACCCTGTCCAGCCAAAACTTAAAAGGCTCCAATGTGGCCGAGTCAACCACTTCCCTGGGGAGATTATTCCAATAGGTCAATGCCCTCACCGTGAAAAAATTTCCTCTCGTGTCCAATTGGAATCTCCCCAAGAACAACATGTGTCCTTTCCCCCTTGTCCTCTCCATGTGACTCCTTGTAAAAAGGGAGTCTCCATCTTCTTTGTAGCTACCCCTTAAGTACTGGTACGTGGTGATGAGATCCCCTCTGAGCCTCCCTTTCTCAAAGCTGAACAAACCCAGTTATCCCAGCACATATACATATACATATACATATACATATACATATACATATACATATACATATACATATACATATACATATACATATACATATACATATACATATACATATACATATACATATACATATACATATACATATACATATACATATACATATACATATACATATACATATACATATACATATACATATACATATACATATACATATACATATTCGTAGAATTTGTGTGTATCTAGTTCAATCTTTAGATGATCATTGGAAAACAACATTGTACTAAAATAATTGATTATAATTTGGAAAAAGACAATCGATTTTATATCTTCTAATGTAAGAAAAGGATTATGCTGTGAAGATTTTGTGGAGCGTCTATATGCAAAAATGTGGCACTCAGAGCAAGGAAAGCTGATCATTTAGACATTTATAAGGAGTATCCTGTGGAATACCCTGTTAAAAAGATAGTAAATTCACAAGACCAATACAAGGATTTGGAAATAACTTTTTAAAAAATTTCTAATCTTAACAGTAAAATATGAAGAGCACAGGGAAGAAAAGTTTAAAAGGGGATAAGGTACATGTAAAATATATGCAAGAAATGATGGCTCTTGCATAAAAGACTTGCAGTTTTAAATGATGCTGGATTTTGTACTTTACCTTTGAATTATGATGGAACACTACATAAATTCTAGGAAGATATATTTAAAATGTTATCACAGACAGTTCCCTGAGAAACCTATCTCAATATTTTTGGTTGGGCCTATTTAATTAGTTTCCTGTAAGTGGGGGAAAAAACAACAACAACAAAAAAACCCCAAAACAAAAATACCAGTGCTAAAGAAAAAGTAGAAACACAGTGTTAATGAGATTCAAACAATAAAGATATGATGGACTGCAGATAAAAGGAGAATGCCAGTTTCTCTGCATTTTAATCAGTGATATCACAGTTTCTATGAACATGCCAGAGGGACTGTTCTGAGCTCTGCTTCCACATGAGTGAAAGGAAACAAAATGAACAGTTTTATATTGAAGATTTAGTGACAGATGATGCATCCTTTGGGACTAACATTAGAACAATGGCGAAGATCATACTCACCTAGCTAGAGTAAGGGAAGATAATTCCAAAAGACATATACCTAAATGCAAAATATTAATAATACTTATTAACCTGTTAAAAACAAATCTCCTCAATTATTATCTCAAACCTGTTCTAATTTTAAGTAGTGAGTTATCTATGTGCTTAAATAACTATGAAAAATGGGCAAAAAATAAAGGTAGAAAAAAAAGGTTCATCTTCATAAATGTTATGAATAACGGGATCAAGTGTAGCCTGATGAAGTTTGCGGATGACACCAAATTGAGTGGGGAAGTAGACACTGCAGAAGGGAGAGCTGCTCTGCAGGGAAATCTGGATAGGCTGGAAGTTCTACAAGAACCAGTGTAAGGTCATGCATCTGGGAAAACATAATCCAGAAGTGCAGCACAGACTGGGATGCACCTGGCTGGAGAGCAGCTCTGTGGAAAGGGACCCGGGGGTCCTGGTGGACAGGAAGCTCAACATGAGCAAACACTGTGCTGCTGCTGACAAGAAGGCCAACAGGACGCTGGGTTGCATCAAAAAGGGCATCGCCAGCAGAGGTGAAGAAGTCATTATGCCGCTCCACTGAGCACTTGTCAGGCCACACCCAGAGTACTGTGTGCAGTTCTGGTCCCTGCTATACAAAAAGGATGTGGACAGGCTGGAAGGGGTCCAGAGAAGGGCCACCAAGATGATTAAAGGACTGGGAAGCCTGCCATATGAGGAAAGGCTGGGACAATGAGGTTTGTTCAGCTTTGAGAAAAGGAGGCTTAGAAGGGATCTCATCACCACGTACCAGTACTTAAGGGGTAGCTACAAAGAAGATGGAGACTCCCTTTTTACAAGGAGTCACATGGAGAGGACAAGGGGGAATGGACACATGTTGTTCTTGGGGAGATTCCAATTGGACACGAGAGGAAATTTTTTCACGGTGAGGGCATTGACCTATTGGAATAATCTCCCCAGGGAAGTGGTTGACTCGGCCACATTGGAGCCTTTTAAGTTTTGGCTGGACAGGGTGCAGGGCCATCTTGTCTAGACTGTGCTCTTCCTAGAAAGGTTGGACTAGATGATTTCTAGAGGTGCTTTCCAATTTGGGATTCTGTGATTCTACGATTCATCTCTAAATATTTCTGTTCATTCATAAAAAAGATTTTGGATTCTTACACGTATGGAAAAAAAACCTCTATTGTAATACAACCTAATGTGGATATGTAATGTAGGGAGTTGTTTTAAACATTAGTTAAATACTTGATAAGTGTTTTAAAGAATAATATTAAAAATTATTACATGGTATTTTTCAACAAATGAGGATAGAATTACCTACTCCACTCTACTGTAAGAAAAACTGCATACAGTTTCACAAGGACTCCTTGTCATACAAATTCTATAAAATATATTAAACCACAATTTACAATGAAAATAAAAGATTGGGTATTGAAAAAAAATCAGACGAAGAAATATTAGCATTATTTATCAACTCACTAGAAAGAGGTCATTCATACCTCTGATCTGGAATTAGCAATTGTGCCCAATAATTTATTGATCTTTTTAGTTGGCCAATGTCATGCTAATAAATAAATTTTTAAAAAGATAGATCTGAAAACTTGAAATATAGATTATACAAATGGAGTAAAGAACAGTACTAGTGAAAGCTCTGGTACTGAGAAGGACAGTAGGAAGAATCTAAGCTTCAAGAGTAATACGTGGCTTTTTTCTGTAAAAGTAAGGGAGGCCTTTGAACATGACAGAGTTGTTTTTAATACATGGCACTGTGAGGAACACTATTGAAATAGCGATTTCATTGACATACTTTTAAAATGTCATGGAAACGTGGAAAAGAAAACAAAGAAGGGGAAAATGGATACAAGAATGATATGAAATATCCTTTACAGTAAGATGATTAGGGAAACTGTTAACACATTTTTTAGCTTTTTAGTCTCTAAGGAATATATAATGAAAAAGTCACTTCACTCATCATTAGTGTGGTGCTGCTTCTGAGGTAAAATATGGCTTCTTTTGAACAATATGAGAAGTGTTGTAAATCAATCCCACCTAATAGCTTTGGCATACAATTAATTTGCAGATGGAATTGCAGGGGAAATATCTGAAGTTTAAAACTTTAAGGGGAGAGCTATGTCTGAAACTAGCTGAAATTATTCAGAGTTTGAGCTCTCTGTGTAACTGAGTGGAAGGTTTCACTTATGTCAACATAATGGAGATTATTTACTTCCTTACCTTACAATCATGTTGTAATACTAAAGTACAATCCCAAAGAAATGTGTAGCATATTACAGAAAAATGTTAACTTGAAGACATTACTAGTAGGTTTTAACTTTAATTTAATGTCTTTACTTAAGGTTCTTGAGGCCCTTTGATGTCTAAACAGTTGGAGGTATTGTAGGAGTACAAGGTATTGAATAGCCCAATTATAACAAGTACTGAATTTTGGCTGAGGTTTCGGAGATAACACACTTGGTTTATGGGTTTAATATTTTATTGTACTCTGAAGAAAGGGAAAGAACAGGTTCAGAGTAAAGTCAAAAGACAAGCTACATTAAAGCCATGGTGAAGATAAACAGAGAAATTTGATTAATAATTTTACAGGAAAGAAGAGATGTTCAGATGTGTGTCACTCATAACATGGGAACAGGCCACATACTTCTACAATGGTGACAAAACTTTAAGTGAAATTCAGTATTGATTGGAGTCCTAGCAACCTAAGCCTCAAGCAGAAGGAACTAAGTTCCCAGGTTTGCGTCTTGTTCTGTGAAATATTACAAATTACTGAGAGATCATAACCTTGTTCATATGTCTCATCTGAAAGATGGCCTCTCTGGCTGCACAGTGACTACAACTTGGCTTGTTTACTGATTTGGGAGGGAAGTATACCACTAGCTGAATCACACACACAAGAAGGTTGCAGGAATGGAAATAATAAAATAGGTTGACCTGCAAAAGCTGCAAGAGCTAACTAGGTGGTAAAAATAAGATTCACATGAATTACAATACATTTCTAGGGACTTACTGAACAAAGCCCAATAGGAGAGATCCATTTCTGTAATGCAGTTGCTGTTATAACTAAGTAGAAAGTCTGAACTTATAAGGGATCTTTAAAGTCTTTTTTTTTGCTTTGTGTTACCTCGTGCTATAAAAACAGTATTTAAAATTGCAATAATTAAGGAAGGTTGTGTCAAAAGCTTTTTTCTATATGATTTTAATTTTTAAAAACCCATGGTTTTCTACTTAAAATTGCACTATAGCTTTTCAGTATAAAGCAAAATAGGAAAACATTTTACCTTGGTATTTTTGAATTAGTAATCCTGTTTCTCGAAAGGGGAATACTGAATGTCTACTTTTAAAATATTATAAGCAGATGGGTAGTCACTATGACAACGAAAGATGGTATCAGGTTAACAAATTAAATTCCATCTTAGAGACCTATACCTTCCCATACTACACCTATTAATGCTTAAAATGGTATGGCATTTTAGAATTATAAGTATGAGAAGAAAAGTAATTTATTATATTAATTTTGGGGGTTTAGGTAAGAATACAATATAGAAATACAAAAATATTTAACATAGCAACTGTGAAAAAATGGTCATAAGAAAAAACTTGTAAATTTTTAAAAAAGCAGTGCCTGAAAATATAATGCTTCATGTTTGCAATTGCAATCAAATTATAACTGGACAATCTTACTTAACCCATGATCCTACAACACGAAATCTTATCATTGTACTGATAAACAGATTTACAAGTGATCATGACAATAACTGGAATCCCATCTATAGAATAAAATTTCCTAGGGAATAATGCAGCAATGAATCAACACACACTCAAAACTGGAAAAGAAATGGGGTAGCTGGGAAAGAGTTATATTTTTATGTTACATGGAGACTGATTTAATTACTCACAGACTATTAATTTTTTTTTTCTAAAAACAAAATAAAAACTTATGTTTACTTTTCTATATATATGTAGGCAAATATATATTACTTATATATCTGCAAATACATATATTGCCCCATATTGCTGAAAAACTTTCTATCTACTGATCAGATTGTTGCTAATAACATTACCTTTTTGAACATCACACTTCTTAACTAGGATAAATAAACAAATAACCAAACAACTTATTTTTTCTTATTGTCTTGGGATGGATTAATTTAACAAGGTGAGTTAGAAACATATAGTATGACTACATTCTCAGCAACATTTCCAAATAATAAATCAGAATGTGAGGTGAAGAGAAGACCTTTACCCTTTCACCTAGAGAGAATTTGTACTCTTTTTAGTTCGCAGACATAAACTTCAGAAATGGAGAAAGATATTCTGGATTCTCAGCTCCATATCAACACACATGCACGCACAGTTCTTTCTGGGTTAGTAAGAATTCAGGCTACTGATTGCATTTTCTGCTTCACTATGATGGATTAGCAAAATGTTGCTATTCCAAACTCAGTGTATTTCTGTTTCGCTAGTCTAGTTAAAAGCATTGCTCAACAGTAAATTATACTGTCTACAGGGAAAGAGGCTTAGAAAAATGCAGCCAAAGCTATTACCGTTATTCATACACGTTCTTTTCCACACTAGCATTAAGAAATATTCCAAAATTGAAAAAAATCCTTCACCTCAAAGGAATCTCTTCTTATAGATTAGGGGCAAGTGATTTAGTTCCTATGAACCGCTATGTAAATATTACTGGTGGGTCTGAAATCCATTAGAAATACTGCATAGTTTTGGAAATGTTGCTGAAGGAAATCAACTTCTGAGTCAGATGAGTCCCCGTTTACTCAGATATGACACCCTTTTTCTTCTTAAGTGGACTCTCCAGAACTCCCCCAGACAAACTGTCACATCTACTAGAAAACATAGGATTGTTTGACAACAAACTGTGAATGGTTTCTGAGGAATTAGCAATAACCATATGTGGGCACTCCACTGATAACTCTTATTACCATCTGAGTCAGAAAAAAAAGACATACACATACAAGGGCTTCCACTCTTTCCTTTCCTCAAGTACTTTCTTTCTTATTGGTGTCTGAGAAGGTGTTCTTGCAGTCACACTGGAAAGTTGTAAACAACATGTCTCAAATCATGTCCCTCTTGCTTTCTGGAGTGCCTCACTCCAGGTCTATTTATGAAACACCTTTTCAAAGAAACTGTCACCCAGACGTTTTATAGAAGCTTCCTTTCTCTTTGCTGCCATTTTTAAGATGCATATATATTCTAAAATGTATAAGACTACCACCACCTCCATCACCAAAACAAACAAACAAACACAAACAAAAAATTAACTAGACCAAGATGACATCCCTTCAACTCTGTAATATCAGAGGCTCCGAAGTTGGCTGTCCCAGACTTCCAGTGTGCTCCTGAACTCTTGATATCTCTGTTAGGCCACAAAACCTCCAAAGCCAGCTAAGAAGGAATTCCCTTAGATAGAAGAGATTTGCAGAGCAGGGAATGAATCATAATCCTCATTACTGGTTGGTTATATTGTCTATGTCTCCTGTCCTTTTTCTCTGTTCCAGTGAATGTGTCACTCGTTACCAAGTGGTACATTCCTAACATCAGGCATTTCCAGACTTGATATTCATATGAAATAGCTCTGAAAGGGTAATTGGCATAACAGCTGAAGCAGCCCCTAATCTTGGTATTTTGTGATAATTCTCATTTTCAAGAAGTTTGATAAACTTCTTCATTTATTTTGGATAAGTTGTAGTTCTTGAACTATAATAACCCGAATTGGACACAACTAAAGCTTTAGCAGCATCAGTGCAAGTATAAAAGTTCATGTTCTTTTCAAATAATATTTCAGCATATTTGCTGTCTGGAAACAGCTTGATATGATGAAATTCATTAGATCTCCTTGTGACAACCTATAAATATTGTTATACTACTATAAATATTACTCCTTTTCTATTTTTCAAACTACATATCTGTCTACTTTTCACGGTCTAGAATTTCTTGAGTTTAGAATTTCATTATAACTTTCATTAATTTAGCTTATATTTCTATCAATACTTAAATACTGTTCTGAAATTATGCTTTTCTAAATCATTACTGCCTGTCTGAGATCCATAAAATTAGTGAAGTCAACAATCATGCTTCCTTAGTTCTGTAGAACAAGACCCAGCATTTACGCTGTTAGTTCTTACAGGATTGCTCATTTGCTACTGAAGCAATGGTGAGTTTAAGAACTCAGAATATTTCCACTATATTTGCTACTACCCAGTGTCACTATTGCTCACATAGCACAAGAGATGGAACTGAACAGTGAAAGACCTGTTGTGTTCGATAACACCCTGCACAGCAATATCTCCTGAGCCTGTGTACCTCAGCTTCTCCCATATCGCTGTTGTTGCTTGGAAATCTGCTACATCCAAAAGAGACAAAAAATACATTTCAGCCTGTTAATAAATTTATGTTTTTCATAAGATACTGGTCTACTTCTGTGTACAGCTCCTTGTGTAACCTGGGAAGGAATGAATTCTCAAAGTCTTCCTTGATTCAAATCAATCTCTCAACAATATTAGTCTAAGCCCCCAGTTTAGGATCAAATTGATTGAATGAAAGATTAAACTGGAAATCAGGGTGGTTGCCTACCTGTACTGGGTTTACACAGCAATGTTTTGGTAATGGGGGAGGCAGTGAGGAGCTGCAGGAGTGGCTTCTGTCAGAAGATACAAGAAGCTGTCCCCCTATGGGTCATAGTTCTAGCCAGCTCCAAAACGGAGCTGCTCCTGCCAAAAGCTGAGCCCGTCAGCAATACTGGTGGTGCCCCTGTGACGATGTATTTAGGAAAGGGCAAAAAAACACTGCAGAACAGCTCTGAGAGAGAAGAACATGACAGAAACAGTCCACAGACACCAAGGTCTGTGAAGAAGGAGGGGGAGGAGGTGATGCAAGTACTGGAGTAGAGATTCCCCTGCAGCTTGTGGAGAAGACCATGATGAATCATGTTGTCCTCTTGCAGCCCATAGTGGACCATGCCGGAGCAGATATCCACCCTGGATAGCAGCCCATGGAGGACCTCGCGTCACAGCAGGTAGAAATGCCTTGAAGGAAGCAGCATCCCATGGAAAACCCACACAAGATCAGGCTCATGGAGAAAAGCCCATGCAAGAGCAAATATTGCTGGCAGGAACTGAGGCCTGTGGGGCACCCATGCTGGAGAAGCCTGGTTATGAGGGACTGCACCCCATGGTAAAGGACCCATGCTGCAGCAGTTCTTGAAGGACTGCTGCCCATGGGAGGGACCCCACAGTGGAACAGGGGCAAGGCATGGGGAGGAAGGAGTGGCAGAGATGAAGTGTTGTGAACTGACTACAAGCCCTATCCCCCACCCCAGACTCAGGATAGGGGAAGGAGGCAGAAGAGTTGGGAGTGAAGGAATGAATTTGAGCCTGGGAAGAAGGGGGGGATGAGGGGAAGGTGGTTTTAGTTTTGTTTTTATTCCTTGTTATCCTACTCTTTTATTAATTGACAATAAATTAGATTAATCTTCCCCAAGTTGAGTCTGCTTTGCCCATGACTGCAATTGGTGAGTGATCTCCCTGCTCTTATCTCAACCTGTGGGCTTTTAATCTTATTTTCTCCCCCTGTCTCACTAAAGACAGAGTGTGAGAGAGTGGCCTGATGAGCACCTGGCAACTAGCCAAGGTTAACCCACCACACTAGTACTTTCAGAGTCATCTGAAAATGAGGTCAACATCTGCAAACCAAGAAGTATAGTAAGATGAGAGCTTTGCTTTGTATTCAGGTACTTACATAATTTGTATCAAATTAAAAAATATATAACCACAACAAAGCTCAAATCGAGAGGTCGTCAGATTATGAAACTTAACCCTAAGGAGTTTGCATCTTCATAACATTTCTGAAATGCCAATACACCTTTACTTTTATGTTAAATATGTGTTTTACTTTATATATACTATAAATTATCTGGCATCCCATGTAAAATGAAATTTAGCACTTGTAAGTGGATATTTAACAGCAGATACCACAGGGAATGGACAGAGCAGCTTGAATCAATTTCCTATCTTCCAATGTACTATATTATAGTCTAGAGTCTATATTTAATATATTTTGCATAATAAACTTAACAGTCAGAAAAATACCTCCCCAAACCTACATTGTTTTAGCAATTTCTCACTACAGTTCCTTCTTAACCTCTTTTTTTGTTGTTGTTTTCAAACCTAGTCTAGCTAGAATGACACATTTTCTCTGATTAACTACTATTTTAGCTGTAACACACTTAGATGCGAGTTGTCACAATCTGTCTTATTGTAGGCTAAGTTTCTGGATAGGCAGGATTTCAAAACTGTAATCCTATTGAGCCAGACAGATACCTTGCAATCCAGATTGAATAAGTAACACTGGGTAGTCAATTCTGCTCTTATTTGTTCTTACATTTTCCCTGCCAAATGTTGCTCACTTCACAAAAAGTAGCCTGGTGCTTTTTTTATTATTTTATTTTTATTAATACTGTCATGGTTTTAGCTGGGATACAGTTAATTTTCTTCACTGTAGCTGGCATAGTGCTGTGCTTTGGGCTCAGTATGAAAATAATGTTAATAAGACACCAATGTTTTAGTTGTTGCTTGGTAGTGCTTGTACTAGTCAAGGACTTTTCTACCTTCCAATGCTCTGCCAGGAGCACAAGAAGCCGGGAGGGGGCACAGCCAAGAGAGCGGATTCAGACTGGCCAAAGGGATATTCCATATCATGTAACGTCATGCCCAGTACGTTCACTGGGAGGAGCTGGACAGGGGAGGGAGGCAGCAATTGCGGCTTGGGGACCAGCAGCGTCGGTTGGCAGGTGGTGAGCGGCTGTATTGCTTGTGGTTTTGGTTTTTTTCCTTTTCCTTTTCCTTTTCCTTTACCTTTTCCTTTTCCTTTTCCTTTTCCTTTTCCTTTTCCTTTTCCTTTTCCTTTTCCTTTTCCTTTTCCTTTTCCTTTTCCTTTTCCTTTTCCTTGTTATCATTATTATAATTATTATAATTATTATCATTATTATCATTATTATCATTATTATTAAACTGTTCTTATCTCAACCAACAAAATTTATTTTTCCTTTTGTTCTTCCGGTTCTCTCCCCCCATCCCACAGGGGTGGGAGGAGTGAGTGAGTGGCTGAGTGGTGTTTAGTTGCCAACTGAGGCTGAACCACAACAATCTCTGTTCCCCTTGGGAACATATTTGGTAGCTCTGCTTGAGCTTTTGTTTGGTGTTCTTAGCTTTAACATATTTACTTGCTTGTTTATTTTGTTTACACTGATGATAATACTTTTTATTTTTTTAATCAGTGTACCAACCACACACTTAGGTGTCAGATTATACAGCAACATGCAGGGTATGTTCTTGATGTGGAACAGGTAATATTGAAAAGAGACAATATTAGCACAAACAGAAGCAGAAAATACAAATGCAGTACCCAAGCACAAATCTTATACCCACTTTTCAATGTTTTCGTTAGTATTCCCGGAAAATGGAGGCTGTTTCAGCCATAATTTATTTCTCATATTCATTCAATTTGTCTTTATTTCTTTTCCTTTTTACACATCTCAGCATTTGAATGTGTTTTTTTGCATACTGGTGGCAAATTTTAAAATATTTTTATGGGCAGTTTTTGGTCTCTGATCATTCCAGCAATCAGATTTCACTAACTGATTCCACTAACCTATATCAGACTAATTTAATTTCTGTCAATTCATTTTTATTCCATAGGTTTCAAGTTCTTATGCTTTCTGAAGTAGGCTATTACTCTAAGTGTGGTCTTTCTGTTGTTTGCTGTGTTCCATTGTGATGTCCAGTACATACATACTGGATTGTTACAATATATAAATCTAAAAAGTCAACTAGATGTGTTAATAAAGACAGAACAATGGAAAAACAATTGCACTCCTAAATTTGAAAAGTATGTGTTGGCTTCATTGAAAAAGTATTACTCTACATTTCAGTTTTCTAATGTTTACAAAACAGCACAGTCCCTTTAATATGAATTTGTCAGAGCTCCCCTGGGTAAAGCAGTAGATGGCTTGTTTTTAATAAAAGCCGTTCTTCCAGTCCAAATAAGTAAAGAATGATCCTTTATCCGATGGAGCTCTTTCAGACATATGCCTTCTTCTACGTTGCTTTCTAGTTTGCGACAAAACCCTGGACAGTGTTTCTGCTGTTTCACACAGTGACAGTGGGTTGAGTATAGTCATGATCCACCCCATTACCCCAAGTAAATGGTTTGCAGCACTTACTACCGAGTGTTTGGATTTGAATCATGAATTTCATCATGGAATCTCAGCTTACAAAATGCATGCCATAAGCTTCCTCTTGCATAATAACATCTTACAATGTCTACTTCATAACCTTGTTGCTCCTGATACATTTCATTTATGCTGGCCAATTTTGCATCTCTCCTTGCCACAACTTTCTGGTGATTCTGTAGCAGTTCAAGAAAAAATGACATACTGTAAACATGCTTACTCACAGACACACTTCAAACATGTCAGCAAATGCAACTGCTTCTAAATGTGACATGCTTTAGATGGGCATTCTCCAGCAGTGTTGCCAGAATAGAAAGCTTTTTCTTCATGGAAAGCCTTATATTTCTGTGAGCAGACTCACAATAGAACATAATTCCAGCTCAGGAATAAACGTACTATCTCCTTTATCCTTGAAGAGTTTGGGGTTCAGGAGTGATTGACTAAGGCTTCAAATTTCATTTTTGTCCCTTTCACGTCATTAAAATACATGCTGGTTTAATGAACATAAAAAGTTTTAAAACCTCTCTGTTTTCTGGTGTGCAAAATAAGTATTAGTTACAATGACTGGGTGCAATGAGGAAAGTTTTTCTGTTATTCTTTTATTTTAGTGAATGTTTAGGTATTTCATACTTTTGCAATTCAAATATTGATCTGACTTTACAAATAAGGCATACAAAACCTTCAGTGCTTCTATAACCCTTCTTATTTTAGTCCTCAATTTTTGATTGATTCATATTGGAATCTTTATTTTGGGAGGGTGGGGCTAGGAGGAGGCATGTAGTGGGTTTTTTCTGGGGGGGGGGGAGAAGAGATGGGGCAGGGGTTGTCACTTCTGTACATTTACTGATCAACATTCTCCCTGACACCCTTGGTGAATATTCACTTTTCTAAAACTGTATTCCTGATAGCAATGTTTGTGTAATTCATTCCTGAACTGTGCCTTACCATTTTGATCTTTGGAACACAAAAACAATTAGATGACATTGCCCATTCATCATTTGTTTGCTGAAGTTGAAATTCGCTCCAAGACTTACAGCTGGAGCAAGGCTTATTCATCATGGAAGTGTCACACTGATTCTATTCTTTCTTGGCTTGAGTCTCTTCTTACAAAACTTCACTTTATACTTCTACAGAGTAATTTCCTCATTTTTTTCACAGTAAAGCCCAACATGTAGTGTGAACATCCACAGAATGCTACTTCAAATCCAACACACAGGACAATGCTACCTCTGCAAAGTCAGCCTTGTTCAACCTGAGTTACATTAACAATGCTGCTGGTACTCTGAGCGTGTGAATCAGGTGTGTCTGCACTGTATTTTTTCATCTGTAAGAAAAAACAGGAAGACTGTTTATCTAAGAGTATGATGTATATTTCAAGATATTTGGCTTGTCCCCCTACATTTACGCTGCTGTGTATCATTCCTCCAGGTGCCCCATTTTTCTTTTTTTTTTTTTTTTTGTTTTATTTCTACCACATTTCCATAAATCAAAGTATCAGACTCACTTTCAGAAGACACACTCTCTACTATCAGACTCAAGGACTTATGAAAGTCAGATAGTCAGAGTACTGAAGTGAGCAAATATTTCTCATCACAGAAGACTATAACCACTGCAATGGATTTCTAACATCTTAAAAGTCTTACTTTTCAAGGCAGTTAGGATCATTACCTAATCATAAGTCTAGCAACTTGTTAATATTTGTAATTAATGTTTATTATTATTTATTATTATATGGTCACTGTGGTGACTGCAACATGTAATCTCAAGTTAATGTCTATTCTATTTTCATTCCTCTCTAAAGATGTTAAAAATTTATAAAGAGACCTATTGGGATGTCATGATGGACAGCAGTATTTCTGTTTATTTGACAGCCTGAGAAAAGAAAGAACTTCTTTGAAATTTTAAGCCATTACCATCTTCAGAATTAAGCATTATGCACAACATTATGGTCTCAGCAGAGAAGTTATATTAATATAAATGGATCATCTTATTAAATAATAAGATTTTTTGTATCCTGTCTGTGAAAATTAGGAAATTACAATGACTAAAATCCATTTGGTAACTAACTACATGTTAAGCATAAATATTTTAATTTGTAAAAATATTTAACAAAGCATTATAAATAGTACTTCAGAATTTCTTCCTACAGAAAGTGTGTTCAAGACCTTTAAGAAACAGCAAAAGTGACAACAAAGAAGAATTAAAGGTATGGTTCAACATAATATTTATTAAAGCTTTTGACCCAATGCCTGGTCCCAGAACTAGTGGCATAAATCATCTAAGTATCTGGAGCTTAGAATTTACCTCTTCAAGATATCTGGCTGCTAAGGTAAATTTGGAATTTACTCAAACCTTTCCTAGCACACAGGTTGTGTCTAACTATTTCTAGACTAAAAAGATATAGCCAAAAATGCTAGAACAGTTGTATGCGAGTGGCTGACACAAACTGCCTGACCTACACTATCTCTCAAAGATCATACTGAGCTCTGCTGAAAGGTGTTTGAAGGACGACGCAATCATCAGGCACTGTCAACATGGGTCCGCAAAGGGAAAATCCTGTCTAACTAATTTGCTATCCTTCTACGATAAGGTCACCTGCTAGTGGGTGAAGGGAAGGTGGTGGATGTAGGTTTTATGGATTTTAGTAAGGCTTTTGGCACTGTCCCTCACAGTAGCCTTCTGAACAAGTAGTCCATCTGTGAAGAACTGTCTTAACAGCAGAGCTCAAAGGCTGTAGTGAATGAGGCTACATCTGTCCAGCGACCAGTCACCAGTGGTGTTCCTCAGGGTTCAGTTCTAGGACCAGTCCTGTTCAACACTTTTATCAATGATCTAGATGCAGGACTTGAATGGTCCATTAGTAAGTTTGTCCATGATAATTACCTAGGAGGTGCTATTGACTCTCATAAGGGACAAGATGCCTGGCAGAAGGATCTAGATTTATTGGAGCATTGGGCAATCATCAATGGCATGAATTTTAAAAAGAATAAATGATAGATTCTGCACCTGGGACAGAGTAGCACTGGACACAAGTCTAAATTGGGAGAGGAGTGGCTGGAAAGCAGGCCTGCAGAAAGGGATCTGGGGTGCTCTTTGGCAGCAGGCTCAGTATGAGCCAGCAAGAGGGCAAACCACGTCCTGGGGTGCATCTAACACAGTATAACCAGATGGTCAAAGGAGGTGACTATCCTGCTGTATTCAGCGTTGGTGCGGCCTCACCTTGAATACTGCGTGCAGTTTTGGGCAGCACAATTTAAGAAGAATGTTATGGTACTTGAATGTGTCCAGAGGAGGGCAACAAAGCTGGCAAAGGACTTTGGGTTTTTGTAGTTTGGAGAAAAGAAGGCTGAGGGGTGATCTCATTGCTCTCTGCAGCTTCCTGAGGAGGGGAAGTGGTGCGGGAGGTGCTGATCTCTTCTCCCTGGTATCCTGTGATAGGACATGTGGGAATGGTTCAGGGCTGCATCAGGGGAGGATCAGACTGGACATTAAGAAGCATTTCTTT
Source organism: Phalacrocorax carbo (assembly GCF_963921805.1). Taxonomy (NCBI): domain Eukaryota; kingdom Metazoa; phylum Chordata; class Aves; order Suliformes; family Phalacrocoracidae; genus Phalacrocorax; species Phalacrocorax carbo. The sequence goes on from NC_087548.1 coordinate 33,983,952, forward strand.
ACCAACATGGTTCTCAAACACTGGGACAGGTGGTCGATGCTGCAAGCCTTTCAGTGTTTGGACAATATTCTTAATAACATGCTTAAACTTAGATAAGCCTTGAAGACATCAGGCAGTTGGACTCGGTGATCATTGTATGTCTGGAATTATTCTATTCTATTCTATTCTATTCTATTCTATTCTATTCTATTCTATTCTATTCTATTCTATTCTATTCTATTCTATTCTATTCTATTCTATTCTGTTCTGACTTAAACCAAATCCAGTCAAAACAGAGGGTATAGACCTTCAACAAACCAGTCTGTCTAAGAAATGTTTCAAGGGCGATTAGGTATGAGCAAGGCTACAGACATCCAGTTCTACTTCAAGACTGTTATGGTGCCCATCCAGAAATACTGTGACAGAATATTGAAAGAATAATTCTAGCATTTCCTCCAAAACCACGTTTATAGTTTTCTCATATTCTGTCTAGTGAAAGTTTCTCAGTGAAGGCAAGTTCAACAGTAATATTTGGTTATCTGAATGGTCAGTGCCCAAATGAGAAGTCCAAACTTGCAACAGAAGTACCTGAAATGGTGTTTCAGGTGTGGGGAATAGGATGAGGAGAAAGGAAAATTTTAAAACATACTTTAATGTGGTGAGATTGCTGGTGTTATTACACAAAGACTCTATGCTCTGGTGTTTCAAGGCCTGAAGGATTTTTCCTGCTATCATGGTTAACATTTATAGGTACAAACCGAATAATTAGCGTATATGAAAAAAGACATGTACTAGTGTACATGAGAAAAGACTTTGAAAAGGCAGCAGAACACCCTTTTGCTATGCATGAGGAAGGACAAACAAAAAGTATTGTGCTACATGGATTCTGGTACTAAATCGTTACCAAAAAAAGAACAGATAAAAGCAGGAGAGAAGGGGGTCCTTGCACATGTGAATAGCTTAGAGGTACACCCCAACTTCCAGCAGGAATATGCAGTTCGTTGTAGCTGTACGCTTCTACGGGAGAACTTATCTTGGGCCGCATATCTCCGGGACACAGGGCTCTACCCACCCTGGGGACAGGGATGCACAGACATCATTATGATGGATACAAAATGTCCGTTTATTTAGCTGCGTCACACGCTTATATAGCTCTTGCGCTTCCTGTTCCTGCCACTCCTATGGGGAGGAGTCTATCTTTCCATCATATCCCGTGATCTTCCGGTCGCCGATCCCTGTCTATTCCCCTACAGTTCGTCAATTTTTTCTGAACTTGGCTAGGCAGAGGAGGTTAATATATAAAATGACACCTATTTTCTGCCTCTCCAATTGTCATCTTTGCATCTTGGACAGAAGATATCTCAAGGAACAGTTATATCTCAAAATTAACTAGCAAAGCACAAATAATCATGGTGAGGAATATTATCTGTCCAGTAGCGATGATTTCATCAATATGACATGCAGTATAACTAAGTGATAATGCTAAGTATTTCCCCAGATATCTAAGGCACCCCTAGAACTGAAAGTTAAAAAGGAAAAATAGAACAATAAGACAAAGGAAATGAAGAGAGTCTTTTGTTTTGTTTTTTTTTTTTTTTTTTTTTTTTTTTCCCTTGGCTGAGTTTCAAATGAGTTTCAAGGGCAGGCTAGGCATCTAATATGATAAAGAGAATACACTTTCAAGCCTCAGCCACACAATTAGTCATTATGAATTTCTGTATTAGTTACATCTCTTGGTGTTTTATTTTCATGTGGTTTGTGATTTAAGCTACCTGAACCAGTGAGTGATTTACATAAGAAACACCTGTAGCAAACCTGTTGAAGCTTTGTTTCTTGAAGTGGTACATGAGATAAAGGAAAAAAAAAATGTAAGAAGTAAGAATATGTGTTTCAAACTTCTTGCTTCCTTGCTTTAATATTTTGAAGGAAATCACAGAACATTTGTCTAACAACTGTGACTTCTAATACATTTTAATTACTCCCCTCTCATGCTTTAGACTGAAGACATCTTTTTTAAAGGTGAATTTGAATCTGTCTTTTAGAAATGCCTTCACTGTTCAGCATTTCTGCCAAAAGAACTGGAGTGGCACTGTGCAAATCCCCCTGCCCCTCTCTACCCACTGTCTGTGTGAACAGCATGCATGAGGAGTCGCAGGACTCTCTGTCTCTTATCGTTTCAGGAGTGGTGCAGCTCAAATTAAAGTTTGTCATCGTTTGATGTGGTGCAACATCCAAAAGTGACAAAGTCTTTGGGCAGAGGAAGATGAGTGACAATTAAAAACATCAATTTTTGTTTTGTTTTGTTTGTTTCGTTTTAAAGGAGAAGCAGAGAATGTCCATTAACAAAGGTGAATAGGACAGAAATTCACTGTTTAGAGTGACCTTTACCTGCAGCTTGCCTGTTTTTTGTAGCCCACGCCATTTACTCTAGAAACGATAATTGCTTGTGGTCTGTTCTTGCTCCATGCAAGAGCAGTAGTTCAGTAGTAGTGTTTCAGTTTAAACTTAATTAGAACTTAGTTTAAATTTTATAAAACTCACTCACACTGCTGCAGGGAAGGTCATTTTTTTAGTAGAATAATTGACAGTCAGGAATTCCAGTAGCGCTGAATTTCTTGGAGAAAATTCTCTGAAATTCATAATCCATTTATTGCACACACACAATTGTCTTCTATTAGTGTTTTAGAGCATCACAACGTCTATGCATCTGAAAACTCTGGGATTCTGACAGTCAAAGATATTTTAAAGTCTGCAAGTGTCAGAAGAACATTGTCTAGGTTCAGTTAAAACAAGAGTAGATGGTAAAATATGTATAAAGGTGCACATGCAGCTACACAAGGGATGCTTATTTCAAAATGGACAGAATATGTGAAGTCTCTTGGCTAGCAGAGGCATGCAGGGTGCTTTACAAATGACATGCATACCGTCTGTTGGGTAATATGGGTCAGACAACTCTCTTGGTTTATTGAGTATTCCAGTGCACTTTGGTTCTGAGGACAGATAGTAACATGTTAAGCTTGCCAAATGTAAGGTACAGCCATGACTGTAATGAGAGTTGGGAGCAGGAGTGCATGTGAGAATGAGAAAGCATTTATCTTTTGGGATGAAGAGAAAGTAAGGAAAAGAAAAATGGGGAAAAGCCATCTACTCACAGAAATAACAATAAGGGTACACTTCTCTGCTACACAGGAAACACAAGGTAACTCTGAATTATTACATGGGAATGACTGCATTATTTACAGGACTAACAGTAGACTGATGCTTCCTCCCACCCATAGAAACACATGCAAGAGTGCTCAAGTTCACATTCACACCCCCCATGCACCCATCTGCAATCTAGAGCAGGGAATATATCTAAATGTTCATACACTGTTGACTTTGGAGCCCGTCATACTATGCCTCATAGTCTTCCAAACCCTGTGAATATCTAAAAATATAGTATTGCTCTTGCATCTAGCCTATGGACTAAGACTGCCAAGGCACATATTTGTCTAACACAAGATCCTGTGGCCCAAAAGTTTTGCAATGTGTTCTACTAAGGTCCAGCTTCTAAGGCTCTCCAAGATATCAAGTAGCCATCTCAACAACGTTTTTTTTCCCAGGACATGGGTTGGGCTTTTCTGACAAACAGACTTTGTACAGAACTATAAAACAAATTATTTCTTGCTGGGTGTAAGGAAAACACACATCTAAACAACGCCAACTTAACTAAACACTTTTTCTGTCTTAGTTTCTTAATACACACAAAAAGTAACTGGGGTTTACTAGTCAATTTTTTAGGTAGCTAAAGTTTCCCTAATACAGATGGTTTCTCCTTGGAATTGTGCAATATGTCCCAGCTCAGCTTGAGGTGACTTTTTTTAAAATACCTCTTTTGTGTATCGTGATAACACAGTCATTTTTTACCCAAGATGCATATTTTTGCTAGCTTTGTTTTAGCAGACCCCTTTGGTTTTAAAAGTTACCAGACATATCTTTGTTTTGCATTTTCCCACTGCACTGTCATTTCTCTACAGTACAAAATTCTTCTCCTCACTTGATCCAACCAGCTTTCTGAACTTTCTTCATCTGATTGCATAAACATTAAGATCTAGTAAGTCAATGAGCTACCTTTATGTTAATTTGAAATTTCCTGATTTAACAACACCTGAGTGTGAGGTTCTCTCAAATTACCTGGGCCTGTATCAACACCCAGATATAACCACCCCTACCTTTTTTGAATTTTTGGATCCAGCTCCTCTGGATTTGTCTTTTATTAAGACAGGGAAAATGAAGCCACAGCAATGTGAATACACACTACCAATTAGAGTTCATCCTTTTCCTTTGTATTGGGACAAGATTAGTAAAGAATAAATGGCAATAAACACCAATCTCACTTTTGAAAGTGGGTTATATAAAAATGTTTCAAACTGATTTTATTTGTTCCTTGAGTGCAAATTAAAGACAAGCTTTACTGAAGTTAAGTAAAAAATGTTTGATGGCATTTGGGGTTGACTGGTGACCAAGGCAGAATAATTAGCTATTTTCCCACTACTTCAGAGAATTTATTAACAATTAATAACTTAGCTCTATATTTCATAGAACCAAATCTATATCTTAATATCTATCCAAATCTCTGGATGACATATTTTAGTACAAGCGTTTTGGCATCAGAAAAGTAATATGCTCTTAGAGCACAAGCTCTTTCTTGTCCGGTGTGCTCACAGATGCTCTTATAACACATGAGAAACATCATTATGCCTACTAGCGTTATTATGGTAAACCTCCCTCCTCCGTTTTCTACTTCACTATAAAGTTTGCCTCTACAACAGTTACCATATTTTCCCACCAAGTTTAATTGCCTCCTGCTATGGTTTACAGCTTGCATTTTCTTCACATCCTTTTGCTTCCTCTCCATTTTTAGAAGGAAAATTCTCTATGAACTATAACTTTTGCCACATTTAATCCTAATCTGACAACCATTTTGGGTGTAGAAGGTTAGTTTTAGATGACACATTTTTTTGGTAGTCATTAAATACATATAATTTAGACAAGGTGATTTGACTTTAAAAACCCTCAGAACTCTGGAATTTGTGAGGACCTGAGTGATTTTAAGCAAACTTGAGACTACTGGTTGAGTAAAAAGGATAGCAGTACTGTATATGTCAACTGAAAAGCTTGATGATAAAATTCCCCATTTCTTCTAACTATGCCTTGCAATAAATGAAAAGTTATGTGTTGTATTCTTCTCTGAACACATCCTATAGCTTATGATAGGGGCAGAGGACTTGCAAGCAAGGTGTATTGGCAATTTCTCTTTTGTTGACAAGAAGGGAGAGATGCAGGTGCCCTGTTTTTAGGCAGTACTATCTATTTCTAAACAAAGTCATACGTATTATGATCTACTTTTCCTTGTTAAACCATTAGCTGAAGCTTGGCTTTAATGCTTGTAAATCTCATTTGAATAGAGTTAGTTTTCTTTCACTCATCTCAAACCAGAAAAAAAACTGCATCAAGTTAACTTTATTCTGTACTCCAGCTATCAAAGAGTTATTCATAATGCAGTTTTGGCTTGTCCTTTGGCAATTAGTGCCTCCCAGAGAACAAGACTATGCACAGGAAAGGATCCTCAGCCATATTGGCGTTAACAGTGAAAGCAGAATAAAAAATTAACCTGTCAGAAAAGGAAAACAGCAGCAAAAAATGACCATGACGACAATGTATTTGTTATGCTGGCTCAATATATTCTTATTCCAGACTGCATTGACCTTACTGAAGAATGATCTTCACCAGTTTCTATGACACTTTGCCAGGTCTGAGCTTTAGCTGGGGAGGAAGATGCTACTGATTTAGATTCCAGAATATTCAGTTGGTCTGTTTCACTCTGCATTACCCTGCATATACTGTATCTAATCTGTTATTTTGGAAGGGCCTGCAGCCACTGTTAAGTGATTTATCTCAAGTAACCTCTGTGCTATGACAGCTCAGAGATACTAGATGGTCCCACTAGTGATAAGAGCAGCCACACTGAGCACAAAGTGCACAACTGCATATTTATGTCAAAGTGGGGTTTGCCAAATAAAATCCGTAATGCTGTGATTAATCAGATGATTATTTTCATACTCAAAATTCATTAAACGAACAATATTACCCCCAAACCCTTCTGGCGTAACTGTTATCTCATGAATGGGAATGAATTTTATCAGACAGATAAAGACAGAAAAGTTTCCTTTGTTTTTGTTGTTAAAAAACTTGACATACAAATAAGGTTTGTATTAGGAAAACTGATCTCTTTTTATTTTACAGTCTCCAGATGAATCCTAACAGCAACAACATGAGGTAAAGTCTTATTAACTGGAACCCTGAAGATCTATAATATTTCAATATGTTATTTCAAATTACATGTTAATTTTGTTTATAGGTCATATCTCATTATCATATTAAAATATTTTTATGGCATAAAATTTTTAACCAATATTTTAAGAAAATAAAATTAAAATTACAACATGTCTGCAGAAGAACATGGTGATAAGAAGACATTATAAAATCCTGTGTTCCATCCAAAAAAATGATTAAAAACAGACAAGGGGTCAAGTTTTCAATAAGCCTAAATTCCCAAAGGACAGAATTATGTTTGTCCGAGTTGGGATGGCTTACAGTTAATGTTACTCCAGCAATTGAACCTTTCAGTCTCAGCTTTCCCCTTAACTAGCTGTACTGAATAACATCTGTTCCATTAAAACTAAGTAGGCCTCATTCAGGTTTCTGGAAGGCATATCCTCAGTAACATAAACCGTCAAATTATACTATAATCTGCGTCAATGGCTTAATATCAGTTAGAAATGAGCTGAAGTTATACTGAAGTCATACTAAAGTCTTTCCAGAAAGCCATTATTTTGGCCTTGGTTTGAGCCTGTACAAGTCTCAAAGAACTAATATTTAAGCTAGGGAAAAAACACATATTTTTAAGCCTTTTACTGAACATCATTTGGCCCTGCTTTCAGATTTTGTTGCTGTCTGTATTGTGTTTGCATGGCAAGGTTTTGGTAGCAGAGGGACTGCAGGGGTGGCTTCTGTGTGAAGATGCCAGAAGCTTCTCCCATGTCTGATAGAGCCAATGCCAGCCAGCTCCAAGACAGACATGTTGCTGGCCAAGGCTGAGCCATTCAGTGATGGCAGTAGCACCCCAGGGAAAATGTATTTAAGAAGGGGAAAGTGTTGCTGTGCAGAAACAACAGCAGCCAGAGAGAGGAGTAAGAATATGTCAGAGAAAAAACTCTGCAGACACCAAGGTCAGTGAAGAAGGAGGGCAGGAGGTGCTTCAGCTGCCACTGTAGAGATCCCCCTGCAGCCCATGGTGAAGACCATGGTGAGGCAGGCTGTCCGCCTGCAGCCCATGGAGGTTAATGGTGGAGCAGATATCCACCTGCAGCCCATGGAGGACCCCACACTGGAACAGGTGAACGTGTCCTGGAGAAAGCCGTGACTCTGTGGGAAGCCTGCACTGGAGCGGCGTCCTGGCAAGACCTGTGGCCTCCTGGAGAGAGGGCCCCAGGCTGGAGCAGGTTTTCTGGCAGGACTTGTGACTCTGTGGGGGACTCATGCTGGAGCAGTCTGTTCCTGAAGGACTGCGCTGTGTGGAAGGGACCCATGCTGGAGCAGTTCATGAAGATCTGCATCCTGTGGGAAGGACTCACACTGGAGAAGTTTGTGGAGGATTGGCTTTCACAGGTGAGAACCCATTAGTGGAACAGGGGAAGAGTGTGGAGACGAAGGAGTGGCAGAGACATGTGATGAGCTGATCACAACCCCCATTGTCCACCTTCCTTCACTGCTGCAGGGGAGGAGGTAGAGAAAGCTGGGAGTGAAGTTGAGCCCAGGAAGAAGGGAGAGGTGGGAGGAGGGTGTTTTAAGATTTTGTTTTATTTCTTGTTACCCTATTCTGATTTGATTGGCACTAATTTCCCCAAGCTGAGTCTGCTTTGCCCTTGACAGTAATTGGTGAATGCTGTCTCCGGCCACACCTCAACTAACGAGGTTTTTGTCATATTCTGCCTGTCCAGTTGAGGACAGGGAGTGATAGAGTGGCTTGGTGGGCACCTGGCATCCAGCTAAGTCCAACCTACCACAGTGTCTTAAGCAGAAATTCTGAAACGTGAAATGTTAAGTTCTTAGTGAAAGTTTAGTACAAACCTAGGTTCAGATTCAGTGAGGTGGTTGTACCTATTGGTATGGAAAGGATGCAATAGCTCAAAATCTGAAATACTAAGTCAAGGGACCAGAGTTCACAGATCTCTTATAAGTCCATAGGTTTCCTGCACAGTTAATGGGGAAAAGACATGCCCATCAAGGAAGCCAGTGCATCCAGTGAAGGATGTCTAAACTTCAAGGAGAGACAAATGTGTGTTTAAAATCCTCTTTCTACCCTGAATTTAAGCATACCCTGCAATAAGCACCCCATGAAAACAGAGTTTGCAACTGAAATCTGCTTCTTTGATCCAGATGTCTTTGTCACATTTTGTGAACTGAATGTCTCAGCTGCCATGTGTATCTTAGTTGCCTCAGAACATTTGTGTGTCCAGGCCTAATTTTAAAATGTATCAGTATACAATTTCCATTCTGCATAAGCATGTTTGAAGTGATGAATATTTTTGTTACAGAACAGGGTTCTCTCCAATCTTTCAGTGTCAAAATGTCACAGATTAACATTTACTTCTTCTTCATTAATGTGTATATGCAAAAATGATGATAAATTATTTTTGCTCTTTTAACAGTAGTTTAGCAAAGTGAACGTGAATGTGTAGGTATAGACTTGCACAAACATGTTTGCAAAACTGATGGAAACCTACATGTGCACTTCAACAAATTAATTACCTTAATTATTGGTATCTAAAATGACTTCTCAATGAAAAGCTTTTTAAAATGAAGGTGTTTAAACTATAGAAGGTTTAAGCTTCATTTCCTGTCATGTCTATGTCTACCATCATGTTTTATTTAATCCGGCACAATTACCTATACAGCAAGCATGTGTATGATGCTTTTAAAGTTAGGCTGAACAAAAAACTGCTAAAAGAAAAGTCAGTAAATAAATAGTACTTCACAGAAAGTGTTGTGAATCGAATGTCTGACCTCTAACAGGTTTTCTAGCAGCCATCTCTGGTTCCATCTCCCCAGATGTCATATTAGTTCAGGACCTTTGTCGAATATTTTTTTGTGCACTTTCAGGTGATTAGTGCTTAACCACAGAATTTCAGTGTTACTTGGCAGTGGTAAAAGTGGTTGTTCTGAGCTTTTGTTGTTGTTGTTGTTGTTGTTGTGGAATTGTTATCAGTCAAAATGCACTAGATGCCAATACAAAATGCAGTATCCTTCATTTCTGCATATACATGCCTTTAAAATTTAGATAAAGTGAACTGTTGTAAAGAAGCTCTGCCATAAATTACAGGTGACAGTGGCAGTGATTAAGGCACATAGTTTGATTACATGCATTAATCTCTACAACTTTCCTCAGGTCTAATTTAATTACCCACAGGTGTACATTTCTTTTTAATTTATTAGCTTTGTCAGTAACCGGTTGCACTGTATGCTGTTGCTTGCAAAATGTGCAACCCAGCTACATTCATGGATAGATCAGATAGTAAACAGCAAAATAAAAGAACATTAAGTGCCACAGCCCTCCCTCAAGTGTACACTAATACTGTTAAATCAACATACGAAATAAGAGTATTTATTTTATCGTGAAGAATTGTCATACATCCTGATTGAAACCAGTCCATTAGCCCAGGCAAAAGTAGTTGAGAAGGTATAATCCTTTTCTGTTGTGGAAATGGCTGCTGTTATTGGAATATGCTGCTCAGATGTCATCAACCATCCAGATTTATTTTTTTCACCAACTTTATGTCAATGTTTGGACTTTATTGTTTAGATGACAGTGCTGTCCCTTCCTCCTGATCAAGTGGATGTGAATACTGATGTTAATTTTAATGTCTAAGGTCAGTACCCTGATCTTCAACATACCCATCATTTTAGGTCCCATATACAAGCTACGCACATTTTCTCAAAGTTTCGGTAAGACACTTCCAGAATTTTTTTGTAATTAACAGAATTCTTTGTTCCAGAACTCTAATGTGTTTGTAGCCAGTAATGCTCCAAGACTCTCTATTCAGAAGCATGGTTCTGGCCAGTCTTTTGAATTCAATATTACAGAGTCTCATAAAGATCCATGCCTTTCACTTACAAAATCCTTAATCAAAATGAAGAATGTCCTTTTTGTTTGTTTGTTTGTTTCTGTTTCCCTGTGCACCCTATTCTTCCAATGACACAGAAACAGAGACATTTTGTTTGTCTTGTTTTAACAACAAATAAAATGCATTTTAATTGCGATTAAAACAACAGGAAGAAAAGCTGTTGATGTTACTATTTCCACAATGACATGGAAAAACCACAGGAAACAAAATTGTTATGTACCAATAGGTAAGGAACAGTCAACAGAGCTGAGCCAAGCAATATTTCCTCTACGTCAAAACATAAAATTTGGTACTGTGAAACTCCTCACTTTTACTCTTCCGATTCTCAGCCCCGTCCCACCAGTGGGGAGTGAGCGAGCAGCTGTGTGGTGCTTGGTTGCTAACTGAGGCTAAACAATGACATACATGTATATTATTATTGTTGTTGAGCAATAAGCACAGCAGCTTCCACTCTCTGAGAAATAACAGAACTAATTAGGACTCACAAACAAGTGCATGACTGTGTTCTGTGGTATGCCAAAATTCATGAAAGATACCTGTTTCTGAAGTAATGCACACTCAAGGGCAATAGGAAAGCTTTTAGTTTGAACACTGCATACCATCTATGTGATACACCCAGCAGGTGGGAAGTGCTATGTCTATGTTTGATAATTTTGTTTTAAACTTTTTCTCTCTGATATAGACTTTATATAGTGGAGCTTACTCTAAAACTATTGTTACTTTCCACAAGTCTTACTCACAGATGGTGAGTAACAGCAGCTCCAGGCAGCTGGAGGGCAGGCTATTCTTGCAGGTCAGAATGCAAACCCTGTGCCAAGGGGAATAGTGCAGAAGAAGGTGCTGTGGGGACAACAAGAGTTCGTGTTGGACAAACAAATTAAAGAAAATCCCGATCAAAGCCAAAAAGCTCATTTAGCCTTTTTGGTCTAGCTACATAGGAAGAGAATCTTTAAGTTTAGACCAAGACAGAAAGTGTAAGATGGCCAAAACCAGTAAATGCATGCTACCATTCTCAAATTGAGAACCAGCATGACAAATAATAGTAATAAAAGCAGAAGCTTTTTCATAAACCTATATCAACCTATATTAATTTGCATTTCTGTATTTCTCCTCTGTTACTGTTTTATGCAGAAAATTACTGCTTGCATTAGAAGACCACAAAAAAGAAAAGCATTGCTTACTCATGAATGCTTTCAATACATTTAATCAATTTGCAGAAATAACCTTGCAATTTAAGATATTAGGAGGTAGCTTTAAACCTACCTGCACAAGAAGCTAAAATGGATACATTGATTAGAACAGCTATTAAAAACTAATATATCCTACTATAGCTATTGTGTTCAATTTCTCCATGAAGTATAAAGCTCTAAATCCACTATCTTTAAGCCACCATATATTATGTGGGTTGTTATAATGGTATATTATGCAGACTGTGTACCTCTGGCCAAGAAAGTTTTTTATTGTTCATAGAACCTCTCTTTATCTCTTTTCTTTTATTCTCTGTACACATATGTTGTTCAGATCACCTTGGGTTTTGACACCAGTGTTAATTAGATACAAAAAATGCATTAGGGATAGCGGAAATAAAGGTGGGGAGAGAGGGAAACAGATACAGATTTCTGAAAGCAATTACACAGCTTTAAACACACATTTTTCAAACTTTGCCAACTTGCACTGAAATACACAAACTGTAATCACCCAGATAATATTGTTGTGACTTTATAGTCACAATTACCTAGTCTTTTGCTCCCATGTAAATAAGGCTGAATCTATGAAGACAAAAGAATGAAATCCTTATTCTTCAGGTATCAGAGCAGAACAACAATCAAGAACCTCCTGGGAACACTACTTGTTGGAACAAGTTATTGCGTGCTTACTGAAGATGGGGTTAACTACTCATTTTACATGCTGTATGATGAAATAGCTGTTCCTTACATTCAAGAGACAGATTAGGAATGTTTACTCTGATCTTCCTTTCTGCATGTCATAGTTATTTAAACAGCACAGTAAACTAACTGTAATGCAAGATTATTTTTCAGATTAATTACCACTCAGAAGTAACATTAATCATAGAAGAAAAGCATTTAACATATTGAAGAACAAAAGTGGACTTAAAACTAAAATTTTAGAATTGAAGGGAAATGAATATATGCAATCATTCTGGCATGGTAGCTCAACATACTTAATAACATCTCAGAATCTAGATAGCCATATAACTGGTACTGCCTAGCATCTTCAAAGACCTACCCTGAATCAAGACAGACTGAGCATCTTGTTCTGTTCAGTGCAAAGTCAACTTCTGTTGTCTGATTCAGAGACGGAGTGCAGTAACAGTATTCATCCATTTAATTTATGTAGCCATGCTACCAGTGCGACCATCTCCAGTGAAAGGTCAATAACAGAAATTAGACATAGGTGACTAGCAAGTTAAACAGCTGACAATGTATATATAAAAAGAATATTGCTTAATTTACCATGTCTCCTGGTACTTCTCTAATAAAAGAAAAAAGAATGAAAAATAAAATATTTTTAGGATAAATGTATTTCAAAGCAAAGGAGACAAATCATGTGTAATACAAACCTTGAACGATGCTAAAACTGAAGCTACAAAGCTACCTGTCCCAGGCCTATGCAACATAACATGTCTTTGTTGGCTAGACGTATAGGAAGATTTTGACTTCACTGAAAACAGAAAGAAGGATATGCCTTGGTAACTGGCTGCCTGTTGTGGTTTAGCTGGTAGCTCAGCCCCACACAGCCGCTCACTCACTCCCCCACCAGCGGGAAGGGGGAGAGAATCAGAAGGGTAAAAGTGAGAAAGCTCATGGGTTGAGATAAGAACAGTTTCATAATTAAAATAAAACAATAAGAACACAATGAAAAGGAAAATAATGAGAGAGGCAAATCCCGGGGGGGTGGGGGGTGGGGAATAAACAACCAAAACAAACAACATGTGAAGCAGCCATTCACCACCCACTTCCTCTGCTGTAAGGGACCAGAAACTTGTCTCAACATTGTTGGCAGGACAATTTGAGCCATTACAGCAAACAAGCAGGACAGTTTAACCACTGAAACCTCATCACCACAGCAACCAGGAGAATTTGACCAGACAGGAACACATATGCATGCTGTTGCCTCAGAGCACATAGCCCCAGTCCTCTGCGCATGCTCCTGGGCCCAGGATCAACTGACCACATACGGGAGACTTGGACCCTCTAGACCCTCTAGTGACAGTACTAGACATGCATCCCCATCACTGAATAGGAGGTGTGGGTATGCAAAACAGTTCTGAGAACAACGCTATGAAAGGCAAAGCCAGCGAAGACCAGCAGGAGGGAAAGGAAGAAGAAAAAAGAAAGAAGAAGAAGGAAAGAAGAATGTTCTCCCACCAGATCAACACTTTACCAGCTACAGTGAAGAGAATTAACTCTATCCCAGCCAAAACCAGCACACCACTTCAAGTTGTAATAGACAAGAATTTGTAAGAATTCTTCCCCCAGAACTGAAATAACTCACCTCTCTTAAATTGTCTTAAACTTACCCTTAACCTCTCTCAAACATAACTTTCAGGTCATTCTACAAATTAGATGCAATTACCTTTTTGGAGGCATTAAAATCTGTTCCTTTATAAATAAAACTGATCCAAACAGAATGGATGAAATACTCTCCTATTGAAATGGAGGATTAATCTCCATCGTGGAAAAGCATGGATCATATTAAGCATAAAACTCTGCTTCACTGTATGCGAACATCTATTCAAATGGTACAATGTCTAGGCAAAATGTGCAATTAACAAGACATAGGCTCATTAAGAAGTTTCTTTTTTTTATTTCCTTGCTGTGACTTCCAAGGGAATGAATGGTGTTTTTCTACTAGTTTTTTTTGTGTTGTTTCTTTTTTTTTTTTTTTCCTGAGCATGTCCACAGGGGAGTTTGGCATCTGCTTAATTTTCAGGATCCCTTGTTGTTAGAGGATGCTTTTGTTTTCAAATCACGGCATTCTCAAGCAGGTTGTGCACTGAAAACAGAAAACATGGAAACTGGAAATTGACATGCTTTACAGAAGCCTGAGACAGAATGTTTCTCTGCTCAGTAGCTCAGGCAGAACATGTAATTATTTTCACATCTTCCAGGAACACTGGTTTAGTGTAAGATTGCCTTGATGTTGTGCACTTGCAGTGAAAAAAAAAAACCAAAAGCAAGCATTTTGGTTCTATCATTCAGAACTAGCTTAGTGAATTTGTTAGATTTACTTTCAGATTCCATAAGAGATTATTGAACAATTCTATCCATGTAGAAAACAATTACTTTCCAGTTAAATTTGCCGTGAAGTTTTCTCACTCCATATCTCTCTTCTCCAACTTGATAAGTTATTTTCAAGGAGGTGTTTTCCCAGAAATCAGGTTTATTCACCCGGTGTGCAAAACACCAAAATACACACAAAGTGGAAGTATTTTATTAATTTCATTCTTGCGCAAAGATGGGTGCTAAGTAGTAACTCCACAAATCTAGCATACCACACCAAGAAAATACAAGGTATTTATACAGTTAAATGTGTCAGTTACACCTAATATTCACGCCCCCCCAGCTAATAATTGGTTAGTTTCTTTCTCACTTCATCTTAAAGGTACAGCTCCCTTTTAATTTCCCACACATACTAAGAGTAAGGGGTTTATTTGAGTAGAGGTTTTTCTGGCCTATGGGCATGATTTTTGGTTTTCTGATGAGGATAGTTAACCTAAAAGACACTTAGTTTTAGTTTTTATCAACGTGCATAAACATCTCAATTGGTTGTCCTCTTTGAATACATACTTTGTCACACAGCTTTTGGCATCTTTTGAGGTGGGATGTTCCTTTTTATCAGTCTCTCAGTTCTTCTTCAAGGATATAGTTGTAAAACAAACGCTACCCTCTCGCTCACCTCCCTTCTCTGACTTCTGTTTTGCAAGGCTCACATGGTCCATTTTTATTACTTAGCGGAAAATTCCATTTTATTTGGGGTATCAGAGGGAGGGTATTACTAAAGGGGTCAGACAGCAGTGTGATTGTTGCCCATTCAAGCCTGTTTTAATGAATTCAATTGTTTACATATTATTCAGAATACAGTCACCGAACTCCCCCAAAAAATCTGTACAGATTTATGACATAGATGAATGCAAACTGTGACCAGTAATACTTCTGCTGGAGAATCCAAAGATCATCACAATTTCTAAGAGAAAACTTGTAACTTGTTTTGTCAATGGAATTTTGAAATTGCTAGATTTCCTTGTATTAATATCTCCAGATTCTCTTCCTAAGTATTTACTTCTACATTCTTACTACCCTGTGATGAAGGAAATTCTTATAGATAGAAAATCTGAGGAAAACTGAAGATTAAAGTCACACAGGGAGACACCCTCAGTGGTTATCAGCACTGTAATGTTATTTTAACATTACAAAGCCTACCTTTTTGGTGTTTATTCTTCAGAAAATATCTTCCTGAAATAGCTAAGTCAGTCATGAGTCACACAGATGATGAATTCAGTGAACTAGAAATAGCTTTCCAGTATGTGAAGAAAAGGGAATCACCTCAGCAGTCAAAAAGAAAAACATACGGAACAAGGAATAAGCTCCTCTAATTCCTGTGTCATTCATATTAAAGGTCCTTCACAAGAATGATTCGAAAGATGCTTAGAAGACCATATTTTTATAAGTATTTTGTGAAAAATCTATGTCCCGATTACTTTTTAATGTTAGCTTAAATTATTGTTTGCTCAGGCTCTCTCAGAAAATTAGAATCTTAACAAACATAGCATGCTACAATATAAAATATAGTATCAAATAGTAACTTTTACCTAAATTTGCTGAGATATGAATAGAGTGTACTGTGGGTGGAAAATTGACAAGACTATCAGGATCAAAGGTCTATGAACAGTGTCACAGTCCAGCTGGAGGCCATTTACACTGGGAGTTTGTCAGAAAGCTGGTCTGGGATCAATACTATTTCACTAGTAATTAATTATCTATTTCATTACCCTTATTACAACCTAGATGATGAGTAAGCTGCACCTTTAGCAAATCTGTGGATGTTATCTAGTCTGAATAAGCTGTTGATACATTTGAAGGACAGGGCTAATATACAGAAGGGCCCAGAGAGGTTGGAAAAGCAAGTGGACAGGAACTCCATGAAGATCATCAAAGGCAAATGCCATGGGATGGACAAAGCCCTGCAGCAGAAGAGGCTGGGGACAGCTGGCTGCGAGCAGCTCTACAGCACAGGCTCTGAGAACACCAGTTTAGCAGTGCCCCTGTGCAGCAACATAGTCCCCCTCTTATGGGCTGCACAAACAAATGTGCAGCCAGCAGGTCGAGGAAGGGATCCTGCCCAGCCACGTGGGACCCGTGAGACACTCCCGAGTGCTGTGCACAGCCTGGGGCTTCGCTGCTTGACACAGACATTGACATACTGGTTTAAGTCCCACACAGGCCACAGAGGCAATCAGGGCTGGAGCACTGTGTATCCAAGGAGAGGCTGCAAGGCCTAGGTGTATTCATCCATTAAGAGTAAGAAGGTTGAGGTGAAACATGATTGCTATCTTCAGCTATCTAATGGAAGAGTATGGAGAAGATGGAGTTATACAGTGAAAAGTGGAGAGAGAACACAGAAAAGGGAAATTTCACCTAGGTAGCAAAAGGAAGTTTTTGCACCTTATGCAGAGTCAGGGACTTGAACACATTACCCAGAAAGGCTGTGTAATCTCCATCCTCAATTATATTAAAAAATCAACAGGACAAAGCTCTGAACAACCTGATCTAGTTGTGCTTGTTTCGAGCACGGGACAAGATGACCACCAGAAATAATTTCCAAAGTGTATTTTTCCATGATTCTGTATCACAGAAAGATTATCTCCAGGGCAGTTTCTTATTTTATGGCTTGTTTACAACATGTTGTACTCTGGGATTGCATCTACATCTGGCAATCATACAACAATTTTGTTCAAATAATAAGTCACCAAGCCTTATGCACACATTTCTCTTAATAGTCTTTCAAAAGCTACTTGCACTGTACACACATCCATTAGGGACTAATGTCACTGATGATACAGATTCAGAAATAAAGGAAAAACTCCTTTTGGAGATGCAGTTTGTCTACTTTAGATCACATTTTCAATGTTATGGGATTTATTCCATGACCTACTTTCTCAGGCACTCCTGCCTGATTGTTACAATCTCAATGACACCCTAAATATCCAGGATGTTTTCTAATCATGTGAATGCATAATGAAATATACAAGATTACTGCCTTTTGGAACAGAATAAAATACATTTATATTTCACTGTCTAGTTTCCTGACAAGAATGAAGCACACAAGAACTGTGTACCATGCTGCAAGTTTAAGATTTTGGGCATCTCATCCTGACGCTGTCTTTCTAAATGATTAAAGGACACTGTCAGTTTATTTTCTTATTACAAAAACTAAAAATTAATTTAAAAAACATCCAAACCACAGATAAACCTTCCAGTCTGAGAGAATTATGTCTGTTTTGCAGGGCATGTGCTGTGGAAAATCTTATCTAGACTAAGATGTCAAAATCACTGTACAACATAAAATTAATTCCCCAAGTTATAATTAAACACTCCATTCATTGGTGATTCCTGTATCGACAGCTCAGCTGAAATAGGACCTCATAGACTCTTGATTCCTGTGATTACCTTTGGGTAGTCCCTTTGCTACATACTTTCAGAATACTGCCAGCCATTAATCAAACTAAATCACGTCAAGCAGCTTTTGAAGTATCATAAAACATAGGAACTTGAAAATGTCAGTGTTTGGTGGGAATATGAGGCCTTAAAGGATTAAGGGATATAAGGTAGACAAGAAGAATGAAAGACAAATGGATGGGGGTGGGGGTGGGGGTGGTGATGGGGGGTGGGGGTGGTGAAACAAAACCACTCTCCCACAACCTGCAGCTTGTTTATATATTTTATCAACTTTTCACTGTGGTTTTTTTTTTTCCTTCCACAAAATTTGTTTTGGGGGAAGTGTTGGGCAGTATCAAACTTCATATGCTATGATCAATCAAATGTAAGATACCAGTGGAAGAAACACTGCCAAAGGAATTAATGGTTTAACTCACTCTGCCAGTTTTCAATATTAATGAACAAATGGAACTTTTACTTCTATTGCAGGGGAAACATGCCTTGGCTGTATTATTTTGCTGCTAGCAGTTGAAAGACTGGGCTATTTGCTCTCTCTGCTCTCTCTCTCTGGAAGCACCTTAATGAAATGAGAGCAACAATGGGATCACTGTTGTCTCCATATATCAAAATGTGATATAGAAAAGTTTGCTTCAGGGTATTTCATTACTTATTTGGTTGAATGAAAAATGCATAGTGTCAAACACAGGACCTAAATCACGTTGTGTTCAGGTGTCTTCTCTCCTTACTGATCAGCAGCCTATGAGGTGGAAGAAAAGCTGTGAGAGATATCTGCTGAAAATTATTTGTGGCAGAAGTCTCTTTTCCCTGGTGGATTTACACAACAGTTTAGTAACATTTTTGAGCATTTCCCTTTCCTTATGCAGAACTTCCTTCAAAGCTTTGGCATAGCATTGTTCTTATTTTACAGCAAACAACAAACCTCTTGTGATTTGAATATGCAGACATCTTCTCTTAGAAGGCCTGTGATGGTAATTATTTTGCATCACAAAGGGAGACCATATTCATTATAATTTATACTAAAGGCTGCATCACTGTCTGTGGGCTTATGCAAGAATTTAAAAATTTAAACTGCTCATAGGAAAAACATTTCATGGACATAATATACCATATCTCTAAAGGGAAATATACATAGCAGTTTAAAGCCACTGGATATTTTTTATCCACATTTATAGAAAATCAATAGCTTTTCTTTCCTAGGGGAGGTGAAAAGATTAGAGGACAGAGGAAAAGGAACTTACCAAGGATGCCTTCTTAGCATCAGAAGTCAAACAGCAATGTGTTTCTACATTATTGAATCATATTTATCATCTGTACCCTCATCAACTGTGACAAATACTTTATCTCATGAAAAGTAAAAAAAAAAATGTTCCTACCACCTGCAGATGGCATCAGTGACTCGTGGTCTGCAAAAAAAATCATCTTCCTGCATAAACTTTGTATTGTTTTAAATACCACCCAAAGTCCCCCATTATAGTGTTTGTTTTGGTATATAAGGTATGAAGTTGCACATCTAACATAAACAGAGCATTCAAAAAGAAGCAATGCCATAACAAGCTAAGAGATTATTGTGCTTAGACATTTCCTAACTACCAGTCTTGGGGAATATGAGATAGGAATAGGTTGTTCACCTTCTTATAATGAGAACTGGCTAAAGCATCAGTTAGTGTAAATCAAGCTATGACAGATATTTTAAAAACTGGTACAGTATTTTTGAATTGAGGAGGTAATTTCCATGACATTTAGGTCAGGAATAAATGTAAGCTGACAGGGACCATCATAAACTTTACAACAAATTCCTGTTTATTATCAAACTATTGAAACTACATGTTGATACAGTATTTGCTAAAGGTAAACAAAGCAGCATGCTATTCCAATACTGTCATTGCCAATTGTTTTTCAGAAGTTTACCAAAAATAAGATTCTGATAAACTTTATATAGGGGTATCACAACTGTAGCTTATCTTAAATGGAGATTTTAAATTCTCCAGACTTCTAATGCAAAACACTTAATCCATCCTGACACCATAGTGTGACATTCTAGACATCATATGCTTTTAAAACAATTGCTTACAGACTGGACATCTCTAATATTCTCTATTTTGCTTTCTTTCCTCCACTTCTACATCTCAGGTGCCTACAGAATGCAAGAAACAGGAAAACAAAACATGAGAACATTGAAATAGACAGCAAAAAAAGACGAACTTATTGCTTTACCTGTTTCTAAGAAAGGTTATTGTAGCTCTAATACAGCAAGCATGGCTGCAATAACCTGAATGTCAACTAGGCAGATGAAGGTAGGTCAAACCTGTTTTGATTCGTCCAAACTCGCCATTTTGTTTAATACTTTGACATTTTCTGCCACAAACTAAATATTGTTATTACTTCTTGATCTAAGCAATTACTTCAGGTTTGTGGGTTTTCTGTTTCTAATAAAGATATGCTGATGGTGGAATACGTGTGTCTCTAGATAAAATGGATAACAATTAAGTATGAATAAAGACTTCCTGCTTCATCAGCACACGAAATACCAAGCAACAGGTGGCTCACTTCACTAATGGCTCCAACTATATCTTATAAAGCAAGAAGCTTAAAAGTTGTTTTTGTCAGAATCATGAAGCCATGAACTATCACAGAATCACAGAGTGACTGAGGATGGCCTGCTGTTCTGGAGGTTGTCTAGACTTACCCAGACATGCAGAGGACCACATTGCCCAGGGCTGTGTCCAGGCAGGTTTCAATATGTCTAAGGACAGGGACACCACAGCCTCGCTGGACAATCCACTCCATTGTTCGACAACCTTCACAATAAACCCCTTTTTCTTCTATTTAGAATTATTTACATGTAACTCAGTTTGTGTCATTTGCATCTTGCCTTGTCACTGGACATCACTGAGAATTTGACTCCTCCTTAACACAGTCCCCTAGGTATTTATACACCTGAAGGAGATCCCCCTGAGCCTTCTCTTCACCAGGATGAACACTCACAGCTCTCTCAGCCCCTCCTCAGGTGACAGATGTTCCAGTCAATTCATCATCTTCATGGTTCCCTAGGGGAGTCACTCCAGTATATCCATGTGTCTGTTGTACAAGGCATCCCAGCACTAGACACCGCAGCCAGAAGTGTCTCATCTGAGCTGAGTACAGGGAAAGGACCATCTGCCTGCAATGCTATGCCTAATGCAGCAGGATGATGCTGGCCGCCTTTGCTGCAGGGGCATACAGCTGACTCATAGTCAGCTTATTGTCCACCAAGACCACAAGGTCTTTCTCTGCAGAGCTGTACACCAGCTGATGGGCCATTGGCTTGTTGATGCATGGGGTTATTCCTCCTCAGCTGCATGGTGTGCCACCTTCTTTTGTTGAATTTCATGAGGTTGCTGTTGGCCCATTTCTCCAGCCTTTCCAGATGTCTCTGAATGGCAGCATGCACACCTGGTATATCACCTGCTTTTCCCAGTTTGGTTCCTTCAATATCAGGTTGTCAACTCTTTCTAGTATAATCTCTGATTTCACCTCAGCCATTTCTGTGCTGATTTGTACAAATACTTCTTGTATTGTGTGTTTCAGCTTCTACTTAAACACATGAGATTGTGTTTTCACTCATGGCTATTATAGTTTCAGCTGTCTCATTACACAAAGACATTAAATGGCTTCTGTAGTTTACACTGACAGAAAGACAGCTGTTATGCTCCCAACTCTGACGGAATCAAATCCAACTCATTCCAAATGAGAATCCACTATTTTGCAGCAGCACTTTAAAATCTACTTGTATCTTCTGCACAGGTCTGTAGAGAGCGACACTAAAAATCTTGGCTTTACATTTGCTTGCACTGAATTTAACAGGCATCTTACCATTAATTCCTCTGGAACAGCTAAGCCAATGATAAGTTCTCAGGAAAAATCCTGCCATATGTGGATTTTGAATATTCATAACTCAGATAAATAGAAAGGAATTTTCTCTTGAAGACAGTGTTAGTGCTGTTTCTCAGTGAAGGTTTAATTTGCCCCAAAATGCAGTATTAAACCAGAAAGTTTTACACACTTCTAAGAATGCTCAGAATACAATAACTTGTTTTGCATTTTCTTATGCTTTAGAACAGAGAACACCCTTACATCAATTTTTCAAAAGAGAACAAGCAAAAAGTCTCAAACCAGAAGTTTTAGATAAATTGTGATATGGAATTTGGTGTGAAAGCAGGTTAGAAGTCCATACCAGGGCAAAGTGCATTTTATACCTCTGTACAACATATACTTTTACACGTCGGGAATACAGTCAAGGTGCAGTTGCAATTTCCTTCTCTATCCTGTAGAATTTTTAAAGAAAACCTGATAATCTACCATGTCTTAAGAATACCATTACTGCTACTTGATTATACACATAGAATTTTAAAAATTTCTTTTATAACATACTTTAAATAAATAAAAAGAAACAATTTTTAGTAAGAAATTATAAGCAGTGTTTATAAATTATTTGTTTTATTCCATTTTACTGTTACACTTGAAGCAAGGACTCCAAATAAAATTTTAAAAACATTTTGCTCAAAAGAATATTCATCGTAAGAATACAGTTACTTTTAATATATGAACACCTGAGCAATATTTCAGTATCATAATACCTTAATTTATATTTTGACAATATGGTCCAATAGACTCATTGACAAGAAAACTAAGTAGGATCGTTGGTCCTTTTGTCTCCTACATCTGGGGGGTTCTGCCTTATTTTCCATCAGGAATAGGCTCAGTACCAAATATTCAACTTATTCAACAGTTTGTTCACAGGCATTTTTTAAAAAGACATATTTACTGCACTATGAATATCATAGAACTTCAGGTTATGGAACACGAAAGAAATCCTCAAGGGGTAGAGATGTGTACTTTACATTCACTGATTTTGATTTGTAGAATTTTTTACTCTTGGCCAGGAGAGAAGCAGCAGAGAATATATTTCTCTAAGTTTACACTTACCAGTATTCACTTTATTGTATTGAGGCATGGCAGTCTTCCCCATCTTTGACAGTTATTACACACTAACCAGTGTCCAAGCAGAGTCCTGGCAATAACAACAGTCTTCTAGCCCCTACCAAAGCCTTCTGAAGGAAGACCAGCCTTTGTTAATTTCTTCCCATAGATTTGAGGGACATACATTTGCCTTGAAGCTGACTTAAAAGTACCTTTTACTAATAAAATATGACATTTCTGCCAATGAGAAGTCTTTGTTGTTCCACACTGTCATGGTTTAACCTAGGACTACACAGCTGCTTGCTCACTCCCCACCCTGGTGGGATGGGGAAGCGAATCAGAAGAGTAAAAGTGAAAACCTCATGGGTTGAGATAAGAACAGTTTAATAATTGAAGTAAAATAAAATAATATAAAATAACATTAATAATAACAATAACAACAACAACAATAATGATAATGATAATGATAAAATAATATAGAAAGCAAGTGATGGATGATGCAATTGCTCACTACCCACTGACCAATGCCCAGCCAGACCCCAAGCAGCAGCCCCCCAGCAAGCTTTCCCCTAGTTTATATACTAACCATGATGTCATATGGTATGAAATATCCCTTTGGCTAGTTTGGGTTGACTGTCCTGGGTGTGCCAACTCCCAGCTTCTTGTGGATCTCCAGCCTTCTCAGTCAGAAGACCATAATAAACTGAAAAGTCCTTAACTTAGCCTAAGCACTAAATGGTAACCGGTAAAATGTCAATGTGTTAACATTATTCTCATACTAAATCCAAAATACAACTCCATACCAGATACTAAGAAGAAAATTAACCCTCTCCCAGACAAAACCAGGACACACATGCTGTGTTTTAGCACCAGCTTATTGTTTTGTGCCTGGAGTCATTAATTACTTACATGTTGCCTAAAGAAGACCTCATCTTATCTCTCTTAACCATTATTTCAAATTGTTACAATCTGTTTAAGGGAAAGTGGTGTCAGTTTTATCTACTTATTAGAGGGGCAGATAAAAGCTGCATTCCACCCTTAGTAATTCTAAAGCAATGTTTCCTTCTGGTTTTCAAGTTTTGAAGATAAAATTAGTGCATCCAACACATATTTATAGGGTATTGCAAAATTATTCAATATTTTTGCTTTCTTCATTCTTTGCCTCTGCTTATCTCAGTGTTTTAGTTTTGCTGTCACTTGAAAGTATCCAATTGACTGATATAAGGCATGAAATAATGTGACAAGGATAGTCATCAAATGCCTCTACATCAGCATCTTTTCCAGATGACATGTTAAAAAAAGGTCTGTGTCAGAAATAGTGAACTGAAGGGGATATATAAGCTATATTTATACTTTTACTACCATTTTAAGAAGTTCTGCATTTTAGAAGTTTTAAGTTGTCTTATTCCCTTTCATTTTGAGGACTTTCCAAGGGTCCGATGCCTCCCCCTTCCTCTTTTTCACACTCCTGAAATGAGATAGCTGCACAAATACATATTTGCTGTGTTTTGTCGATTAAGAATCAAAACTTGGATATACAGAAGGTGATAATTAAGATGTCTTTGTGTAAACTGGAAAATAACAAGTTCTTTCCTCAGAATTCAATAAACACCTCAGTCTCTTTTAAGTGCAGAGCCAATTTTGTCTCTTTCATATTTTGATGTTATGTTGATTATTGCTTACACTGACGCTTTTGCAAAACAACAAAAATCTCTTTTTTTTTAAGACTAGGTATGAAAAAAAATTTTTTGAATGAAAAAAATTAGCAGATTGCTTGAAGTTGACCACTCTCTTGTATAGTGTTTGGGAATAAGAATCCACAAAGTGGATGTATTTTAGGGGCCAGCAGATAAAAGCATTGCCTGTGCCTAAAGTTAGTGTGACAGAAGATTGCAGTATATATTGTAATGCATGGACAATAAGTGCCATCACTACCATAGATGTTTCAAAGGGGCATATAAAAATGGAATATCCACTCTAGATTCAGAAAAAGAAAAATGTAAATAATAAAAGGCATCTGTTTTCGTCTATGGTGCAGAGTGATGTGTACATGCCACAAAAAGTACCCACTACAGTTGACCAGTCAGTGGCAGACTTATCTCTTTTACCACATAGATTTAATTGTATTTAAAAAAGTATAAATGACTGGCTAGCAGATGGCAGGTCACACAAAGAAATTAATGCAGAATTGTGTATGAATCTCCCAATTCATGAGTGAATTTTCCTTTAAAAATGTTGCAAAATCTTGCCTTAAGAATTGTATGTGTTCATCATGAACACTGTTTTTATCTTACCAACTTGACAGTGATGTTTTGTATGCATGACCTTTTATTTTTACATTGTCCACTTCTTTTTAAACATGTGTTTCTTCATACTTAGGATTAAGATTCAGCAGCTGGCTCAGTCAATCTAATACCTCTGCAGAGAGAGGTTGTCTTACATCAACACAGTTTGTGGCTGTGTAATTCTATTCTTTTCTCTGTCTTGGCTCTGCAGCTCTCTCAGTCACAGAGCTCGCTAACTCCTCAGCATACTATGCCAAAAAGGCAAAAAAACCTCTTCTTTATTGAGCTGAACAGGCTCAAGAGTACATATACAAATACTATAATCAGAAAAACAAAAGGACAGCTGGGAGTAGGGAGGATTATGAAAAGGAGAAATGAATAATGTCATCTTAAAGGAACACTTAGATTGATCTTATTTATTGCTTTGTTTGGTTGAAAGCATATTATCAGATATCCAGGTTCAGGAGTTAAAAGACAATGGTTCTTTACTTAAAAATACATGTGCTATATAATTGCCTAGTTCTCACTGAGTAGGACTGATCTAACAGATATAGGATGCCTTGTCTAAGAAGTCACCTGGAATAGCTTTATAATTTCTCCCCAACCAAAGAATGAGCAAGAAAAGGCCAGATGTTCCAAGAAGTTAGGAACGACTTTATTTGAAAATGGTCTTTTCTTCTAGTTCAGAATGAGAGGAGATACACCAGGATCTTGCTCAGGCAAAGATTAAAGGACAGCAAGAAACCTGGGTAGTACTGGTTTTCTGTACATTTATGTGTTCTAAATGACCTTTGTGTTTGGTCTACAGGGTTTTCTGACTTTATGGAAGGTTTTCCTATATTGGAATATATTTGTTTTCTCAGATAATTTCCTTGGCTTCCAGAAAAATAAGTCCAGAAGGCCAAGGTCTACAATAGCCAAAAGAACTTCTGGAAAGAGGTTGCACAAAACATCAGAGAGTTGAGAAGCTTATTCCAAGTGCAATAAGGCATGCATTTCCTCCATGGATTTCAGATGCCAGGAAAAGGCTATCTATTTTATAGAATCCACTCAGGAGGACAGTTTCTTGAGAACTTAAGTCAGTGACAAAGCTTGAATTCTACAAAAAATTGGGAAGCTAAAAAAATAACCAGACAACTCTTAGTTACCAGCAGTTGCACCATCTGACAAGACACAGAGAATGCCCAGGAGAGGAGGTTGGTCAAGTACTGTTCCTGAAGTCATATCACAATTATTTTCTTTGCCTTCTGTTCTTTTGCATGTATTTTTTTTTAATAAATCAGTCAGCAGCATAACTTTCATGAGTCTTAGGAGCAACTTTGCTATTCCAATCCTAAAAAAGGTAATTATGACAGCATATAAATTTATCAGTTCTAAAGCAACTGCAGTGCAGAAAAAGGTTGCATTCTTCTCTTTTATCAATTCTTATTGTTTATTAACTGTAAAGATTATTTTAAAAGTTTTGACAGCATATATTCTGTGAAAAAGAAAACTGGGATTTCAGAAGTGCATGGCTTCAGTAATTCAGTAATTAACTGCTCATGATCCATCCATTGAATGATATCACACACATAACAGACAGTTGTGACAGAATGCTTCTTACCCCATATGACCTGATATAAAAAATATATGCATGACATATACCTTATTGTGGGAAATCCCATTACTCTTATACTGTATACTGATAAGGACAAGAGAAATGGGATGAAAGTGTTTGGTTTGGTTTGGTTTTACTTTATTTTGGTTTTTTTTGTTTCATTTTTAGTCATGACATGTGAGGGTGTTGACTGCTAGAGATGAACTGAATTCACAAAGATTATAGTAAAATGAAGGAAGAAAGCTGTATTTTGAAGTGATATGAAACAGATTCATGTACCTCAACATAACTGACAAACTGACTAAACTCTATCATGCTAAAAGAAATGAGAACACCTTACACATCTTAGGAAAAATATCTTTTAGAGTAGAAAACTATTATCAGACGACTGACAGAAGTGGGTTATATATACATTTTTTCTCTGTGACTGGTGATTTTCTTTTTTAGAAAAGAATTCCTTGTTTCTTACTACTTTCTGCTGAAATCTATCAGATTTTATTCTGGAAGTATAATATCTAATTTCCATCTAACAAATACAGATGAGGTGCTTGAACTGCAAGTGTGTACTTTGCCAGCCAATCAAGACCAGAAACAAAAACCCTTACCTAAGATTTATCAAAGTTCAGCACCACAGGTGGAATTTCATCCATTTACCTGCTGAACAAAAATTCAGAATGTAGTAAAAAATGTTTGGTACTGATTATAAGAATTGAGTAGTACATATTAAGTGTTCCATAGAAGAAAGGTAATTCTGCCATTCTTTACCTCATCATGTGGTTCATTTTTTCAGTAAAGTTCAGTGATTTTAAGGCAGCTATGTATTTTCATTATGTTAAAGAAAAGACATTTTAATTTACTAGCGATATCCATGAATTTATTTCCAATTGATATAACTTTCAGTGGGAAATCCACTGGCATGAGTGTACAATAAATATCAGATAAACAAAATGTTTTCACAGAAAAAGGAAATAATCTGCCTAGCTCTAGGCATCCTGATTTAGCACCCCCAATGAATTTGATATGTTCTAAATTTAGCAAGAGATTGAAATTGGGAAAGGATGTGTTTTTCCCTAAAGCAAACACAAACAAAAGAATTAAGGAATTAATAATATTGAAATGATGAGCAGCAATGTTTGGAGTCAGTAGAAATACAATTAATACAACAGATAGACCTTGAAAACTGGATCCCAGAAGTCATAAGAACTATAGCATATAAAACTAGTGTGGCAGATCAAAACTGCAATTTTCTCATTGAAACGGGTAGGTTTTGTAGAAACATTTATGTTTCCACAAACCTTTCAAGTAGTAAAATTTTTCAGATCTGTCTTGGGTTTACCTTCAAGTCTATTGCCTATTGCAGAATAGCCAGTAGCCTGATGAATATGGATGGAATATTTAAAATTATAATTCTGAATCAAGGGATAAGCTTTATCCACTACTCTATTTGATATACTGAAGGCACAGGTATGTGTATATTTCTTCTTTAACATCTTTTAAAGTACTTTGAGGTTTGTTTTGTTTTGTTTTGAAATGGAAGAAAAATTCTTTTGAAACCTTAGAGTGTTTTATTAAAGGAAATGATGTTTCATGTCTGCTGCAGGGTAAAAAAAAAAAAAAAAAGAATAAAACCACACTAATCAAAATCACCAAAAACCACCACAAATCCTAATCCAAGATAAAAAACAGCAGCTAATTCTACTCAGGAAAATCCCTACTACTAAGATGTAGAGATATGTGAAAGACAGAACCCTTTGAATAATACATAAGAAGCAGCAAAGATATTCTGAAACTGTGTTAAGCCAGTGATTAGAGAGGTAGAGCAAACAAAAAACCAGACATGAAATAATCAAAGAATGACACGATGCTAGAAAACCAGTCAACTCTGTTAAAGATGATGCTTGCTCTGGCCTCTGAGTAAGGAAGAAGTTACCTGGCACTGGTTACTTTGGTGCAATGCAATGGGCCAAAGCAAGACAGGAACATCCAGAATGGACCTGTGATGAAAATAACAGAAAAAATTAATAATCCAATAATAAGCCCTGTACATTTTATGTATGACACATTCTACATGTACAGTCTCTGGAATCTATTTTATTAAAGATTTAATCTTTGTAGGTTTTGTTCTTTTGCTGATTTAAATCAAATCCAAATCTCTAATTCATTTCTATGGCATGGAACTTTGTTTTTTCCATGTTTGAATTTTATGAAGTGTTTGTAGGTGAAATATATTGATGCATGTGCCAGAAACAAGATTAGATAAAGTAAGAGGATCTCTGCTGAGATTTGTATCGTGTTCATTTATTTTCATTTTGCATCCAATCATATGTTCATACTAATAGAAAAAAAGGGAAAATAACTCCAACAGTGAAATGACTTTGACTAATCTGATTGTATAGCTCAGTAAAATTTGGCAAGAAGCCATCAGAAATGGCCTGAACACCTGTGCCATATGGGCACAGAAAGGCTGCTGTGGACCATATGTTGGGAAAATGGCCCAGGAAGGCTTCCCAGACATTGGATAGACAGCATGAGAAGAGAGTCTACCAACCACAGCCACACAGCCCAGAATTATCAGCATTTGTGCTAAGTGCTGAAACAATGAATAATCTGGAGTGTATTGCCCAGTAGGGAAGAAAAGCATATCTAGCCAAATGGTGTCAGAGTACATAATTCATACCCTTTAATTGTGAAATATCAATGCAGTCAATGTCATTTATAAATAACAACTTTAAAACTACAATCAACCACATATGTGCTAAATAACCAACCACCTCCCTACAAATTATGCAAACTACAAAATATTGGCAGGATTAGTCTGGGGGAGGGGAAGGGTGAAGCGGAGGCTGAAAGAAAAAAGGTAAACAATTATGATGCAAAGACTGCAAGTCCATATGCAATCTTTGAAAAAGCATGCAATCTGTTCTATGCAAATGCATCTGAAAAGGCAAAATCCACTTTTCTTTAAATACAGTGTATTCCCAAACAAGAGATATCTAACAAGTATTAAGTGCAGGATGCTGTAGGATTTTATTAAATGAAAAGTATAATTCATAAGTATTGTCATGTGGTAACCATTTAGAAAGACATATCTTAAAGAAAACATAGTAAAGATACAGGAACTCTATCAGGACTATATAATTTGCTTATATATGTGCTTACTAGGTTTGTTTAAATTATAAATTAAATTCATAGTTTACTTTTATTTTATAGTTCAGTAATGGTAGCGCCAGTATTACTACCTGAGTTAACATATCAGTTTCAATGACCTTAGAAGAAATAATTAGCACAACACTAATGTAATGGGATTTTGTGTGGCAGACTTGCTAAAAACCAAGTGCTTAATGGTGCATTTCAGGTGCATTCCCTCACTAGGCTTTCTCACAGGAAAAAAAAATTATGTTTCTCAAGACATTTTTTAACTGGAACCTTTCCTCACTCTCCTTTGAAAGAGTATGCATGGAAAAAACCGATACCTTACATATTCATGATGCAAAAAGAGTTTTTATTGGCACTTGAATGAGCCATGCAAGAAAGGAAAGGATTGCATGTCTGCCAGCAAGCACTATAAACTGGTCTTAGTAAACAAGTGTGGACGATGGTATAAAGCTCACTGTGAACTAACAGTAAGACAGATAATCTCTCACTCCTCTATACTTAAATGCAGCTTCTTTTTGCCTTATGCTATTTCAAATTTGATTGCCTCTTTACTACTTAATATATCACAGCCTCACAGATTTGGTGGTAAAAAAAGACCTTTTGAATGTTATTAACCATATATTCAGTTGCTACAAATAAATTCAAGGAGAAATAAAGAAACAGTGAACTTTACAATGACAAATTATGACATTCTTAGGAATATCTTTTGATGCTCTTCTATTAATCCATGTCAAGTGTACCTTTATCTTAAACACTTTATAAGAAAAAATAACATTTTGCTTATTTTCAAATATTATTTGTGTACAAAAGATTCTACTATTCCTTTCTTTTCACCTTTTTTCTCAATGTCCTCATTGACTGGTAAAAAAACATTAGCAGTTTCTGAGACATCAAAATTAACATTGCCTGTAAAGCAAATGAATGATTAGCCTGAGGAGTTCTGTGGGTTATTCCTAGATGTGGTAATTTCAGAGCAATGTTAAGATCTGAAAACAGGAACAGGTCCCTGGAGCCTAACACAGAATAAAGGCTGTCTCCTGAAAATCACATAAGCCCTGAGACCCAGATCCAGAAAAAGCAGTTGAATGACCAACTCCCACTGGCAGTTTATGGAGAGCTACACCCATAAATCAGTCAGGTTTTTATAAACTTCAGTATTTATTGGGTTTAGTGATCATTAAATGCCACAGCTTTTTCCTTCAGAAACATTAATGAGGAAATATCTTTTCATTTGGTACAGAAATAATAATTTTATCCTCTGCCAGTGTGTCGATGATTATGAAGGGAACGGAAATGTATTTGCTTTGATTAGGATCATGCCAAAGGGAAAGCATCTAAAAACCCACTCACCTGATGTTATTAAGTAGTAGAAGGAAACTCATAAATCACTATTCATTTTGAATCATATAAAATAATTATGTCTAATTGGGACCTTATTATTTCATTATTCATCTTGTTTTATTGGGAGCAGTCCAAAATGCTAAGTCATAATATATAGTCTACCACAGAACACTGTGCTATGTGCTGGCACGTCTTTTGCTTTCAACAATTTCCTTCCTGCTTTTCATCTTTGCATATGAGAGCCTTTAATTTAAAAATAAATCACTAAAAAATCCCCCCCTGCCATGGAAAATAGTGTGTTCTGCATTTGAAGTCAGTGTAAGTACCTTTTGCTTTGGACTTGTAGGATTGTTTGATATTTGTATGAGACTGATTTCTTCCATGAAATTATTCTTAACAGTTTAGAATTCAGGAATAAGAATACTTATTTTTGTGTATCCTTTTTTCTAAAGTGTTACAGCTAATTTTGCACTCTTTATTTTTAACACTTAAAATAAATAATTGCACATGCTTCTTTATGGAAAGTTATGCTGGCCTCTTTGTCTGTGGCTGTTTAAGCTTACAATGAGAGTTGAGAGGTTGTTTCAGTATCCCTTGACTCCTGCCATGGTTTCTGAAGCCCTTAGTTTCTGCTAAAAATCACTGGATGCATCCATATTACAATTAAATAGTCCACTTCTGAGTGGCAGCCCTCAGACTCTTTTAAAAAAGCTGGCCTATATGTGCTGAAGCTCGGAGATCCTTTTGAAATCTATTCCTCATGATGACCGAGAGCTTTTTCTTCTTAAGATAAATGTTTTGTCATTCTTTCACTCACTGGTTACAAATTATTTTCTCCACACCAGATTTTCTTCAGCAGCATAAATGACAAAAAGGGAGACGATGCAACAGAAATGTTCAATAACATCCAGCTAAAAAGGACAATAAGCACCATTTCAGCATTTACAATGGAAATTGACAATAATCCCCATTAAATCCATTCAATAGGAATTCAGAAGGTATTTTCACAATTGATATAAAATTGGCAGAGCTTCACTGAAGTCAGTGGAGCTATGTTGAATTACATCACCTAAGCATTTGGTTTCCTGGCTAGGGGGAATGTAAAGTATTTTAATCTTAAAATATTAATGGGTGGTTCTTTTTGCACAGAGGACAATAGCTTTTCTATAAAAATGTTCTACCATTTTATCTAATATATGTCAGCTGTGTCAATCATGTGAAATGTTCTAACTTTTAAAAAAAATTAAATAAGATGCTGAGACAAAGGTAGAGTAGCTGGCTGTAGAGTGAAATATCTCCATTGAAAAAACTTGATGGATGGGTTTCTATACCTGAAACATCTTTGGTCAATGAAACGTCTTTGGTCAATGTGACAGAACTGGAAGCATGTAGAGGACAAAAATCTTAACATCAGTTAATAAAAACACCAT
This sequence comes from Phalacrocorax carbo, assembly GCF_963921805.1. Classification (NCBI taxonomy): domain Eukaryota; kingdom Metazoa; phylum Chordata; class Aves; order Suliformes; family Phalacrocoracidae; genus Phalacrocorax; species Phalacrocorax carbo. The sequence goes on from NC_087548.1 coordinate 34,016,625, forward strand.
GAAAAATGAAATCTCAGGTAAGGTACAAACGTTTTAGTGATGGTAAATTTGCAGATCTATCTAGCAATTACATGTGCATTAGTCATCAAATGCATTCAGTGTCATTTAAAACAATGTTATCCAAGTTGCTTTTTAAATAAAGCATAAAGATGAAACCATTATGTTTGCTTCAAATTCACCTTCAGGAAATGTGATATCAAATATACCTGTAGATATATCATTTGTAGGCACATTTGTTTGTTAAAATAATTACCTGATATTCCATGGTAACATGAATAATGTACCGTATCTGAATTTTTTTTAAAAAAGAATACATGCTTTCTGGAGCATTCTATGGCTGTGCCTGTCTTTTAGGCATTAGAAAGCTAGTACAAACCTAGAAACTTGGACCCAAATGTCCACTGGAAGAATGGTCCTTATTTCTTATCAGTCTGTGCATTCTATAATAAAGTATTTATGTTTTGTCACATCATCTGGTAGCACTCCAATGGGCCAGTCTTTTCAGGGGTGTATCTACTGAGGTGTGGACTTTTCTATGGCCACAGAAGCTTTAGGGCATTCTAGCATGAGCTTATCTACAGTCACAGACACTTTGAGGTGCACTGGCTCCAGCATGGACTTATCCTTGAGCCACAATTCCTTCAGGGGTGTACCTGCTGTGATGAGAACATAACCATAGCCACAGATGCTTTGGAGTGTAATTCCTCCCCTGTGGACTTATCCACAGGTCACAGTTCCTTCGACTTGAATTCACACTGCAGTTCTACCCTGTCCAGTACAGCAGCACATGAAGAGCACCAATGTTCTGGCCATCTGCCGGCCCAGGCATGTGGCTGTTGCTATTATTAAAATGCTGCCACGCACAGTAGATTAAGATGATACAGATAGCAAACAGCAAAAAGCAGCCACTAACAAGCACTAGACTTTCGTATGCAGTCAGGCAAGCAAGGCCCATGGCAAGCATAGGAACCTGCCAATTAGCAGCTAAAGAGCTACAAATTTGGTCGAGCACACGCCAATCAAATCTGTCATCATCTTCAACCCTCTGAGCCCTACACTGAACTCCAATAAAAGGACTGTTGTTGCTTAAGCCCAGTTGACTGTGAAGCCCACACAGATACTTGTTCATTGCCCCCTAGCAGGTTGGAAAGAAAACTGAAAAGGTAAAAATGAGACAACTCATGGGTTGAAGTAAAATAGGTTAATGGGTAAAGTAAAAGCTGCAAAGCGAAGTAACGAATTAACTCACTACTTCCCATTGACAGGCAGGTGTTCAGCCACCTCCAGAAAAGAAGGATTTCATCACATGTAATGGTTACTTGGGAATACAAATGCCATATATCTCCCCTTTCTCCTCCTTCACCCAGCTTTTATTGCTGAGCATGATGTCATATGGTACGGAATATCCCTTTGGTCCGTTGGCGTCAGCTGTTACGGCTCTGTCCCCTTCCAACCTTTTGTGCACCCCCAGCCTACTTGCTGGCAGGGCAGCAGGAGAATCAGAAACAGCCTTGATCATGTGTAAGCACTGTTCAGCAGTTACTAAAACATGACAATGTTATCAACAGAATTTTCATCAAAAATCCAAAACACAGCACTATATGACCTACTATGAAGAAAATTAGTATAAAATCAGCAGAACTAGAAAGAAAGTAGTGACAGATGGAGTACCACAGCTTGATGACATATATTCCATTTGGAATTAAACAGAATTTTTATTCCACTATCTTTCCCTACTTTGTTCACCTTCATCCATCACCTTCTTCCTCATGTTGTGTTTTATGTTCATTTTACAATTACTGTTTAAGTATCATGGCCTGGGCCCCTCCTATTCCTACTCTGTAATCTTATCTTCTTGTTCGTTAACGTTTCTTTTCTGTCCAAAATGATACTGAGGAAACTTCAGGGGCAGACACACCAGAGCACTGTGCATAATGTATGTCACGTGAAAAAGGCCTCTCCTTCCCTTTCCTACCCAAAAATATTTGCTTCCAAATTGGAATGTCTTCTGGATCTTTGCATGCCATCAGAGGATGTACCTTTTTTAACCTTGAATATGACCAATGGGAAGAAGTTTTAACTGTTTCTTAAAACAGAATTAGATAGAGCTCCTACCTCCTATTCTTGCATCTCAGTTTGAAGGTAATTCCCCCATTAATAATACAAGAAAATACAGGAAATTCCTCCAAAATCTTATTGCAAAAGAGCAGGATGGCAGTGGTGGCTCTGTAAAAAAACTTACGTCATGGCGTCTCTAGTGTTTCATATTTGCTTAATTCAGGGTTTATTTGCTATATATATTTGTATTAACTTTGGATTGCACCAGCGAATATGAAGTCCAATAGCAAGAGACCTGATTTGTATAATTTAAATAAATTAGCTTGCTGGGGTTTCTAGACATTTAGTTCCATGTAAAAAGAATGAACATGTCCTTCATCTCCTCTGACCTGATATCTCACTGATCACTGATATGCATGTCCTTCACTTTAAGTTCACTTTCTTCCAGGTTTTTTTTATTGCATATAAGTTACTGACATATTTAATACTAGATTCCCCTTCTATTTTAAATAAATTATTTTCTCCCTTAGGGTTTATTCTACTGTTTCAACTTCTTAACTGGATCTTATTTCACTCACTTGGGACTGATAAATATACTTAAGCATCTCACTAAAGTTATAAAAAACCTGACTCTCAAAGAAGCTGTTGCTCTTTCCTTTGTTTTTTTTTTTTTTTTTCCCCAGCAGATCAAGATGCTGATTAATTTCTTACTTTCATACACACTCAAAAACATTCCCTGTGAAATTCTGAGAATTAAAGTAATTAAGAAAAATCTCCAGTCAGAGGAGAAACTATTATTACTCTTGGCACTGTCATTATTACAATTGTTATTATTATTAGCATTTTCATCATCATCATTTTCACCAATGTCATATCTCAGCTTTAACACTTGCAGTTGATCATGATAGTGAAGGACTGAGTGAAGTAAGACTCTGGAACATTCATATCTGGGGTCAATATTGTCTGAGAAAAACTTCTTTATGGCACAGGACATGTTTATTGAACTGTCTCCAGTCTGGGTCAAAAGAAACTAGCATGAAAACATTTTGTTTTGTTGTTATACATAACTGCATCTGGCTGAGAAGGAGTTAATTTTCTCCATAGCAGCCCTCATAGTGCTGTGCTTTGTATTGGTAGCTAGAAAAAGTGTTGATAACACACCAGTGTTTTGGCTACTGCTTAGCAGTGCTTGCACAACATCAGAGCTGTCTCTCCAACGTTCCCCCTGCCTCACCCAGTAGGCTGGGCACAGGAAAAATCTTGGGAGGGGACATAGCCAGGATGGCTGACCCAAAATGACCAAGGGGATATTCCATAGTATATGACATCAGCTCAACAATAAAGGATAAGAAAAAGGAAGAGCAGGGGGAGGTTATTCGTTACTACAGTGTTTGTCTTCCAGAGTAACTGCTATGCATATCGAAGCCCTGCTTCTCCAGAAGTGGCTGGACATCACCTGCTGATGGGAAGTAGAGAATAAATTTTTTGTTTTCCTTTGGGTCTGTGCACAAGCTTTGCTTTTGCATTATTAAACTGCCATCTTTAGATAAATGTTTTATCTTTAGATAAAAAGATAAATCTTGACCCATGAATTTTCTTCTGTCTTATTTTCTTCCACACCCCCATCCTGCTGAGGAAGGAAGTGGCAGAGTGGCTTGGTGGGCACCTGGCATCCAGCCAAGCTCAACCTACTACACTATCTGAGGAAATGCAGGAATTTATTAGCAAAAAATTTAGCTGTCAACAGTGCAAAGACAATACATGTTATTCTTTTCCATGCACTATCACACCTGCCTGTAAGTTTTAATTCCAGAATCTTTATTATGGGTAATGAGGTAGGAGACAAGAAGGACTCAGTTTGATCTTCAGAGAAAGGACAAGCATGTATTTAGCTTATGAATAAGTGAATTTCATATGGAAGTCAGTGATGGACAGAAAAGCAGGATATTATTTTACATCAGCTGTCCTTTTCCCCTCCCTCCATCTTCTCATGTGAAGGCTAGCAGGAAGTTTGAATGAGTGCCAGTTCATCCTTTTCCCTCATGGCCATCTGATCATATCGCAGAGGGTTGGGCAAAATATTAAGAAAGTGACAGCACGGAAAATTAATGACAAATACAGCTGCTATTATACACAAAGGAAAAAGTTAAAAAAAATAGAAAATAGTATGTGGGAGAGAGCAAGACAGAAAATGAGGACAGGTGCAGCTAGAAAGAGATGGAAGGATATAAGCCATGAAGTGGACTCATATTTAATAGTCACTGATGGTTTAGAGGTACTTAGGAGAACAAGTAGCAGATTTCCAACTTCGTTACTTGAACCTGGAATTAAAGCACTTAGGCAACTAATGTTTGTGAGGCAGTTGGGTATCTGCCCAGTGGGCTGCAGTGTGAAAGTGAGACACTTTAGCCAGTATAGTTTCTACAAGAGGTTTAGCTGTGACAACAGGTAGATGAATTAGACTGTACAGCCTGTGTTGTTACTTCTGCACAGCTTTCAGTATTCAGGTTAATGTGTATGACTAGCTCAGCTATGCGTGTAATTCACTGAAGCTTGAAGTGGAGAGACCTTGAGATTGTACATGCAGGAAACAATGACAGTAGGTCAATTCCAAACATGGCCAACTGAGAAAAGACAGTCTTCTCTTACTATACTTGCACGGCCCCTGGCAATTGTTCAGTGCAATTAGAACAGCATGCATATGAGAATGAAATAAACATTTTCAAAACAGTGGTAACTTTCTTACGATCCCTTACACTGACCTAAATCTTTCACAATTTTATTATGAAAAATGTGAACAGTTTGCATAGCTTCTTAATATAGAAACTTTTAGTAGCATGAAACAACTAAGAAGACTGTATATGTAAACACAATCTTCCTTTTGTCACTGTTGAAAGCCTGAGATTCCATGAGCCTATCATTACCTAAGTGAAGACGAGTGCTCTGAAAATACCTTCTAGGCCATGTACTCTTGATGAGACCCTTGGTGTATGGGTTTTTCAGGTTTAAAATTCTGGAAATCAGAAGAAATATTATGATACAATTAAGTTTCTTAGAGTACCAGGAAAGAGGTATAGACCAAAATTCCTGAAAATTGTAATCCCAGAGCAAGACAGAAATATCTTACTCAAGATTTCTGCAGGAAAGGATTGTAAATTCACATCTTGCTTATACTTCTATTTTAAAAGACAAGATTTTACAAAATTAGGATTTGAGAAACACTGACCTGCAGAGATGATTCATTTCAGCAATGGACAACCACTTTAGTAGGAATTCATTACCTTTTCACTCTGAGTTCTGGGTGTCATGAAAATAAGCTGCTGTGACAGGACAAAGAGATGTTAAGGAATTTTATACATGCACAGTAAACGAACGTATTTGGGACACTCCTGCTGTACTACTTTCAGACCTGACAGTGCTTGAGTATCTGAAGTATTATCTTTGATATGCCTGGTTTTACTTAATATAGTAATCCAGAATGCCCATGATTTTGCTACCACTGGGTGACAAAGAAACACTAAGTCATATCTTCATACACAACCATTTTTCTTCTGAATATTACTGGATTACTAAGCAACCTGTGTATACAAAACACAACTGATCTGTATAATCCTAAAAGAAAACTGTAAATATGCATCACACAGAATAAGATTGTCCTCAGAAACCCAATCATTAGCAAAACCATTTAGGATTATGGTATTTAGTAAAGAAAGGTTTTTCTAGATATTTCTGAGCTAAAACCTATGTCCCCACATCTCCTCATCATTCATCTATTTGCTGTTATTGAAATCTAATTTGAAAGGTTCAGACCCAAAAAGATGGTTGTACAACAGTAGTTTAGGACCTCTTTGTCATTATTTATTTATTTGTTTGTCTTAAGGTAAGTCTAAGAGATTAATTTAAAAACCACCTAAAGCTAACCAAATAAAACTACAATAGATGTTCCTTAAATGCAGCCACTCTGAGCTACATCACCCAATGCCATGTAATTATAAGGTGTTAACAGTTTCTTCATGTTAATCCCCACCCATATCCCACAGAGTTAATGAAGCAGAGACCAATTTTAAATCATTCCTGCATTCATCTGTTGTTAGAAAATATTATAATTTCTAAAAAATGAATGCATATTAATAGTGAAAATTCAAGCAGCAGAAGTGTATGAGATTAAAAATCCTGGCAAGGTTTCATTTCAGAGATGACATTCACAGTGCATCCTAATTCTCCAATAAATATCAAATAGGTTATGAACAATTTGGAAGATTAGTCATCATCACCCAGTCAGAGGAACTGACAACTCCAATTTAATTTAGGTAGTTGAGACCTAATAATGAAGTAATGGTGTCTTTCTATTGAATTCTGATATAACACTTGACATGAAGCACTGGCACCACCTGCGAAGTCTCTAACTTATCATTTGGAAAGCCAAATGAGTAATTCAACACTTGTTGTTTAAATATATACATATATAAAAATATATATATATGTATTTTCTTCCTAGTGTGAAGCCAGTTTTAAAAAGGAAAGACTATAATATCTTCTTGGTTGCTGATAGCTTGTATATAAATCTTAATAAATTTTAATTACCTTTCAATAAGTTAATTTTGTCTTTTCTGAAGTCACTACCTGTAACTGTTTCAAGATTTATAGTTTTCATATGGATTAATTGTAACCAAGAAACCTGTTAAGAGCAATGCAGAAATCCAATAGGTAAAATACATCTTCCATGTACCACTTGCTGCAATGAAATCAGGGAAGCTAGAAAGAATAGCTTAGTCCTTTGATAAGATTATTGCCTACATTTTACAAGAAGAGTGCACACTTAAAAAAAACCAGATAACAACACTTTCACTTATCACATGTATATATATATATGGAAAAAAAAAAAAAAAGCGCTTAAAAATGCAAGAAAGTTAACAAAGGCATTACATTTCAGACCCACTCAGTTCATGCATTATCAACTACAGGCTTGACCAATTTGTTGGTTTAGGAAGAGTCTGCGAAACTTTACTATGGAAAAAGAATATTGTGAATTTATTTCTTTTTTTAATAAGCCTTGAAAGAAGACAATCTTTTCCCCCTCTTCCTTTAGAAAGCCTTTGCATTTCTTGTGATTAAAAAAAAATGTAGTTAGAAATGAAGAAATGTATGAGTGAATCGATTTGAAATTTTATTCAAAAGTGAAGTAATGGTAACCTTTGTGTTCTAGACCTGAATGGTCTCTTTCTCATAGCTACCACAAGTCAAACAGAGAGCCATGGAAGAAAGACTGTACAACATATCCAAATATTTTCATAAGGAATTATTTCTGACACACCTGCTTGTATTAGAAATTATTTATATTGTTATTTAACCCATGGTTACTTTTTTGAATAACTGATTTAACACTGAAGTTAGGGCACTTTGGCATAACATCAAATCTCAGCAGGGAAGCATTCTCACTGAAATGAATACACATTCATTCAAGATGAGAATGAGAAGTGGCAAAAGATTATGTTACTCCTGTGGGGAGGAAGAACAACGGGACTCTGAAACTCTCATAGAAATTTGGCAAGGTCTTACTGCTCCTAATATATACACAAATCCTGCAGTCAAACTGTAGAAGTCTTTGCAATGGCAGAGCTTAAAATGTAAAAGTAAAATATATTGAAAGAAGAGTTAGGTAAAGGAAGAACAAAGGGATACAAAATCAGACTCAGCATTTTTTAAAACATTTAAAAAAAAATCTGTTTTTGCCAAGAGTCAACAGATTTTTTTATAGACAAAGGCAACAGCCCCTCAAAAAAAAAAAACCAACCCACACACTTTTCATGCATTCAGTAGGTTTTAGTGAGATGGTTACATTCAAACTTCTGCATGGAGATGACAGACATGAAATCAGTAGATGGAACATCGTTAACACAATGCAGCAGGTCTTCAATTTATAGGAAAAATATCTCATCCAAGATGAGATTTTTGTCCTCCTAATTCAATAAACTAAACTAATAGACAATTAAAATGTTGACTTGCTTACAGGTTATCACCATCAAGTAGTAGCACTTAATGTAAGGCACTCAGGACTGCTCCAATGTTTAGTTGGTTACACAGCAGTAAAATGTCAGTAATTAACCAGTTTAGGATTCATTTGGTTATAGCATATACTGGATGAGAAAGCATTTGCAATTGCAAATGATTCTACAGCTGCTTCACAGGATTGGTGCTTTCTGACTTTTGCAACAAGAAGCTGTAGGGCACCTCCTTTCAGGAGTGAAGATAGTACCATTCCCTTGGAATAAAACATGCTGAAGTCACAGTTACGTTCCTATTTTTGTCTTGGAGACTGAGAAATCTGACATCTCACTGCCATTATTTGTGCAGCAGAATTTGAATTAGATTTCTCCAAAACAAAATATTAATGTATAAGAGTCTGCAATTTAATATTACTTTTTTTCCTGCACAGGCATCTTGGATCCAGTTTTCAGTAACTGATTTAACATATAAATTGGCCAAACTTGGCAAAAGTCAAGAATATTTAACAGGATACAGATGGTACAGCAGAAAGCAATATCCAGAGATTTGGGTGACTTGAGTGCTCTTTAGCCCTCCACCAGCTGCTTTGGCTCAAGTGTGAATAAAGACCTTTTAAGAATCAGTAAGTGTATCTTATGTTGTGCCTAAGCATTGCCCACCCAACCAAACTGACACCAAAACCAAAAGCAACTATATGGTTTTAGGTATATTAATGAACAGGGCACTACAGCTTGATACTCAAGATTAAATATGTTAATTTAATATCATCAATTGATTGTACTTTGCTAATTTCCATTGGCCATCTAATATAAAGAAATGTACTTCTCTCCAGATTTTCAGTTTTAATGTTAACAGAAAATAAGACAGACAGCAAATGCCTGAGGCTAGAGGAAAATGGAAGAGACACTCAATTTCTTTCTTTACAAACCATAATAAAATCACAGTCAATGGATTTTAGTTATTGGAATCATAAAACAACACTAGCTGCAGTTAAGAACTCAGTCCTTTGGGGCTGTAAGTGCTCTATATGGTGTTTTCAGCTTGTAATGAATGATTACTAATTACAAGGCTCAGATTATATTGCAGGCATTTAAGTGCTGATATCCCAATATAATATAGCAGAGAACCTCGAGCAATGCCTTCTTTTTTTTTTTCCCCAGCAGCCTCCATTTGATAAATTGATCTTCAGTTTCATAATAAACGCTAAAACATAAGTGATGGAGTGGATTCCAATTGTAAATGGATTCCTAGGGCATTGGATGCTGTAGGCAATATCCTAAGAATACTCCACGCTTTCCTTTAGCATTGCCTTGTTATTACACTCAGAGAGGTGTGTAGCTGCGTAGATCAAGAGCAGTGTTAGTGCCACAGTTCAGACTATATACAGTTGTGGAACTTTCTTTCACAAAAAAAAAAAAAAAGAAAAAAAGAGAAGATACTAAACTAATCTACCCCTTCACAACAGTATTGACCATCATGATTGATCAAACAAACAAACAAATAAAACCTTGATGGTTCACCCATATATATGTATTAATTAAATGAAGTTTTACATTTAATGCCTTAGTGTAAGATTGTTACATTTTGTCTATGATTTGGTACTTTACAAAGCTGTCACATTCAAAATTGAATGAGGCTTTGGAATCAAATAGATCTTTCACATTGCATTCAGAGGAGAATTCTAGCTTTTCGTCTAGTATCTCTGACAGGAAACTGTGATGGTATCTTTCTGTTACCTTTCTTTTTACCATCTATTCTATTACCATTCCTTCCTCCACCTTTGCTACCTTTTGAAGTAATCTATAATATCTTGTCTTCTACCTACACCCACAGAATATTTCCCGTAAGGTCTTCTGCTACTCATATTCTCCTGCGTCTTTCTTCAACAAGACCTCCTCTGTACTTGCAGAAACCCTAATTCCCTTCCTCACCTGCAGTCTCTTTTCTGTTAAGACAATCTTTATTTCTATCATAGCAGCACACTAAGCTCTGCAGAATACTTAATTACATGCCACACTGTTGGGTTACTCTCTTTAGAGTTTAAAAGATATTTCCGTGTGCTAGGGATGTACTGTAGGAAGTTAGCCCTTCATGGAGACAGATATGCTTCTGGCTAATTGCTTACATGACCTGAAATTAGTTGCATTTCCCTTGGCTTCTTTGTGTATCTCTGATGCCTAACAATTGCTTAACTAGCTTCCTAATCATGGAAAACAAGAGGTCATCCAACTTTCATGAAGATGGTTTACTTCCAGTTCCTCTGGAAATGGAGGTGGCTTCACTTCTGAATGCAGTGAAAAGAAAATTGTGACCATTTCAGCAAGATTAGGAGTTTACTATGTTAGATATAATGAGACATAAAGACTTCACTTGTAAAGGATGTTTCTAATGTATGTCAAAACTTCAGAAAGATCATAAGAATTAAAGAAAAACAAAAGGAACACATTATCATAACATGGTAAAATTATAAGTACCAGTAATGAAACAACATTAAGGCTGCATTCCTGCACTGATCAGACATGCTTATGAAGTATTGAAACAAAGACTTCATAAGATTTACTAAGCAATTTTTCTCTGGCATATATCAGAGAATATCTGCTGGGAAGTGGAATAAGGAGTCACAACTTGAGACTCATATATTACTTCTAGTTTTGAAAATTCAGATATGGAGCGAAGCTCCTAGTATAAATTGAAAGGAAGGTGACAAAAGTTTACATGTGTTTTCCTGGGTTTTTTTAGGTTGTTGGTTTGTTGTTTTGGTTTTCGTTTGTTTGGTTGGTTTGGGGTTTTTTTAATATTATTTTTAAGTAATCTCATTTTGAAATTATTAATGATGTTGGGTTAATATTAACATAGTGAGACTGTAGAGACATGGAAGACCACTTGGGTATGATGGTCTGGTTGTTGAGTATCTGCTGCCTGACTTGTGTTTGTCACAATATCTTCACATTTACTTTGTTGGAGAGACAGGAAGGGGAATGAGCAAGACTATGGAAAATGAGCTTGTATGATGTATGTAGCCTGTTTTCTATATTCTATATTCACTGTCACTGTCAGAGCCAGTAGTGTCCCCCTCTGAGTACACTTCTCTGTCTTTTGAAAAAAATGATCCTAAGGTGCTTTATGGTTTTCCAGAATAGTCTATTCTTTCCCCTTCTAATAACCCCCTGACAATGAAGGCCAGCCATGTCAACTATTCTAAACTTTTACCTCTAACACAATAGTGTAAATATAGTAATAATTAACTTCTGAAATGAACAAGGCAATAATAATATTTGTCTCTACCTATAAATTCACTTTACAGTAAAAAATATAATTACCAAAGAGAAAAGAAACCTCAAAATATGAATATGTGTATTTAAAAGACTGAACAGAATGGAAAACTTTGCTGTTAGCTACCTAGAGGTAAATTAAATAATCAAAAGATGTGACTGCGGAGTTTCATTCGAAGAGTACAATATTTGGTCCATAAAGCAAGTGCTCGAGTCATTCCCAGTTATAGAAAATTGCAAGTGAAATTCCACAGACTCCTATTGTGGCTAGGAAGGGATCTTCAGAGGTCATCAGCCCCAGCCCCTGCTCAGAGTAGGTCCTACTAGAGCAGGTGGCTTGGGGCTGTGGTCAGTGCAGCTCTGAGTACTTCCAAGAACAGCGATCCCACATTTTCTCTGGGCATCTGTTGCCATGTTTAATCACCTCCACAGTGAAAAAACTTTCCTTATCTTCAGTCAGAATTTTCCATGTTCCAGCAAAAGTCTGTTCATTCCTCTGTACAACTCTGAGAGGAATATAGCTTTGTCTTCTTTACATCTCCCTACTGGATAACTTGAAGAATTAAGAAGGCCCCCTTGAAGCCATCTGTTCCCAGGTGAAGAGATCCAGCTCCCACAGTGTCTTCCAAAATAAACCGTGCTCCAGCCTCCAGCCACCTTGGTGGCCTTCATGGGACTCACACCAGTACATCAGTGTCTGTCCAATATGGGGAAGCCCTGCAATGGGCAGAGCACCCCAGATCCATCTCACAGGTCCCAGAAAGCAGGGCAAAATGCCCTCCTGGACCTACTGGCTGAAATCTTCATTGTGCAGCCCAGCAAGCAGGGGCTACTTTGCTGCCCAGGGTCATTGCTGGTTCACAGCTAACCTGGTGTCTCTGAGGCTGCAGACCCATTTCTGCAGAACTGCTTCTGACTGGTCAGCCCCATCCTGTTCCACTGCAAGACTTCATCCATCCCAGGGCAAGGCTTTGCATTCATTTTTGGTGAACATCATAAGGTTCCTGTCTGTCCATTTCTCCAGCCTGTCCAGGACCCACTGCAATCCTGCTCTCCTACATATTGACCATTTCTTCCAACTTGGTATCAAACAAATTGGTGGGGACCATTATGCCCTATCACCGCAGTGACCAGTAAAGACGTCAAGCATTATTAGCCTTAGTATCAACACCCAAGTCGACACCGATTGTAAATCTTGTAACCAGACAGACTGGTTGCACTAATCACGACCCTCTGCACCACCCAGTTGTCCATCATTCACCTTATTGTCCACTTGTCACGCCCGTATCTCACCAATTTGGCTATAACACTGAAAAAAATCCAGTTATAAGATTTTTAGTACTTTTAACCTTAATTTAGACAAGTCACTTATTTTATGACAAAATTGAAATAGTGTAAACATGCTTACATATTTAAATATAGATTTAAACAGAATAAATTATTAGCCCTGGATTTCCCAGTAAAAATAAGGGCATTTTAAAGTAGCATTCATAACAGTTCATTCATGTTGACATTACATGATAAAATATCATCAATGCAGCTGCGGCTGCCAACAGCTACAAAATGTGTTTCTGAAAAGGTAAGAAAACACTTTTCTGATTTCTTTACATCATTCATTATATACTGAAAACATCTCTTTGCTATCTTTATTTTTTCCTTCTCAGTGCCTGCTAAATCAAAATTCACTTACAGGAACATTTCTTTCATTTTCCTCCCTTCTCTGTTCTTTTCTCTGTAGCTCCTCTTATTTCAAATGTCATTGTCTCATCTATAGTCTTTCTCTCTTTTTTGCCTTTCTTTTTTTTTTTTTTTTTTTTTTTTTAATTTAACTTCTCTCTATATACTTCTTACTTGTTTTCTGCTTGATCTCACTTCACTTCATTTGGGCTCTTTTTCCTATTACCACAAATGATATCTGTGAAATATATTTGTGAAAACAGAACGAAAACACTTTTTTTCAGTTAAAGAAATGCACTCCACCGTTATCTTAGTCTTCATCTTGTAATATTTTTAGTGATAAAAATAATTTTCTATTTTACTTTTCTTCATCATCCTTCAAAAAAGGGTGAAAATCATAGCCAGAGATCTTTATGATAAACCAATGTGAGCTAGCATCGCTATATGACTAACACAGTTCTGCAAAATAAAATCCTGGTTTGGGTTTGACTATTTTTAACTGCTCACATCTAACTCATACTTTCTTCTTTTAACCATGGTTATCACTGGGGACATCCCCAATGGGTTAGCTTAACGTAACAGAAAGAAAAGTTTAGGATTTTCCTAATGCTACTATCTTTTAAAATTGCCATTTATTTTGTTGAGATTAGGATCAAAAATACAAAAGAACAAGCATATGCTAAAAGATACTTAAGTGTTCCAGCTTAATCATTGTGAAATTTGTTTCACAGAGTCTACTCTGTGCCATTTCTGAAATTAATAGACAGGTCAGCTGCAATTTTTTAAAAAGTGTTTATTCTAGAGGTCCAAAGTTGTGATGACCAGATCATCTGTACATTTTTATAGTAGAAACAAAAATGCAGGTTGGCAGATGTATGAAGGTTTGTGCAGGATAGAGGGAAACTGAATATTCACAATTTACTTGAAGAAAATAATAATTATAAAAAGTTAAACTAGTCAGCTGCAGACATTCAAGACACCATTGTGTTCAGAAATACTTTGGCAAATGGATATGTAATTAAATACATATGGTGGATAAAACCACTAGTATTCACCACATATCATGGCATTAGTATCATAATAGATACGTTAATTTGGTGCAATTAATCTGTTGTAATTGTTTTAAAGACCTTGTCTAACCAGGCAGAATATTACTTTATTGAAGGAAAAACTGATGAAGTATAAAAGTAGAGGTAAGCCTTCAAGAAAACAATTACACTGTCTGTATACAGTACATATTTTCCTAGTAGGGTTTATGCCACCTTTTTTAATTTTTATATATATATAAACATTTCTTTTGTGAAGGCTTCCCAAAGAGATTCAGATTTCTGAATGACTGGTGATGCATTTTTGTTCTTCCACATAATTTTAGTAATGGAAAACCATTACTCAAAGTTAAATGTTTGGTTTTTATTCTTCTCCTCTCAATTAGAGCTAACAGATGCAACTGAATACTTCCAATGGGGCAGGGCAGAGAGGGAAGAAAGATGATAAAAACAGAGTGCAATTTACAATTTTGTATGCAAATTTTGTGCTTCATTGCCCAAAATATGCTGATACAGACAAAAAGAGCTAGCACAGACATTTTCCCAGTAATAGGTTCTGGAGAAACTGGCCAAGTGGCAGAATGCTAGAGATCAATCATTTGAGAAAAGTAAAAGCACTCTATGCTAGTATGAACCTGGTACGGTGTAAGCTACATTGATCAGATTTCATGCGATAGAAGTTTACTCTATTTAACGAAAAGGAAACACAGTTACTGAAGAAAGGTAGTCTCGGCTAGCTTGTGCTTTTCCGTAGTATATCAGAACATAACTGGTAACTAGGTTCTTAACAATAACTTGTGAGTCAGACCTGTTCTTTAATCTGTGGTAAATCCTTCCACATTTAGTTTGGTATTGCCTGAATCTGTTATTAGTCTACTAAGTACAGATTCCTTCAGTTCCACCTCTGGACATTACATCTAGAGAAGTGATTAGGACTATTTCACTGCCATGTGACTCATGTCAGAAATGAAGAAAAAAAGCCCACAAGAAATATCCTGACTGGAAGCATAAACTTAACTTCTAGGCATCTGCATCTTTGCAAGCATACTTTGCAAGTATCTATGTTTGCAAAGCCAGAAGACTAATGCCTATGTTCTTTTAGAAAAAAAAAAGACATGCAGCATTAGCACCAATCACATTTCTTAGCTATTATTAACAGTATTTTAAAGATTTATAGGAAATGTGGTATCACCTTGTGACTGAGCCCTTGCTGAGCTAGTCACTACACAAACATATGGGGAAACGTCAGTTCTGAATCTTGAGCACTGATAAACATATTCAAATGAATAAATGCAAAAATGCAACACTAAAGAAAGGAAAATACTTTTGAGGTTTATCGTTCTGTTCCTGTTTCATTTAAGATGTATCTTTCTGAATATAGAGAAAGTTTTGTGGGAAAGTGGTGATATTTTTCTTGGAAGTAGATTTCCAAGTAACTTCTCTGTTTAAAGTTTCATATGACTTTCAGGTTCCACCTGAAATTATTTGCAACATAAAACATTACACAAAAGCAAGCCCACCTGGATGAACTGAAATAGCCAGTCTTCCCTCAAGAGTCTAACTGAACCTTGAACTGCAGTTCCAGAAAAATTAAGCTAAAATCTTATATTTCCATGAAACTTTTAACCTGGAGATCTAAGTTATTCCAAAGGGGCCTATTAAGGAGAAGAATATGATGAAAAATGGAAAAGTAGCATTCACAACATTTTTTGAATTCTGAGAAACTTAAACTTAACTGACCTCCTTTTAAAATAGCTTTTTAGCCTCTGTTGGTATTGCTTGGTTTACATTTGCAAGAAAATAGAAAGGAGTGTGCGCCAACAAATCTGTTCTTTACCTCTTCATTGGCTAGTGGGTCATCCAAATTAGAAAATAGAAGAAAGGTGTGATTCAGATGACAGCTCACTTACCTCAGAGAACAAAAAAGATAGAGTGAATCTTTTTCTGAATTACTGAAGTCTTATTTTCAAGAAGTTGCTCATCTTAGTCCTGCTGGCTATGTCTACCCACACTGCAACAGAAAATGGCAAAAATAGTTGCACAACCCACCTGTTCCTACAAGTGTGCAGCTGCCTTGCAGGGAGATGAACAGGCTTATGGTGTAGAACACTTACACAGTTACCTACAGCCATAGGAGTAAGCTTGGGCATGAGGAGTGCTATATATTCCAGTTATGCTTACGGTTTCCTTGTCTGTGAAGAGCCAGCACAGAGTTACCCTTAGATTTTCAGTACTGATACCCTGGAGGGGCATCAGAAATTTAGCAAATTTAACTGAAGAGGAGCATTCCATTGTATTTGAAAAGTCATGGCTGTCCAGCGAATTCCAGTAACTGGATAAAGGGAAACATCACACATATTTTTTAAAAGGGTAAAAAGTTGGACCTTGGCAACTACTGATCATTCAGCCTCACCTCAATGCCCAGTAACATTGTAAAGCAGATCCTCCTGGAAGCATGTCCAGGCACATGGAAGACAGGGAGATCTTTAGAAATAACCAACATGGTTTTACTGAGGGCAATTCATACCTGACAAATCTGGTAACCTTCTATGATGGAATGACTGAGTTGGTGGATTATAAAAGAGCTACTGATGTAATCTGCCTGGAATTCTGTAAGGCCTTTGACATGGTCCCACACACAGTCTTGTTACTGGATTGGAGAGATGTGTGTTTGATGGATGCCCTGTTAGATGGATAAAGAATTGGCTGGAAGGCCGCATCCAAAATGTTGCAGTCAACACTCAAGGCTCAATGTCCAAACGGAGATCAGTAACAAGTGGCATCCCTCAGGGGTCCATGTTGGGACCAGTATGTTCAATATCATCATCAATGACACAGACAGTGAGATTATTTGCATTCTCCACAAGTTTATTGATGACACCAAGCTGAGATGCAGTTGATACACTAGAGGGAAGGGATGCCATCTAGAGGGATCTTGACAGGCTTGAGGGGTTGACCAACCGCATGATAGTTCAATAAAGCCAAATGCAAGGCCTTGCATCTGGGTTGGGGAAATCCCCAATAGCAATACAGACTGGGGGATTAATGGATTGAGAACAGCCCTGTGGAGGACTTGGGGATACTGGTGGATAAAAAATTGGACATAAGCCGACAATGTGCGCTTGCAGACCAGAAAGCGAATCATGCCCTGGGCTGCATCAAAAGAAGCGTGGCCAACAGGTCAAGGGAGGTGATTCTTCCCCTTTCCTCTTTTGATACCTTACCCAGAGTGCTGCATTCACTCTGGGGCCTTCAGCACCAGAAAATCATGTACCTATGAGAGATGGTCCAGAGGAGGGCCATAAAAGTGATCAGAGGGACGGAACACCTCTCCTGTGAGGAAAGGTTGAGGGAGTTAGGGTTGTTCATCCTTTCAATATATAAAGGTTGCATGGTGTTTCATTATATAAAGGTAACTTACAAGAAAGATGAGGAATGACATTTTACCAGGGCCTCTAGTGACAGGACTAAGTGCAATGGTTTCAAATTGAAAAAGGGTAGATTACATATAATGAATTTTTTTGTGGTAAGGGTGATGAGCCACTGGAGCAGGTTGCCCAGAGAAGTTGTGGATGCCACAACTTCATTGGAAGTGTTCAAAGTGAGGTTGGATGGGGCTTTGAGCAACCTAAACTAGTGAAAGATATCCCTGTCCATGGCAAGAGGGATTGGAATTAGATGATCTTTAAAGGTCTCTTCCAACCCAGACCATTATATGATTCTATGGTTCTATGATCCTTGAACCATAGGTATTGCACAACTTCACTGAATAATCAGATACAAAATTCATGGACATGAAAGAGAATGATTTCTATAATGTAATAGAAACATTTACGGAAATCTAAGTTATTTTTCAGAATGATCACTACTGCATTACTCCCAGTAAGAAATTTTACCTCAAAATTTTTATGTTGCACAATAAAGAATAAATCATGAACTAACTTCCATGAGTAGCCTTCAGAAAACTGAACAGTTTCTTTCAAAACATTCCCTCCAGTCCAAAACAAAGCCTATGTTACCATTCCAGGTCCCAAGCTACATACATTACTGATTTATACTATGAAGCTACTGTTTCTTGATCTAGAAGCAACTGTGATTTGGTGGAGGCTTCAAATCTTCTAAGTGACATAAATGGTTTTGGTGTTTTAAGTCCCTCTGACATCACACAGATCATGGCAATATGAGGTATTTCAATGATTGCTCTAAATCTGCATAAAATATTTCCCAGGAGGAGTACAGAAATCACATTTATAAGAAATCAATATTTTCATTATTGCTGTTTCACTCATAAGTGCTTACTGTCAAAAACAGGGAATAAAACAATGGATTAACTCACTTACTTGACAAGAAATCATCTGAAATATTCCTCCTTGGTGAGACAGAGACTGCATGGTTAGCTCTAGTAATCCCAATGTACTTCCGCTCTTAGTATTTTAACACACATAATTGGATAGTTCGCACTCAAGATGATTCCTCCTTCACATGCTACATAAAAGCTTCATCCAACAGGCATAAAGGTACAGCCAGTTTTACACTTTAGTGTATACCGCATTTCAAGAAAATCTTGCTGTGTTTACTGAAAGAACAGGATGGGTAAAACCAGTCTCCCCACACTTTTGAGTAGAACACTGCAAGTAACAAGAATACAGGGTTTAGAGAAAAAATGTTTCTGTGGCAATCCACCTGAAATGTAAATGACTCCTAATCTCTTCAGTTTATTTTGTTGGCTCTTCCCTAGCTCCTTTCTGCCATTGCTTCTTTCTAGAGGGACAAGTGCAGACAATGATTTGGACACATGAGAGATATGCATCTGGAATTACTGTATTGGTGAAATACCTTTTGGAACTGAACAATGCAGCACACCACTGAGCTGTAACATCTAATTATCACTAGTGGCACAAACCACTGAATTGGTCAGCTCTTCTATAATGCTGCTTTATGTATCGCTTCTGTTAAAATGTCCAGTTGTCAATTACTTAGAAGCTGATGGATGCCACCATTCATCAGTCATTTGAAAGGAATATTTCTTTGGAAGGAATGGATTAGTCTGGGTTATTGAAAATACAAAACTGAGGGGGAAGAACCATCTCTTTTATAGACTACAGAATTCACCTGGAAAAGTATTTTTGGTTAACAATCTGCTTGACAGAGATAAAAAATAAAAGTAAAAACCACCCATGTTTTGGTGCTTATTTCAAACATTTCCTCAGGAATAAAAGATCCATTCACTGGGCAGGCTGTTTGTAGTTATTTTGAACTTTAGAAATATTACCATTCTCTCCCTCTAGTCTCTTCCATCCCACAATGCACTGCAAGCTTAAATTTAATAGAATTAATTAAAAATTATTGTAAAGTATAGATTTCTTTCACATGAAAGAGATATCTGAAGTTCCCAATTAAGAAAAAAAACAACAAAACAAAACAAAATACAAACCTGCATTTTGTTATTTATTGTGTGCACAGTTTTCATTTACAAATAAATATGACACCCTAGTATGATAAAAGAGGTATTTTCTTATTTCCTGACAGCTTTTTTAAAACCTCGAGCCAAGATTCACAATTATGTTTATTTAGTGAGAGTGTGGTAATGAAAATCAGTAGACAACACTTTTTAATAAAATATCTCTTTTGTAGCATAGGTACCTCTTACAGTAAGTGGCTGTATTATCCTGCAACAGACATGTTTTGGTATGCCATATCCTGTCTCAAGCTTGCCTCTTTGGGTCTTTTTACAGATTTTATTTTGAATTATTTAAATCCCACTTTCCTTTATATTACTTGTAGATTGTCAATAAGTGATTATTTCAAGAGAAGTATTAAACATCTGACATTCTTGTGTCAGATGCAACAAAGATCTCTTAAACACACAGCTCCGAAGAAGGGCAGTATATTTCTGTAACGAGATTGTTACTTTACTAGGTGTAATTTAATGGTTACACATGTACAGTGAGATAAAGAAAAGTCCTAAATCCCATTACTGACTAAAAATTTCCATCCCAAAAGAAGTTCAATGAGCATTGGAACCCCTGTCACTCTTCCTGAACAGAGTTTCTGTAAGAGAAGGACAGAGAACTTCTCAAGTTCTGGTACATGGTTTGTAGCTGGGGGTGGAAGAGATTTTATAGAATGCTTCCAGCTGCAGACCTAAAACTGTAAGCTAACTGCGTAAGAAAAATCTTATTTCCACTGACCTTTTTTGACATAATTTTATTTTAAATTAGGTAAAATTTACAAGTTGTTTCACAGCCTGCTGTCGTGGTTTAGCCGGCAGCTCAGCCCCACACAGTCGCTCGCTCACTCCCCCACCGGTAGATGGGGAAGAGAATCAGAAGGGTAACGCTCGTGGGTTGGGATAAGAACAGTTTAATAATTAAAATTAAAAGAAACAACAACAGAAATGTAATGTAAAGGAGAACAACGAGAGGCACAAAACCCCGGGAAGGGGGAAGGGAGAGGGGAGGGGAACGAACCACCGAAACAAACCGCACACAAAGCAGCTCTCACCACCCGACGCCGCGCCGCTCCCGAGCCGCAACTGCCCCCTGTTAATACACTGGTCATGGTGTCACATGGTATGGAATGAACCTGCCACTGGCCAGTCGGGGTCAGAAGATCCCCTCGTGCTGACTAACCACGCGGCTTTTGGTGAATGTATATGCCAGTGCTTGAATGTTCCACCCCCATTGCTCTCAGTGTAGTTTTTAACAGTCCATTGTACCGTTCAATTTTCCCAGAGGCTGGTGCGTGATAGGAGATGTGATGCACCCACTCAATGCCGTGCTCTTTGGCCCAGGTGTCTATGAGGTTGTTTCGGAAATGAGTCCCGTTGTCTGACTCAATTCTCTCTGGGGTGCCATGTCGCCACAGGACTTGTTTTTCGAGACCCAGGATAGTGTTGCGGGCAGTGGCGTGGGGCACAGGATATGTTTCCAGCCAGCCAGTCGTTGTTTCTACCATTGTAAGCACATGGTGCTTGCCTTGGCGGGTCTGTGGGAGTGTGATATAGTCAATTTGCCAGGCCTCCCCTTATTTATATTTCAGCCATCATCTCCCATACCACAGAGGCTTTAACTGCTTCACTTGCTTGATTGCAGCCCATGTTTCACATTCATGGATAGCCTGTGCAATAACATCCATGGTCAAATCCACCCCTCAATCACGAGCCCATCTGTATGTTGCATCTCTCCCTTGATGGCCTGAGGTGTCATGGGCCCACCAAGATAGAAATAGTTCACCCTTATGTCTAGATCCACCTCAGCCACTTCAATCTTGGCAGCCTGATCTACCTGCTGGTTGTTCTGATGTTCTTCAGTGGCCCGACTCTTGGGGACATGAGTATCCACATGCCGTACCTTTACAACCAGGTTCTCTACCTGGGCAGCAATATCTTGCCACAATGTGGCGGCCCAGATGGGTTTGCCTCTGCGCTGCCAGTTGCTTTGCTTCCACTGCTGTAGCCAGCCCCACAGGGCATTTGCCACCATCCAGGAGTCAGTATAGAGATAGAGCACTGGCCACTTTACCTATTCAGCCATGTCTAAGGCCAACTGGCTCGATTCATCTCCTCCTTCAGCAGTTTCTGCGACTTGTCGTATAGGACTCCATAGAGCAGCCTTCCATCTCCAGTGCTTTCCCACAAGGCGACAGGACCCACCAGTGAACAGGGCATACTGCTTTTCATCTTCTGACAGTTTGTTATAGAGTGGGACTTCTTCAGCATGTGTCACCTCCTCCTCTGGAGATAATCCAAAATCTTTGCCTCTGGCCAGTCCATAATCACTTCCAAGATTCCTGGGCAACTGGGGTTTCCTACTCGAGCCCACTGGGTGATCAGTGCAACCCATTTACTCCATGTAGCATCAGTTCCATGGTGTGTAGAGGGCACCTTTCCTTTGAACATCCAGCCCAGCACTGGCAGTCGGGGTGCCAGGAGCAACTGTGCCTCAGTACCAACCACTTCTGAAGCAGCTCAAACCCCTTCATATGCTGCCAATGTCTCTTTTTCAGTTGGAGTACAGCGGGCTTCGGACCCTCTGTATCCCTGACTCCAAAACCCTAGGGGTCGACCTCAGGTCTCCCCTGGCGCTTTCTGCCAGAGGCTCCAGGTAGGGCCATTCTCCCCAGGTGCGGTGTAGAGCACATTCTTTACATCTTGTCCTGCCCGGACTGGCCCAAGGGCTACTGCATGAACTATCCCCTGTTTAATCTGTTCAAAGGCTTGTCGTTGCTCAGGGCCCCATTTGAAATAATTCTTTTTCCGGGTCACTTGATATAGAGGGCTTATGATCAGACTGTAATTTGGAATATGCATTCTCCAGAAACCCACAACACCCAAAAAAGCTTGTGTTTCCTTTTTGCTAGTTGGTGGAGACATGGCTTCTATTTTATTGATCACATCCATTGGAATCTGATTACATCCATCTTGCCATTTGATTCCTAAGAACTGGATCTCTGCGCAGGTCCCTTCACCTTACTTTGTTTTATGGCAAAACCAGCTTTCAGAAGGATTTGGACTATTTTCTCTCCTTTCTCAAGAAACTTCTTCTGCTGTGTTGCCCCACATGATGATGTCATCAATGTATTGAAGGTGTTCTGGAGCTTCTCCCTGTTCCAGTACAGTCTGAATCAGTCCATGGCAAATGGTAGGACTGTGTTTCCTCCCCTGGGGCAGTCAATTCCGTGTGTACTCGACCCCCCTCCAAGTAAAAGCAAACTGTGGCCTGCACTCTGATACCAAAGGGATGGAGAAAAATACATTAGCAATATCAATTGTGGCATACCTCTTGGCTGCCTTGGACTCCAGTTCATATTGAAGTTCTAGCATTTCTGGCACAGCAGCGCTCAATGGTGGAGTGACTTCATTCAGGCCACGATAGCCTACTGTTAGCCTCCACTCTCCATTAGACTTCTGCACTGGCCGTATGGGACTGTTAAAGGGTGAGTGGGTCTTACTGATGACTCCTTGGCTCCTCAGCTGGTGAATGAGCCCATGGATGGGGATCAGAGAGTCTCGGTTGGTGCGATATTGCCGCCGATGCACTGTTGTGGTGGCGATTGGCACCTGTTGCTCTTTGACCTTCAGCAACCCCACAACAGAAGGGTCCTTCGAGAGGCCAGGCAAGGTAGACACCTGTTTAATTTCCTCCATCTCCAAGGCGGCTACACCAAAAGCCCACTTGTAACCTTTTGGGTCCTTGAAATACCCTCTCCTGAGGCAGTCTATGCCAAGGATGCA
Organism: Phalacrocorax carbo; assembly: GCF_963921805.1. Taxonomy (NCBI): domain Eukaryota; kingdom Metazoa; phylum Chordata; class Aves; order Suliformes; family Phalacrocoracidae; genus Phalacrocorax; species Phalacrocorax carbo. The sequence continues at coordinate 34,039,919 of NC_087548.1, forward strand.
CAGAGCCTCTGGGCCAGTCACAATGGGGTGCTTCTGCCACTCATTCCCAGTGAGGTTCACTTCAGCCTCCAATACAGTTAGCTCTTGGGATCCCCGTCACTCCAGCAATGCTGATGGGTTCTGCCCCTATATAGTTTGATGGCATTAAGGTGCACTGTGCGCCGGTGTCCGCTAAAGCTTTATACTCCTGTGGGTCAGATGCACCAGGCCATCAGATCCACACAGTCCAGTAAACCAGAATATCCCTTTCCTCCACCTGTCTGGAGGCAGGGCCCCTCTTGTCTTGACCATGGCATTCGCAACTCACTTCCTGTAAATGTGAATCAAGAGTCTCTCTATTAAGCTCAGAAATAAAATCAGCACTTCTACTCCTCTGTCTGGGGACCTGCTCACTGGAAATTGGGGCAGTGGCTTTCCTGGAAAAGCTTCCCTGAGTGATTGTTCTTCCTTGCAGTTCATGCACTCGTGCCTCTAGGGTTGAGGTAGGCTTGCCATCCCACCTCATCATGTCCTCTCTGTGGTCACACAGGTAGAACCATAGGGTGGCCTGTGGTGTGTATCCTCCCCTTTGAGCCAAAGGACTCTTATTCCTAACAGCTGAGACACTACTCTGTAGAGGTGGGGAGCAGGACATATCTTCTTTGAGTTGCTGGACCTCTTGAGATAGTTTCTCCACAGCAGAGACTAGCGAGGAAGATATATTTGTTTTGTAATCCAGGAGTCTATCAATCACCTCTGTCACCGCTGGTGTCTCATCATCTTTCCAAGACATCACTGCCAATGAGTTTACATGCGAAGATGGTGCACTCCGTACAAACTTCCGCCACATGGGTCATGTGCACTCGGCTTCATCTGGGTCTTTGGATGACAGTTGATCATCCAGGTCACCGTAAATCACCTCAAGCACAGCTAATTCCCTTAGATACTGGATGCCTTTCTCCATAGTTATCCATTTTCCTGGGTGATATGTAACATCTTCTTTAAAGGGATACCTTTCCTTCACTCTGGACAGGAGTTGCCTCCAGAGGCTGAGGGCTTGTGGGTTTTTTCCCAGTTGCTTTGTCAATGCTCCCTTCCCCAGAAAGAGATCCCAGTTGTTTGGCTTCCTTCCTCTCTAATTCGAGGCTACTGGCCCCATTATCCCAGCATCGGAGCAGCCAGGTGACAATGTGCTCACCTGAACGAGGGCTGAAATCTTTTCTCATATCTCGCAACTCGCTCAAGGACAGGGATCAGGTGGTCTCTATTTCATTTATAGCTTCTTCCTCCTCTCCTCATGACGGCCCTGCTTTTTCATCATCCTGTTCTAAACAGGTTGATGTCTGCTTCCAAGATTTTGTCTTGTTTATGGGGGCAACTGATACTGGTATGGGTTGATTCTCTGAGCCAGCTCCAGTACTTGTCGTGGAGTTTGAGTGGCTGCAGTGCCTGTCGTCAGGGCTGGAGGGACTACAGTGCCAGTCACTTTGCATTTCAATCCAGAGACCTTCTCTTCCCCTTGAGAGGACTGAATACTGTTGAGCAGGGCTCGGTATGCATGGGCCAGACCCCAGCACGTTGCAGTTATCTGTGTCTCTCTGGAGTTCGCAGTGTAACAACATACTTTCTCCAAATATTCTACTAGTTTTTCAGGATTCTGCACTTGTTCATGGGTGAAACTCCAAAACACTGGGGGTGCCCACTGCCCTAGGTATTTGCCCATGCTATCCCACATGCCCTGCCAATTGTAACTATCAAACCTTCATGCAGATTTCTGGCTAATATTATTAAGTTGCTTAGTCAAAACCAAAACAACATGCCCAAAAACTAACAATAAGTGCATCTTAACCACCCAAGGATGTTCAAGATACAAAAAGGTTGTTGTAATAGAGGCAGAGACATCATAGAAGAAAGTTGCAAAGATAGTCTTCTGTATTTCCTCCATATAAAGTCTCTCAGAGGAGGAGGTATAATTGCTAATTGCCTCAACAAGGTGGTATCCAAAGTACAGTAATGGTTTCAGCAAAAACCCCAAATACCAGATAAAGCTGAAAATGAGTGTTTGCATAACAAATCTTGTAGGCAAAATGTTACTAATCACAGCAGAACACAGCAGACTAAACAAACCAACACAAATCTTTAACACTAACTGCAAAAAGGACAACATAGGAAGGCTGATGTGTACCTCAAGGGGACTTGATTTGGGGTGAGAAAAGCCAATTATTTGAACTGTGTGATGCTAATTGCTATATAATACTGTATGTTGTCACTACTATAGTTGCTATATGCTATATCAACAGTATGTAAGAATCACCCAAATTAATGAAGAATTAATTTTGATGAAACCAAGCAAAGTGATGATAGAACCAAACAAGCACAGTGGTGATGCAACAAGAACTGGCTTCAGCACACAACAGCCCAACACCACACACCATCTCTCCTGCCCTGCAGGCCTGTTGTGACAGATGGGGCCTAAAGTCATGGACTAAATGAACTCAGTGGACATTTTAGAGGGATGGCCCATAGGCTTAGGGTATGATATCTGTATACATATATCAAAAGACAGGAAAGGTGGTGGTGATTAATTGGGATGTATTGGAAATTGTGGGACATGGGCATGATGTAGATGGTATAGAATAAGGGGCGGATATTGTTCTGGGTTTGGCTGGGATAGAGTTAGTTTTCTTCCTAGTAGCTGGTATAGTACTGAGGTTTCAATTTAGGATAAGAATAATGCTCATAACTCAATGACGTTTTAGCTCTTGCTGAGCAGTGCATACACTAAGTCAAGGACTTTTCAGCTTCTTATATTGCCCTGCCAGTGAGGAGTCTGGAGGTGCACAAGAACCTGGGAGGGGACACAGGCAAGACAGCTGACCCAAACTGGACAAATGGATATGTCATAGTATAGTACATCATGTTCAACAAAAGGCTGAGGAGGTTAGCTGGGGAGAAGGGCTGGTGCTCAGGAATTGCCTGGTCAGTTGGTTGTGAGCATTGCAGTGTGCATCACTTGTTTTCTATACTCTTTTATCATTATTTTTTTCCCTTCCTTTTCTGTCCTGTTAAATTGTCTTTTTCTCAACCCACAAGTTTCACCTTTTTTCCAATTCTTCCCCCCATCCTAATGCAGGGGGGATTGAGCAAGTGGCTGTGTGGTGTTTAGCTGCCTGATGGTTAAACCATGACAATCATGTAGACCCTTTTTGTTTACTGAATGATTTGTAACAAGCACTGAAAAGGCAAAAACCCAGAGAAGGTATAATTGTGTACAATATCCACTGGAGGCTTTGATCAATAGAAACAGTTCACTGCATATCTCATTAGCCTGGATGTGCTAAAGTAGGGCTCAGTTACTGTCTCTGAACTCCCCTACCTCCCTGGGAAGTATCCCAAAGCCTTGCAATAAGACTGGATGTTTTCACTTTCTCCTTATGTCACTTTTACACTTTACATAAATAATTAAATATTTGTGGGCCGGAAAAGGAAAGAAGTATTCTCCAGCCTAGAGGTTCCAACTCTCATCTGGGAGCTGGGATAGTAAGATTTTATTCCCTGATTCACAAATGTTTAATTATTCAAGCAAAGTGAAGCAGAATGTGAATGGAAGTAATTGAGAACACCCCACCTCAGAGACCCGTATACTGTGGTGACTGGGGATCTTTACTGTGATGAAGTTAAAATCTCCTCAGAGGAAGGAATTCAATCTCCTGTTTCTTCCCTCCAGTTTCTAAAGTCTCTTCCTTTGTGTTTGTATGATTCTTAACACTAAACATGTTGTCTAAAATCAAGTGTTTTCTTAGAAGCAAGAACTACTTTTTATGTCACACCAAGTTAAAAAAAGATCAGGCAAGTTCATTGGCACTTTTTGTCTCAAAGGCATTTTGTTTAGCGGAAAAGAACACACACACACACACACATACAATTACTTGCAGAACATTAGTTCAGTCTTTTTTTTATTTTATTTTACAACCTATTGGTCTGAAACTACATGATTTGAATGATGCAAAATAGGAGATAAACTACATGGTGTACAGAAGAATTAAAAAAACTCTAGGGATCTACCAAACTGGGTCAAAAAATTCAGGAAAATCTTTGGCTTCAAGGGCTTTAAAGTATGACATCAGAGTCAGCATGGAGCATGAGTTTTACTGATTCTGCTACTGTGTCACATTCTGGTGCAAGATTATTATATCCAAATAGTCTCTCACCCAGTTCTTTCTCTCCAAAAGCCCAATATTTTAAATGCAGGTTCTAATGGAAGGCTTGTAAGGTAGATACTGCTGGTTCCTACTTTAAAATTGACTTTCCATGAGTATTTTTTAAATCAAATGACCCATAAAAAAGATTTGGACAATCTTTCTAACTCCCTCATTAAAGTAGATGTGGACAGTAGACTTAATGAGAACAAAGGCAGTAGAGATTTATTTGATATTACACGGTTAAATGTAAATTTGTCTTTAAAGAAGAATATAAGCATGAATTCACCAAGCCCTGCTTAAAAGTGAATAAATTTTAAAAGTTAAGGTTTCTCTGACAATGCAACATATATTTCCTATTTCTAAAAGGAATAGTTTCCTTCTTCTGTGGAAACCTTACACATTAGTCTGTTTTTTATGTTGGCTTAAAGTATCCATGTATGTTATATGATCAACTACAGCAGAGTATTTGTGTGTTTGGTAGCTACTGATATGTGCTGTACAATCCTTATTAGAATCATGGATTCCTTATATCATGACTTTTGATACTAGAGAAGCCTATAATAGCAACAACAGAAAAAATTGCAGTAGATATAACCTATGTATTTAGCTAAAAACAGATTGTCACAGGCTTCAAAAGAAAGGCAAAGGTGACGGAAAGTGAAATGGAAGCTCATTTTGCAAGTGGCAAGTTGAGGCACAAAGATGATATGTGTCTCTTTGTCAAAAAAAAAGCTGGGGCAAGATTTCTAAGAGTAGATTCTGTGGCTGGTAAACAGTCAAAGATATTAGGCTCTAATGGCTTGCTCTGTGAAATGTATGGCCTGGCTTTCAGAGCAGTGCAACACCTAAGGTACTGGAAAATGACCAGTTCCTTATTCTGCATCTCAACAGTATAAGCCAAACCTTATGAAAAGATAACTTTAGTGATGAATTCTGACTACTGTATCACGTCTATCACCATGTTACTTTGTACAAGGTTGCGTAAGAAGTCCATCAAAGTGCCTGGAACTGAACCTACATCTCTAGAATTTTAGTGTTGTACTTTTTATGAAATGCGCAGAAATTCAGGGAAAGCACACCATCGTAAACTACTCTTAGTGAATGCATTATCTTGCTAGGAGATGGTGAAAAAGAAAAGAGAAAAAAAATCAGAAGAGAAAAATTATTCAGCATTTTTAAAGAATTTATGCATCCTGCCTTTATTTTAGCTGCAATTTGCCTTTACGTGTTGGAGTGAAGAAAGTGATCTTTCTTGTTTGTTTTCTAAGGGATGTGCTAAATGGTCAGGAAATATAGAACACACTAGAGAGTTTGGAGACTTCTGAATTCATTGCCCTGGTGTATAGTAAATCTATTCCTTGAACAGGTTTATTTCTTTTATCCAGCAGCATTTCACCTAATTGATGGCATGGATATAAGATGGTGACTGTATAGTGAGTGATGTTACTAGGGGCAAGACTTATCACCGTGATGAAAAGTAAAAAGAAGCAGCACTTTACAAATAAGTGTTTTGCAAAGAAAATGGGTTTAAACCGAACACTTTTTTCATCCCTGCAAACAAGTTCATTCCTATGAAGGACGTAGACTTACAACATTGCCTTGACCAAGGCAGTCCACTTCACTCCTACCTGTAGACTCCAACCCTGTGTGAATTCTAGTCCTGGTTGGAGGAGAAAATTTAACAAGTCAGTAGCTTTGACATTGTAGTGATATGTATTAATTGTTCTGAATAAACTCATTCTATTTAGTACTGCAGACGTGACCTAAACCCAAACTGAATTCAGGGTTAGCTAATCATGTTTTAATTGATATGCTCTTTGATGGCATTTGCCTTCTAATATAAGCTAAGACAGCAGGGTTTGAGAATAGGCTAGGTGTTAAAGAAAAATGTGGGTTCCAGTTTTTTAGCCTTAGAGCAACAAAGTAAGTTCTGGATGTGAACATAGTATAAAACAAAACCAAGATGTTTGCCTCCACCTTAAAACAGCATATTCAGGACTATGAAGTCTCCACCTCTATTTTTTCCCCTGGAATATTATTATAGAGATAAAACTTCAAAGTCAGTAATAGTAACTATTCCAAAGGTGAAAGAGGAAAGGCAGTATGAATGAGGCTTTTAAAGGTTATAATTTAGGACTGGCTGCAGGGAAGAAATTCAGAAGAAAGAAGGGACAGAGAGGACTGCAGGAGAGGAAGGGATAAAGAGAGGATAAATGGACAATAACAGTGGTGTGTGGACAAGCAAGTACTTTTCACTAATCGAAGCTCAATGTGGCATTGCAGCATCAACTAAATATATCAAGATCACTTCAAGAATTGCATTCTCCTTTTCTCTGTAGATCTTCTGCTGATACTAATATGAGATACTGTACTGCCTCAGGGGTCTGCCAAATCTTCAATTTTATTCTCAAGAAAATGTAGAAGTTAGTCCTGTCCTAAAAAGAGGTTTTATACCTTGCTTAGCAACAATGACAATGACATAATTAATTTGTGACTGGGGTAAGGGTACCAGTTGTTGTAAAGACCCTGCACCCCCCTCATTACACACACACACCTGCACACATAGAGACCATAAGGGTTTTGCTGACTGCACTCAAGGCCAGCTTTGACATGATGAGACTGCCTGGACCTGGGTAATAGCTAAGAGAAAGGGCTATGAATAATGCCCCTGCTACCCCACCTTGTTCAGGAGCCCTCGCAGCTGGGTCAGCACCTGGTGACATACTGTGCTGCCCAGACTATGACTCACAGACTCAACTCCCTGGCTTGATCTCTCAGTCTCAATGAGAATCCTGGCTGGCCCTGGTCACCATCAGGGACCTGGCCTGGCCACCCTGCACTGCTGAGGGGGAACTGCATCCACCAGTGGCACTGCCTGCCCTGCCCTGCCCTGTGCTGGGGTTGCCCTTGGTTCTGCTGCCACTGCAGAGCAGCCCTGCCTGCTGCTTTCTGAAAAACTAAGATTTTAAAGCTCGTCTTCCTTTGCTGAGAGAAATTTGCCTTGCTGCTTGATTGTAGCTGTACGCTTCTACGGGAGAACTTATCTTGGGCCGCATACCTCCGGGACACAGGGCTCTACCCACCCTGGGGACAGTGATGCACAGACACCAATATGATGGATACAAAATGTCCGTCTATTTGGCTGCGTCACACGCTTATATAGCTCTTGCGGTTCCTGTTCCTGCCACTCCTATGGGGAGGAGTCTATCTTTCCGTCACATCCCGTAATCTTCCGGTCGCCGATCCCTGTCTATTCCCCTACACTTGATAAATGTAGCAATACATTGGTCTTTCCCAACTTAGAATATGCCTTCACCAAAAGAAGATTCAAGTGTTGTTTTACCTCATTTTTCACAGTGGGCTTCAGCCCAGTGAAAAATTTTATGAGATATGAAGCCACCATAGCATCTCTCACCTCAAATATCCTCCTTGAAGGAAACAAGGGGGGACATAACGGAAATATAAGGAAGACAGTATTAATTTCTAAATCCTGACCAGGAAGGGAAGACACATTTGAAAACTGTCAGACCTTTGGAAAGCTCTTGCAAAATCAAATTAGCCTAGAACAGAAGAATTCAGGGATGACTGAAAAAAAATCTGTATAATCCCAGTAGAAATAGCCCATGTGTGAATCTAATTCATAGGCTACAAGATTTTAATTAATTTCCTGTCACTGTTCAATTCAGAAAAACTTGCATTTGATGTCACATAATACAAACAAGAATGGGCAAAACTACTAAGCTGCTATGGCTACTGGGTGTTTACCGACTTGTTGTCTAAACCCAGAGTAAATGGCAGAACATCCATATCCATGGGAATCTTGTTAATACAAAGCCATCAGCAGTGGAATTACACCAGTGTTAGCAACAGTGATGCTTGGGTTCCCCAAGCTTCCTTTTATGGACATGGTCATCAGAAGAATTCAGCCAGAGAAAAATGGTGATAATTATGTTGCTTTTGGTACATCTAGGGTGCCTTTATCTCCAGGACCTCAAACAATATGTCATACACTTTGCAAATCTAATTTAATCAAGTTTTATATTTTCATAACTGAGAGCTAAAGTACGCAGAGATCATTGTAGCAATCACCCACACAGAACAGCTACCAATCAGTAAACCATATTAGTGCTTCAGCACAACTCTAAACCAGAAAAACATGAAATAGTGAGGAAAGAAAGACAAGAAAGGGAAAGAGGAAGGGAAGAGAGAAAGAGTGGGAAAGGGAAAGGAAGAGGAAGAGGAAGAGGAAAAGGAGGAAGAGGAAAACTTCACCTCCTCCCACAGGTGACTGTTTTCTGCATCCAAACATGAAAATACTTTTTTGTATTGAAACCGTGTGAGATTCGTTGCCCCTTACACTATCAAATGGTTCAATTTCACTGGTAGTAGAGTACAGATTCTCAAAGAGCCCTGCCTTGTCAGAGATCAATATCACACAAAATTTCATATAAAATACTAACTACTGAGAATATCAGAACAGAGATCTTGCCTGGAACACTAATAGAAATATAGTAAAAAGTGTAAAACTGGTACTAATGACCAGATATGGTTAGAGATGTTGTATAGACAATGTCACATTCCAAACATTTGCACCAGTGGCTCAGTGAAAGACTTTCCTGGCCTTTTCAGCAACTTTACTCATATAAATTAGTTGGCAATGTCTAGTCATGACCCGTTAACCTCTCCTTTCCACATGGGAAAGTCTGTGAGAATAATCTTCCTCCAAAGATTTTAATCAAGTTGAAAATTTTAAGAGAAAGATCAGTCTTGTGCTAAGTTTTAAACACAGAGAATTCCAAAAAGTACAGGAAGAATAAATAGGTTCAGTAAAACGAGTATGATATTTTGAACACTTGGGAGAGAAAAGGGTCATAATGCATAGGACCCTACAAATCCCTTTTCTTGGTTTCATTAAAATACCTTTCTCCCGCCTAGTTACTGGATGAGAATGGTGTCCATAGTCTGGGATTTCAAGTCTGTTCTTTTACTACCATCAGCTTCAATAGATTTTATGCTCTTCCACAAGTATATTGCCTAAAATTATAGGTCTCTGCACCTGATCCCTTACAAAAGTATTAAAACATTGACATAAAGAGTAAAATATTATCTTTACAATACTTCTAGGGTAAAAACATGTATCATTTTCCCACCCAGAAACTCGACTTCATGAAAAAGGGCTCTTTGCAGGGAAGCAGGGCACTTTCCCCTATATGATCTGTTGAGGAGTCCAGGAAGTCCTGAATTTCAGGCAATGCATTCATGCAGGAGGTCTCAAGGTGATCTTTGCAAAAGAGGCATAGCTTGCCCAGGCAAAGGGAGATTTCTACAGCAGTACTTTCTCAGTTTCAGAAGTGATTGAAAGAGACATTTTCACCTGCCAAAATTTTATTATTAGGGTTTATGTTATTACTAAACCTCCTTGGAAATCTTATCTTCCACAAAACAAAAAAGAGCACTCTGGTTTTCGGCTGTTTTTTTTTGGTTGGTTGGTTTTCGTTGTTGTTGTTGTTGTTGTTTTTTAACTTAAACAAAATTTTCCCTGAAAATATATGCAGATTTCACCAAGTTATTTTGACTAGAAAATAATCCATTCAACTTTTCCTGACATTCTTTTGAGTTTCATTTATTGTCCTTATTGCCACATTAAAAAAAAAAAAAAAAAAAGAAATATATAAAGGGAGAGAAAGCTAAACTTGTTTCAGATTCATTTGGTTGCGTGACGTTTTAGAAGTCCCTTATTTCTGGTGATTGTTTTCTGGAAAGAGAGTCAGTAACCTAAGAAATCTGTACCTGAAGTCTAGAGTGTTGAGGGCTATTACAATACAGAATGAATTTTATTCCTCGACTGGTGCCATTGGAAGTTTTTGTTCATTAACCAGTAACAGGGTTTGTAATTTCAAAACGCATATATACCTCACACAGATTTCAAGGTCTGAGGGCTTTATTTCCCAAAATTAACTGGTTAGATAGTTAACTGCTTTTAAAAAGCAGTGTTCAAATATTAATTCTGCTTGCATACAAAAACAAAAAATCCAACAACTTTCAGAATAATAGCAAAAATTTCTATGGAAATAGAAATGAAATATTGAATTACAATATGGAATTAATTTTAAAATAACATCCATCACTGGAAATTTATAGGGCATATATTAGTAATGTGAAATCAAGTTTATTAGTTAGTATGATAGTTAGTTAGTGCAGTTTCTCTACCTAAACAGCTGCAACAAAAAAAAAAGTAATCAAGAAACACACAAATAACTAAAAAATTTGCTGACTGATACACGTACCATATAGTTTAAAAAAAAAAAGTCATTTATAATGATCTTTTGAAAATTCAAATTTAAATCCTTTTTTGCCCTCAACAATTTTCCTCCTTTTCAATTTCTTGGACATTGTGTTTATTTTCAACTCATTGTTTGGAAAGCAAGTGAAATTAACATTAGTATTTTCTTTTAAACAGTCTAGAGATACCTGATGACATCTTATTCCCACTGGAGCTCAGAGATTATGAGAAATATTTATTAATCACAACAGAATAGCTTTGGGTTTTCCCCCCATTCTAGCAGTATTGGCATAATACACTAGAAATGCTTTTATTTGTTTGATTGCTGCTAGTGGAGGATTAATTTACTCTACTTCCTGAATCCCACATGAAGACTTAGGTTACGAGGTTCCATCAAGTTTGTGTTTCAGAAGGAAAATGCTAATACCTTTTTTAGCAGAATAAGTAATTCACAATGTTTTCTGTTGGTTTGTGCTTCACTTAATAGACTCAAGTTTTTTGAGACTCTGTTCAAACGTTGGCCTGTGATTCCCTGCTTGAAATGCCTTTATATCTGGAAGTCAGAAGAAGATAAAATTTTATTAAAAAGGGAATTTTTGCACCTTCATGTAGCCTGTTTGTATATCACTTGGCAAAACTCAGGAAAGCCTACTCCTGGGGAGGTTTCATTTCAGGGATAGAGATTTTATATCATTGCCAGGTCAAGAAACCTCTTAAAAGCACAGTTTCTTTCAAAATTGCTATACTGAAGAGCCTTCTGATGATTAGAACATCTTGCAGAACATTGCTTCAATTTAAATTGAAGGATCCATCTCTTGGCTTTCTTTTCCTATTTGGACAGGCACAGAAAAGCTTTTGCTTTGTGGGAAGTGGATGGTGGACATCTAGGTACAGGAAAACATTGAAGGATGCAGGGCTATCCCAGTGTAGGTAACGGACAATTATTTCCATTTAAGTTCCAACGTGAGCAAGAAGGTTTTTGCACCAAGTCCATCACTGCAATGTCTTTGCAGCATTCAAGTTTACAATTGGCTAAGATTACTATCATTTTTCAAGAGAATTTTTTTTCCGCATTATTCCTTTCAGTGACAGAGGAGTAGGAATAGCAGGAATTTTAAATGTGTTACGGTTTTAAGAAGGGTCAGAAAGGAAGGTTTGAGTTTTATACAAAAGTGGAGAGAATTGTTTTCATACCCAATTCCTGCAGGAGTATTAGACCATCTGAAAACAGTACCAAGTCCTTGTAGACTCTGTAGATGAGATTCATACTGGAGTTAGCTGAGCATCAGAGGCTGCCAGATTCCAGTGAATGATAAGCTATATTTATTCTGTAACTGTATTTTCCTACCCAAGAATGAGAAGGAATTATAGGAAATTGAAAAACAAGGAAATTGAATTGTAGGAAAATGAGAAGAGATGTTACAAACATTGTGTGCCATCAAAGTATGCGTGACTTAAGCAGTCAGCCATGGTAGAATACATTATTCAAAGATGTTGCAAGTTTCATTGTACTATTTCCAGTCCAAACAGAGGTAAAATATATTGTAAATCTCAATAGGAATCCTGTTTTCAGAACACTGCTCATGCACATTTGCTAGCAAAAGAAGTACAGGTTTTGATCTAAAACAACTTTGGACTATTTTTTAGAATAACTTATTTTCTTCTATGACACATACACTTGCAAGAAAGTTACATGAACTGAAACAAATTGTTGGGCTTTATGTAACCACATAACATCAGATTCCCCTACAACATAGATTACTTGAAAGCATCACACCTGGCTTTCCCTTTTTACATGGTTGCCATATGGAAGATAGACAAATTTACAGATGCTTTCCTTATCTTCATGGCACTCAGTAGACTATGCCCAACCTACTGAAAAAATAATCTTTTACCCTACAGTGAAAGCTGCTGTCAGCACTTCTGTTGCTTTAGCACAGCGTATGTTTGTTCTCTAAGATTAAATCCTGTCTTATGCAGATAGAGATCTTCCCCTGGGAACTGAGGGCCAACTACATCCTCACTGTCATCTATTTCAGGCACAGGATACATTTCTTTTCTTATCCTGACTTCTAATGTAAATCTATAGTAGCACATTCTGGAAGTCTCAAAAAAGATAGAAATAAAAAAATTAAAATAACAAAATAAAATTAATAAATAAATGAACTTCCACTGTTTATTTTTCTCTCTTTAGGAATAAAAACAAGACAACCAAAAAAATACAGGACAGATATTAGTCACACTACTTAATATGCTACAGGAAAGCACTCAGATGTTTCAGTAATTGTACACAGAGCTGAACCTGAATAGAATAAGGCAGACATCCAGAAGAAATGTGGGGCTTACACAGAAATAAACCTGTGGTATAGCCAGAAATGTAAGATGAAGACATTCTGAAAAGCATATCTTAACTATTAAAATTATTTTAATTCTGCATTCATTCTCCAGAGCTGTTTTAAGTTTCCTTTCCTGCACTCTTAGACCCAAAATTATTGGTTTACTCATAAATATCATGTAGAAACCTCACTAAAACTGCTCACAAACTGAGCCAGACAGTCTTTTACCGTGCAGTATATCTATATGATAGGTTGCAAGAATGTATCACGTCTAACTTGAGCCAGTTGGGAAAAAGCAGCCTTTTCTTTATTGAAGCTAGTAGATCATCAAGTTATTCGTCTTATCTGTAGTGTCCTTTCTTGCCTTTAGGTTTCAGGAAAATGTAAATCAAAAGCTTTTTGAGTTATAGTTCCTGATGATTCACAAGGTAATCTTGCAAACACAGCAGGGAAATATACGATTTGCAAATTGCTTAAATGACATCTTTGCTATTACCTTAAATTATTGTTGCTGTAAATCTCATTTTACAATATTTCAGCTTGATTATATTTTAAAACTTTACCTTTCTCAAGATAAATACTCTACTTCCTATTTGCATACTTTGATTTTTAGAAAAACATTATGCTTACTGAAGGACTGAATGTTTTATTTCAAAATGACCTAAGGTTCATTTCTTTATGCCAGCATCTATGTGTATTTTAAACTGTTTTTAAATCCTTAACTAATGCAATTTCTTATACAGAATTATAGTAGGATTTGCCTGAAAATTAACGTTTCCAAATTGCTAAAAATCTCAGGTTCGGAATAACTTTGGATTAAGCATGATGTTTGCCTATGTATCAACAGAGTATTACATTTGCCTTCAATTCCTAAAAGCAAATAGCAATTTTATTAACTGTTTCACTCCTTGGAGTTATATTGTGAAATAACATCTTTTGTGTTTGTTTGTTTGTTTGTTTTTTGGTTTTTTAAGATAAAATACTGAAGAGATGCAATTAATACTCCCCATGTTTAATTTTGCTCTGTAAAAATACAGCCTAACTTCATGAAGAGATAGCTACATGATAATTCTTTCCAGGTGTGCTTTGTACTTATATAGAGATCAGCACCTGATAGTTCTTAACATTGGAAAACCTAGGGAGAAGATTTAGTGTCCATTTTCTATGTTAAATATTTGATACCTGGAATGAATTGAGGTTGTAAAAGGCTAAAACTGAACTTATGCATCTCTGGATCTGCCTAAATTGTAGTAACTTTAAAAAGGAGTGCGTACTGAGACAGCTGCTTTCAAGTAATTGCTTTTTGTTGGTAGTGGTATTGTTTTTTAATTTATGTCTAGAGAGCCTTCAGAAAGTGCAGTGACAAACAGTGAGAGTTCTTGTAAGACTGGAATGTGCTTTCAGTCTACAAAGACTGGATAGATGTCTTCTAAATAACAGTATTTTTAGTATTTTTAGGGATTTTAGTGATTTATATATTTGGTATATGTAGTATATATATTTAGTGGCATATTTAATATGCCATACGTATTTCCAATCCTACTTTTTCTGCTTTTCATTGTAATTTACATAAGAATCATACTTCAAGCATCACTCATAATAATTCAGATCAATTAATAATAACTATTAGTATCTAACATTGAATAATTTATCATCATTTTATCAAGTGTGTCATTAAACATACATGCATAATTTTATTAAATATTTATGCTTGGGTCTATTAAAAATAGTTGGATGTAATTATAACTTCAGGTGGTATGATTTCTATTTTCTAATGAGCCTTCTTGTTACCTTGTTACTAGATTTTTTTCAGCATTTCCCTGTGACAGCTGTAAACCTGCAAAAGGCAATTAAATAGAAAGAAATCCTACATCCAGTGAACTCAATGAGAAAAGAAAAACAAAAACCTAAAAACCTGTTCGAGTTCTTGCCCAACTAATTTGAAACCTGACTGGCTCCTTCTGTGAAAGCACATCAGCACTAGGTAGTATCTGGCTAAGCCAGGAACCACATGATTAGCTGCACCTGTGCAACCCTGAAGCTAAGAACTTGGCTTACAGAGTAGGCTTGCTACTCAGCAATTGCCTATATGTCTGGAGGCACCATTTATGCTGTCTTTCACACAAGAGCTTTCAAATAAACCTTTGAATTAGAGAGTCTTCTGCAGATACATATCTATATAAAAGGAATAATTATTTGTAAATAAAAATTGCTGTCAGGAAAATATAATGGCTATTAAAACAAAAACAAAAGCAAAACAAAACCCCAAACCAAGATCATTGAAAGACCACGCACTGTATCCTTCATCAGATGGATGGTACTCACTATTAAATATGACATTACAGAATTAAAAGAATACTTGATGATGTTTTGATCTTAATTCCCTGAAATATTTTCCAGCAGTCCCTATAGGGAAACACCAGAATGTAGATCACTTCCAGAAAATAACATGTGGAGTATGTTGGGCATTCCTTTTTTAACGAGAATGATTAAAGGAACCTTTAACAGGAGATGTATAGTGCCAGGAGATGAAAAATTATTTACTATGATAAGAATGATTGTTCCTATATTTCATTCAGAACAAAAAGCTATACTTCAGTCTTTTAATTGTAGGGATTTTTTTGTTTGACTTTGTTGTGTTTTTTTTCTCCTAAGCCTCAGCCCTCACTGGACAGGTGCTACATAACGCATTCATAACAGGAAAGTATACTGTTCAAATGTTTATTGGTAGCACCTAACATAGTCATAGCAGTCAATGAGAAGCAATGATTACATACTAGATTAAGAGGGATAAATGTTACTTCTACTTCACAAATTGGAGAATTCTCTCATTTCCAAACAGAAGCACTTAACTGTAGAGATCTACAAGTGCAAAAATATCCAGTAATTGCCTACAGACATATGGTGGATGATGTCTTACACTTCAGAACTTCAAGTGATCTCCCAGTAACTAGGAGCTTAGCAGACAAACCGACGACTGCTCCAAAGGGGTTAGTGGAAATGATTTGTCATGCAACGATGCGTTAGCTGCAGGCATCTCAAAATACCTGGCACTCAGTCAAAATCGCTTTGAACTACAAGTTCTATTATCACTTTCACAAGCAGAAACTTTGGGGAGTGATGTCTTAGAACAAGAAAAGTCTGAGTTTCTCTGCACAAATGTCACTTTTAATGGAATGTTTCAGACATAAGAACGGTTTTGGAGGATTCATTGCTATGAATAATATTCAAGCCTATGGAACAAACTACTATACTAGAGGAAGTGACATACCCTGGATAACTCTTAGAACAGTAAGAAATGCATTAAAGAAATTATATCAACAAAAGAAAGTTCTCAGAGTGATATTTGCCTATACTTATGAAAGCTGATGAACTATGGGGCTAGCCACTTGTCATTTCTTCTTAGCACTCCCATTATGGATGCAGAATATGTGAAAGAAAACACAAAAGTCAGTGGGTTGCTAGCAACTGGAATTTTTCTTTTTCTTGAACACTAGCTGGGGGCTGGCTGAATACCAAGAAATTTTTCCAGCATTTTAATTTAAAAATTAATTTCCTTTGGTTGTGTCCTCTTCCTACAAAAATGAGCATGATTGAGATTTACTTGCATGCAAGTGCAACAAACTTTGGGCTACAGAAAGACTGTCAAGTGAGTGTGGTCAGACAAGTAAACTGCACACCAGGAACTGTAATATAGTTCCTATATTTTTCTGAGAGATTTGCCAAACCTGTGGTATAGGAGTATTCAAGTTGGAAAATCATTCAGAAAGGAATATACACTTTTTGTTTAAACTATATATTGGTTATAATTTAACATTAATTTACTAGGAAAGTTAACACATGACAAGTACCTTGAGACATAGCGAAAGGTTTAATTGTAAACACTAATTAAGACTGATGCATTTACTCTTTTTTTAGTAAGGATCCAATGACAAGAGAAACAATGCTGGCCCTTCTCTTCCTTCTTTCTTTTCCTGCATTAAAAAAAAAAAAAAAAAGAAACAAAAGAAGGCCTGCACTGTTTGCAGCAAACATGAGGCCTAGAGGTAGGAAAGGGGAAAGATGAGAAGGAATTCCATTCCATTGGAAACATCCAAATATTCCACCATTTCTGTGGACTTCCTGCTCTCTTTGGAAATATAGTGCCAAGCTATAAGCACAAAGAAAACTAAGGACTATTGATAAAAAGCTATGACTAAACTGAAATGCATAAGCAACAGGAAGTGTTTTCATGAGTTGTAGATTGTTAAAATACAGCCGAACCTGTGTGTGATTAGTGATATCAGTGGTGATCATACAGTATCCTCTTTTCCATATATGGTAATATAACATATGTTATATATCAGTTATATATCAGTTATATATCAGCTGGAAAGCTGATGTTGACTGGTGTCAATTTCTAGCAGGAAAATCTTCATTTACTACTTGAATAGAAATTGATTTTTCTGGCTGTAAGATACTGGAACCCTTGACAAGAATCAACAAATCCTTTAGCATTTAAGGCAAGTTAAGTACAAACAGAAAATTTTAGATGTTCAGAAAGCAGAACTGGAAGTGGGAGTGAAGGGGCATGCAGGTGTGACATGCATTTGGTGACCGCCAGTTGATTTTGGACTGACAACTGTAGACAAACTGGAAGGGAAAGAAACCTTCAGGAGCTATGAAGACATACGAGATCTTCTGTGCCATTACCTGCACAAGATAATTCTCAGTATTCTGTGGAGAATACAGCCAATAATCCATAACAGATAGGATCTCAGAACTTTCAGAAAGTCTTTGGAAAAGTTCTATGTTATTGCAGAGGATGGCTTGACTGCTGAAATATACAGCACAAACATAGGACAGAAGATCAATCTTAGCTACTGAAACATTCCCTCTCAGATATGTTTCAAGGTAGAGAGATCACAACAAAATAGAGATGGCTGTATTTATGATTGAGATCTTTTATGAGTCAGATGCTCCAGAAGTACATAAGATTAAATATAAAAGGTGAAGGCTAGAGAAACTTATACACCTACCTCAAAAGGTCCAGGAGATTAGTAATTAAGAAACACATGCAAAGGGAAAACATGTCATGGAGGCTAAGCCCCCTTCCATAATCAAAGCTCCACATTATTTTGGAACTAGATCTGGGATTGCTGTTTCTAGCATATGGTCCTCCTCTGGAGCCTTAGCAGATCTAGAAGCAGCATCGACACTAATTCCTTTTGAAGTTTTCTTCTGTCATGTTGTACAAATTCACAAATTGGCAGAGACTACTGCCAGTTGCCTGGAGAAGCAGCCTGAGCCCCAGCTAGGATTTCACATTCCACAGCACTAAAAAAAAAGCAGAGGAGACTAAGCCAAAGAATCAAGTACATAAGGCAGCATTTACATAGATTTGTCCTCTGTCATTTTTTGGGCTTAACAGTCAGATTAGGCACACAGCTTTCACAGATGATTACTTACCTCTCCATCTTTGGCTTTTACAATTCAAGTCCTTTGTCCTTTGTCATAGGCTTTATTCTGATCACAGGGGAAAAACATAATAACTTTGGAAAATTTATGGTGATGGCACACGTGCAGATCAAAGGTGACATGACAGAAACGTTACTTATCTATTGTATTCTGCAAATGGAAAAATTAACCTCATTAGAAGAATCAGATTACTGATAGCTAAACCCAGAAAATGTAGTCATATGACAATGAAGTTTGTCATCCACTGTCTTCATAGACAGACAAAAAGGACACTCAGCTTTTGGATTTAAGCAGGGGCAGGGTAAAACTTCTTTCCAACTACTTTCTCCTATGAGAAAGTGGAAAAATAATTCTGATCGCTCAGAATTTGGGAGACATATAACTGACCAAGCAAAGGACATTACTTTTACCTAGTGGTTACTCACCTGGAGGAAATTCTTATACCTTAGAGTGTCTTTTTTTCCAGTGGGTTATGTTCCCTGACTATACACAGCGTAAGACAGTAATTTCCAGTGGAAGACTGAGTTTGTTGGGTGTTTACTTCTTCCTGTGACAGCAGTCTCCAAATTTGCATGAGCATATGAGAAGACCTCTAGATCCTGAGTCCTTTCATGATGTAGGCTACCTACAGAACATGAACAAGCCACCTGAAAATCAGGAGTGCTCTGTTTTTCTAGAGAAAACATGACAGTGATGTTAATTTCCTTCTTAGCCTTAAGTGAGAACAGGCAGCGTCACAGCAAACCTACGGGACAATTCTGAATATTCTGATGTGGGTCAACCTGTTAAAAAGCAGACCATTGCAAAAAGTAGTACCCCATCAAACACGCTCTGGTTGCCTCAAGCAAGCAAAAGCTTCCTGAGTTGAAGTTGGAGGCTTTTTCCTCTCTCTCAAAAAAAGCATTATTTTAAGATGTGAGAGCAGGCAGTGTCTGTAAGGAAAGCAGAAAGATGAATTGCCTGGGACTCTAGGAGACTCTCTAAACCTTTGGATGTGAAATGAACTAATATCACCTCTTCATGAATCTGTAATAGAGTTCCATAAGTACCAAAGCATGCACAGCCTTTACCATGAATATCCAGACACCCCAGCTTTTGACAGGTTTTAACCAATGCTTTCAGCAAATGTATTTCACCTGTAATGTGCAGTTTTAGCAGTTTGATTCTGCTGTTATCAAGAAAGAAACTACATTTTAAAAGTGTATATTTTCTCAGGTACACTGCTTAACTGCATGCCTAGCCTCTGATGAACACGAGATGAACACCACATCTGGCCAATCACAAACCTCTAATCTATTTGTGAAATAGGGACTAGACCTCTGATGTGAACCAGCCCAGACTGTTTGCAAAAAAAGAACATTGACTTTCAAATAGTACAAACAAAAAAAAAAACCCCAGCTACTATTAGGTTTGACATTTACCTTAAAGAAAAAAATAAAAGGAAAAAAGAAAGAAAAAAAAAGAAGACTAATTTCTATGCATGATCAGTAAAGTAAGTGATACTAGAACAAGCAGATTTGGGAAGCAAATGAGAAGTAAAAACTTAAAAAAACGCTTAATGAGTTCAAACCAATCAATCAGAATTAGCACTGCTGTATTAGGTTTTTGGTTACCAATTCTGTGAACACAGCGAAGTCCATGGTAAGGTGTGAAAGCATCCTGCATCGTGATTCAAAAACTAACTTGTTTGCCTTACTGAAATAGCTCTTTCCCAAAGGAGGAAAACCTGATTAGAGAGTAATTTTGAACTAAGAAAACAACTAACTTATACAAGGACTTCCTTTTATGGGACCTCTCCTACATAACTCCAAAATGTTCATGTATATGCAGGCCCGAACCATGTGATTATCCATTATTACAGCCATTTCCAGCAAGACTCTTCAGATAACTGACCCAGTGTCTGTTATACTCCTCATATAGTATCTGACTCCAAGTTAAGTCTGCACAGCAATGAAATAATTCAACTGTTAATCAATGTAGAGACCTTTAAATAATTTTTGATGTTTTGCATTTTTCTTTTATTACTTCATTACTGTACACATTCATTTTTCCTACTGAATATCTGTATCTCTTCCTCTTCCATATCCTTTGTTAAAAGACTAGTAGATACATACTAAAATATTTAAGAAAAATATATCCTAGATACCAGAAAAGTGTCAACTACATCTCCTGTGAAGCAAAGAAAATAGAGTCATATGGCTCTGTGAAATATTACCTACTCAAAAATGGTGCCTTGTGTGTATGCACAATTTTACAACACTCTGGAGAGATACACATAAGCTAGCTTGTGATATGTGCAGCGTGTGTGCATATGTCTGTGTGTCCCTGAGTCTTTGTGTCCATGTGAGAGAAATTCATAGGCTGTAGAAGGAGAGAAAATCTAGGACTTTCTCAATTTTAAGGTTTTTTTTCAGGAAAGAAATATGATTATTAAACTGAAAGGAAGAAGGAACACAATTAGGTATTGGGGAAAATACCTATTTCTTTATCAAATTCTGTGGAACTATGATGATCTTCAATGCTTGACAATTAGAGCCTCTATTCATATTTGCTACAAAAATCCAAAACATAGTCCCATGCTAGCTACTATGAAGAAATTTAACTCTATCCCAGCTGAAACCAGGACATATGTTTACCAACATATTTTCATATCTGAGTTATATATCAAATTTGGTGCCATCTAATCATTAAAGTAAAAATGTGAGTGCATCTAGAAATTTTAGTGCAAAAGGTTACTGAGGCTGCTGTCAGCTACTTGAGAGGGCCACATCCACAATCAACAGGAATTAAACTAAATTCACATTATATCAGACCTTATTAAGCACAAAACACTTGTTACTGTAGCTCTAGAAGCAAATGTATTTGAAAAAACACAGACACCCCACATTAATGCTGTCACTTTATTTGTAGCTCACCTCTCTCTTATACAGAGGTGATATACTTGATTTGTCTGTATTCCAGGCAGATCCTTTCTGTATCTCTAATTTATGTGATTTTTCAACATGTGTATCATTCTTCCTTTTAATACTACCCCATTATATTATTTTCCTATCAAGAGTTAGCTAAACTCATTACATCAATTGTTGCTTGGTCGTCCAAAAAAACTAAGCCATTTCCTTGAACTACTATTTATGTCAATAATAAGTACCCTATGGCCACTCCATATTAGCATTTCATTATTGTTCATCTCTCTGTGCTTTAGTGTAATGAAGTGTGTAATTTCCCTGGAATGATCCACTGAGCATTAAGGTATGAATCAATTTCATATGGTCCACCCATGCCACACTGCAGTTCCAAAAGCATACTCATCACAGCCATGAAATGTGGAGGGAATAATGATATAGTATGAATAGGTTTGTAACCCTCCAAGAATTTTTTGTCCCGTTCAGTCTGTTTAGATCACTGCTGAAACTGTTTATTAGGCAGCACCTGTTCATACATAATCTTAATATTCTATCTATTCATATCAACCCCACAAGATAGCATAGAAAATGATTCAACAGAAATGAATGTTTTGCGTGGTCTTCTTAAGCTAAACCTGTTGGGAAAAATCTTATTTCCTATCCATAAATTTTCTATTTTCTGTACTAATAACCACTCCTCAGCTATACTCAAGGGAACTGGACAAACTTTGTATTTTTCCTCACTTCCATTAACATTTTTCCTTTATTAAGAAATATCTATTTGTAGAAACATGGTCTACAAGTAATGCACTGGATGATAAAGAGGGGTTGGTAGAGAATCTTAATAACACTGTACAGAACCTATCCTCTATTTTTCAACTGTGGGTTGATCCAAATTTTCTGAGACAAACCCATGACAATAACTTAATATGGAGCACAACCGTAAACACATATGTTGATCAAACATACATACAGAACTATGCAAAGTGCATTTTACAGTCCTCCAAAACTCTACTCCAGCATGGAATGACTCTCTAGCAAAACCTGAGTGATTTCCTCTAAGAGAGCTAGTCGCCAAACAGTATTTTCCACAAAGGACCCATTCAGAGAGAGACTTGAGTTCACACAGTATGGATGTAGATAAACCCAACTACCCACTTTCTTGAACAGCTGTCTTCTTCAGCAACTTTCTTCTTCCTCATTTATCTGATTGCTAGTAGTCTCTTCAAAACAGTCATGTAAGGGTTTTTTTAGTTCTTTGCTTTAGTTTTCCTACAGAATCAAACAGAATTGGAAGTTACTCCATATGCTCAGAAATACAGTGTTTCTGTTTGCTTTTTAAATTTAAGTTGGACTCAAGAACAGAACATATTTTGCACAGAAGATGCAAAAGTTCTTGCTCTGAGCTCTAAAACAGCAGTGCAGTTGAAAAACAGGGCAGTTTCTGTTTAAGAGTAAATGTGTTGAATAGCAACAGCATTATATTATTCACCCAGAGTTAGGGGTATTAACTTTACAGAGTCTGATGCTGCTATGGTTATCTCAAATCCACAGATATTTATTTTTTATTCCCCAAGGTTGTGTCAATACAGTAACATCATGTTTTACATAAGAAAGACTATTAACCCCTCTGCTGCAGATGTGTAGAGACCAGAATAATTTTCCAGATAGTAATCCTTACCACTATCTATTAATCATTAATAAATAAACACATAAAGCTGAATCAAAGCCCCACTAACACAAAAGGGATAAAAGTTTTAAATATCTTTCTACTTAAAAAGAAAGGCTGACTTTAATTTTTAGGTATGGATTTATATTCTCATATAATTAAACTAGTTTATAAAATAAATAAAGTAACTGTATAGTTTGAGAATACTTTTTATTTAGAAAGTATCTTTCTGAAGTGCATACTAGGGCAGATATGACAGAAGAATAGAATTAAATGCACCATTAGGCTAATATTGCCTGCTCTTTACAGGATGCTGCTGTTTGACCATCTCTGTGCTTTAAATTTTGGGGAATAGACAGTCAAAGATTTTTGCAAAGGAAAAGCCTGATTCTGTAAAATGAAGTAAAATTCCTGGATAGGACCCAAATCCACTGAATTTACAGATTTCTATTTCCCATAACCATGTGCTACCTGACCAAAAAGAGAGCTGTTGCTAAGCAACGCCGTTCTCCTTTCCCCTCGGTCGGGTTTCAGCCTCAAACAAAGGCTTGCTGAGCAAGTGTCTGTGCCAAAGAACACTAAAAAGTGAAAAGCTGGCAAAACAAGCACCAGCAATTTCCAGCCTGGATTCCACCCTCACAGGACCCACGTTTGGAGCTTTTTCTGAGAGAGGCATAAGGCGATGAGGAAAGCAGGACATGTGGATGCTTTGTATTCTATTTGCTATTTTCTGCACATATTTTAAAATGAGGGGGAAGCCAGAGCCCTATTTTGTACAAACCACATGACTTATTGGTCCCACTTGGCACCAGTCTAGTGAAAGATAAATTTCCTCCCCAGACCTGATCCAAATGTAGTTTTGTGTTATAGTGTGAGGGGCTAGCACAGAAATGATCTTGACAATGTGTGTAGGCACTCCTGTAAGACCCTAACAGCTGTTCCAGTGTCTGCTAGATCCTGGATATACCAAGTACTTATTAATTTGCCCATAAACACAGCCATTGTTTCAGTCATTAAGAGGTGAAAAAAATTAAGCTAATATGTTTTTTTCCTTGTCGTATTCCAAGAGGATCATATTACATTTCACTCTGCTAAATTCAATTCCTATTGCTGTTACTATAAGTTGCTTCAGAGTGTGGGGTGCAATACAGGTGTAAGGTGTAATACTTCTGCATTTAGGATTTGGGGTTTTTTTGTTGTTCTGTATGTTTCTTTTGAGATTTTACTGCTTGTTTTTCATGTTAATGAATCATACCCTTGCCAAGACCTCTACATTACTTCCTCTGATTATTTGGATAAAAACCACTTAATGCCCTTCTTTCTATTCTGTCTATCCATACAGCTAAAACATGACCAGTGTACCTCCAGCTGTAAAGGGCACATGCTTTGGTGACAGATTATAGCACTGCATTATAGACACTCCAACTGTAGTAAGCTAGAATTTCAACCCAGGGGAACCTGTGTCAAAGGTAGCACAGAAATGCTCTGTCCTAGAAGGCTGAGGGCCAGTGCATAGTATTTTGTTTTGCAAGTTCAGTAGATCATTTCCTCAGAGGAAAATGGTAATAGGGAGGTGACCAGCATAATGGACAACTGCTGTAATGCAAAAGCTGACCCTACCAAATAGTGAGAAAGTTAAGTGAGGATCACAGTTCTAACTGCAAATTAAAAACTCATAGCTAGGAAAAACAGCTAGAACCTATATAGTGACTGAGATATTATTTAACCTTTGATGCACCAGCCTGAGTGCAGGAATTCTTGAGAAGATGGAAGAGTTCACAGGAGGACTCTGAAAATGATCCATTTTTATGGGTTATCATTGTTCAAACTGTCATTTCACTAACAACTTCCATAAGAGAAGTTACCCTTGGAAGTATTGTACATGTCACATTTTGTGTATTGGCAGAAAAGTGTGGAGTGCATTTGGAAGCTCATACATGCAATTTACATACTATCTACAATAAAACACAAATATAATGATCATTGGCTTTTTAATCAGGTTTTGTTTTGGAAACTAATATTTCATTTAAAAAGAATGGATAATATTTAGGGAAATCATTACTTTTCCTAATTTCATGTGCCTTGAAAAATGTAATTGAATCAGAATTATATTTTGACAACATGTAACACGAGCAAATCACAACAAATGTTTATCAACTTTATCTTATTAATAAGGCATGAGAGAAAGAAGAGAGAAAGAAATGAGAAAGTTAAACATACAAGATTTTTCCTAAAGGAAAATTTGTCTAAACTGTCAAGTAACTTTAAAATAAACAATAGCTTTGTAAAATTCTCATGGTGGATATAGCTGTCTGGAAAATTCATTCTTAGAAGCTTGGGTGTGTTGGCTGCTACTATAGTGTAAGTTTAAATTTATCTATACATGATTAGTACTGTCAGTTATTCATTGTCTTCAGCTTATCTAAGTAGTCAGCTTTTATATATGTTCACAAATATGCCATGACTTCATTCATTATTTACAATTGCTTGACCAATTATTTGTATTAAATATTATTATTTACATATTATTATTAAATTAATTATTTGTATTAAAAAGAAAGATTTTGTCCTGCAGCTCATTTGTCAACTACTAAATGTGAATATTTTATATTAATTGCAGCTGGTCTCAAAAGTTACATTGTACTTATTCTATGTTGTGACTGGATGACCTAGTACTTCCCAAGCTTAAAAAAAATATTTTGCTGTTTTTAACTCTTTTTTTGTGAAAAAAAAGCCTGATTTAACAAATACAATTTGTATTGCCCAATGGCTTTTTTCCTCCACCAAAAAAATAATGTCAAAGTGAAGTGCAGAAATAGTTGGTTCGAGCTGTAGAAAAAAATAGTATTTTATTTTTTTCTCCATTTGCGTGATATTTTGTACAAGAGAGAATCTTATAAAGCCTCTATGTTGGTAGAATGACACTGAATTTGTAGTTATAAGACCCTTCTTAGTTAAAAAATAACTTTTTCACAATGGTAACTCATATAACAATGGCTTAAGAATATGAAAAGAAAATAGGAACAAGAAGCAAATTTCTAAAGCAACAGGTTATTCTTTTCAATACATATGGAGCCCATCTATTCCTTTTCTCTGGCCCACCATGAGCAATTTACCTTGAAGAGGCTGGCTGGTTACCAGTAGTGCCCCCTTTTAAGTAAGGACTCATCTCAATGTGTGTTCCAAACTATGAAATAGAGACAAAGGAAAGGAACAGGTAATTTTTTGTGAAGGATAAAAAACACAGTGTGGTGTTTAAGTCATGCATTATTGAAACTGTATTTCCCAAGAAGCCCGCCATTTTCACTAATTAGCAACTAGTTAGTTTTCCATCCTGAGGCAAACTGACAATTAGTAACTACCTAGTAAAGTTGTTTGCCATAGTAGTGGCTGCTTCCGTAGGTGTTATCGTGAAGACTTAATAGTTTACTGTAACAATATTTCATTTTCAGAGAGGCTGGGCAAGAAGCATGAGCAGTGCAGCCATTAGTAACCAACTGTGATAGAAAACTGGTTCTGTTTACTAGCATTTGCAAACTGATCTTCTAGCATTCAGAATGGAGAATTCTTTTCATTTTACAAATCTTTGATAAATACTGTAGCATCATCTCTCCTGCTACTACATAACCTTCTGTTCTCTTTCAGCCATCTATGCATTTTGTGTTTAGACCAACAAGATTATCCATTGCTGGTTATAAGACAAAAATCATCAGCTCACATGCTTCCATTCTTACCTGGTCTAATAACAGTAGGGCAGAAATAGTATCTAGGGGTGGTTTCTTCTGCTGAAAAAACAATTTCACATTTTAAAAACTGATATGAATATTCAAAAGAGTGAAATGTATTTAAGCAATTCATTATTGAAAATACTGTTTTGGTAAGCCAATGGATGAAACTACGAACTTAACAGAAATAGTAAATATGCTAAAAAAGAAGGCTGCCAGTAGCTTGTAGATAAATTCATTTAGCTATACTCAAACGTCTTCCTATACTATTATCATAAAAAGAAACACATGGTAATATCATCATGATATACGGCAATATGGCAAAATTAGACAACCGTCTATAAGAGTAGAATAAAATAATGGACATTTCTAAGCATTCCAAGGGTATTTTTTTTTGGCTTTTATTAGTCATTGTTTAAATTACTCTGCATTGTAATTGTAGTTACTTCTTGACACTTACACCAGCCTTTAATTCAGCCATTAACCTTTCATATTATAGTGTGCTTAGCAAATCATTGACTCCCCATTTTACAGAAGTTATTTAGTTCAAGTGAACACCTCTACAGAGCAACAAACAGTAGAAAATGATAATGAAAATAACGGTATTGGGAATAGGTATTCAATAGCACAGGTTGAGGTATGAGAACACCATGCAATTTTGACAGAACTGAGCCTTTTTCATTTCTTTTCAAAATGTTCACGCCAGCAACAGTTTAGTCTGTCGAAGGAAAGTATGTGTCGTCACAGCCTCTTGTAGAAATATGTTTTTATGTGTGTATATATATTTTTTTACATATATAAAATATGTAATTTCCTACAAGTGTTTCTATTTTCTGTTCTTTATGCTTCCTCAGGGCTTCTTATATCCAATGAGGAGAGAGAACAATACTGCCAGATACCACTGCTAGAGAGATTAGGAAATATATATTATAAATAGCTGGCAAATAATTAATGAATCAAACTTTGCCTAGAATTTGTGTGCATAAAACAATGAACTAACTTTTTGTAATCTTTTCGAATATACAAAAAGATTTGAGTTGGTTCACATACAAATTGTTAATAGGAAATGGAACTAATAATGTTAAATATCTGTCATATCTGTGATATTTGACATAGTTGTGATAACTGTCTGTCTTCATTTCCCTGTGATTAAAGCAATCACTGTCAAAGAAGCATATAAACTACTAAGTTGATGAAAGGTAACTTAAAATTTATACCCTTTTGAAGGTATGGCTGTGCTGCAGGAAAGGGCCTTCTTGAAAACAGCTTTTGAATCCAGGAAGTCAATGATTAAGCTCCTCAGGACTGTTTTTCCCACTACCCAGCAGCTAAAAGGAGGAACATCTTTTCTCTCACTCTTGCAGGCACCAGTTCTCAAATTCTCCTGCCATATGTGCTGGGAACGTTTTTTTTATTTTCATTTTACATAATCATCCAGTTTTACTAAGGGGAATCTGCCATCTGCCTAACCCTTTGCTATGTATCTTACTGTTTCACTTTGAAGGCATTGGCTTCATTTTGATATGCTGACATAAGTCCATATTTGGAGGCTTGGAAGGGGTTACTTTAATCTCCAGGAGAAAATGTACATTCTCCTTTTCAGTTTAACAGTCCTGTGGGCTTGAAAATTGGTCTAAGTTTTATGTTTCTGGTACATGTGTTTTTCTTCGTTGACTGTGATTCATGACCATACCTACAAAAGCTTCAGAAAATATGAGATTTAATTCTCACACCAGCAGTTAAAAGAAACAGATCTAGGTACTTTCAGAAGAACGTGGTTTTTCATGTAAAACTGTGTAAGGAATATCACCATTTGATATTGACACCTCTACTTTTAATTATTACTGGAACATGAGTTTTCTTTGGAGTCATCATTCAATTTGTCCCTCAAAACACCACAGCTTTGGAAACCCTTTTCTGCCTTATAATATCATGTCAAAAAAGGCTGAACTTCGGGATGATATGTTAGTGAGTTCTGAGGTCAAATATGCCACAGATTTGTGTACTACAGTTTGCTGTCTGATTTGTTGACTTCAGAAGCAGACCTCTTCAAAGAAGCCACTGAATATAAATGCATTCTTCCACCCACACATTTACCATCTTTGGTGAATCCAAATGGGAGATGAAGAGAGTAATTCTACAGATATATTAATCTGTTCCATGGCTTTATGTACAGTCTGGTGAATATATGCTCTGCAATGGATAGCACAGAGGTAACTTTAAGATGGTTTAGACACTCCTGAGCAAGCTTTGAAAAGAAGAAAGCATGCATCTGATTCCCCATAGTCACAAAGTGTCATTCTTGCAGTTGAGGAATTTAGTTGCTAGAATTTTCCCCATTTTATGATTTATTTGTTTTGAATAGGCTTTTTCTTTCACTCTGGAGATAACCTAGGCTGGTCAAACTACCTCACTGCAAGTGAAATACAATACTGGAACACCCTGGCTCTTTAGAGAAACTCAGTTATTATATGGGTTAGCAGAAAACACTTTAAGAAATTCTTAGAATGAAGGAGTAGATTTGTTAGAATACAGAGATGAGAAAAAGTGTGATTAGATGGACAAATTTTTTCAGCCTTTATATTTTTCATATTCATTTCATGAAGCTTCCAAATGGTCGGGTGTTGGATATATTGTTAAGTCAGGGATGTCAGGTACACTATCAGTTTATTTATTACAATAAAGAGCTCTCTTAGTGATGTCTAGAGCTCCTTCACTGTATTAGTAACATTCAATAATTGTCAGTAGTCTGACTGTAAAATTCTTTCTACTGGAAGCAATCTCTGCTGTGTGCATACAATGTGTAACACTGTAAAGAAATGTACCTTTTTGCTGATCAGTTATGAGGGAGTCAAAACTTGTACATATACTTTGCCAGAGGCTTGTGTAACTCATTTATGAAGTCTGAAAAATTAGTAGAGAAGACCTTTCTCAGGATAAGATACAAATCCTAACACAGTACAAAAACCTACTGTGTGTAACTGGGCAACCAGCTGGAGTTGTTTCCCATTTAAGTAAGAAATTGTTGGTCTCCAGTGAAGAGATTCTGAGGTTCAGTAAAGTATGAAGCAAATGCAATCTGTAAAATTATAGTGTCCATATCCCACATGTACATGGGCATAAAAATCTCCTAGCCTTAAAAATACATATTTGTAAACATAGTTCTATTTTCCAGGCCTTTGTCCTTGTGTGGAAGGAGGAATGCCTCAGTCATCTCATGCATTGTAAGCAGCCATATTACTAGGTGGCTCATACCAGACAGATTTCCAGAAATACCCCTCTGCATATTTTCTTTCACACAAACATGAACATCAACTGAGCTAAATAGTGGAAGGTACAATAACTGTCTTGATGTGCCAAGGATGGGCTTGAAGTTCAGTGCTTTCAGATCTCCAAGCAGAGGCCCTTATTCCAAATTTCCCACTTGTAAACAACAACTGGTTCCCAGTGGGATCTTCTTGCATACCTAGGTGCCTTACTCCCCCTAACACTGTGCTGAGAATTAGATACATCCAAGTTTTCAAATTTCATGAGCACCTGCTTACTTTTTATAATCTGCCCCCAAAACCTTTGTGGTCCAACTCTCCACTGGCTCCTCAGAACACTCACAGCTAGAACTTCCAAGAATAAATATTACATGTATTTATTCAGCACTTACTGAGAGAAGATGATCCAGCAGTTCCTTATTCAGCTAAAGACGCTCTCCTGTACAGCCATCCAAAATGTAAAATCGTCCTGGTATAACCCTTCTGCATTTGTTTCTCAGTCTGCACGTCTGTAGCATTCTTCCCTGACAGATGATTATGTCCCATTCTCCAGCTGTGCAGGAGATCTTGTATGCAAGAGGTTCTCAGAAAAGCCTTTAGAAGTGGGCTGTTTTCTTGTGCAGGGGATCATGTTCTACAATTCTGATCATTTCAAAGTGAAACACTGGAGGAAGCAGAACTCTGTTAGACTCCTTGGCTCTGAGTAATCACTAAGAGCCAATGGTGCCAGGAATAAATCACATGAAGAGAAATACTTTGAGCACAGGAATGGAGCTGTGAAAACCTCACTAGAGTTGGAACACTCCAGAAACACAGAGGGCAACTTGAGGAGGTTTAAACAACACCCAACTTTGGGGTACAGACATAAGACTACAAAACAAGGGAATTATTGCAGATTAAAGAAGCTACAAAGCATCAATCTTAATTGACTCTTCGTGTGCTCATAGCTTGTGCAAATGGCAGGAAAATATGTTAGTGTAGCACTGCTCAGCAGTAAACAAACAAACAAAAAAAATCCAAAACCAACCACAACACTCTTCTCGTTTACCTGAACCAAGCAAATGTTTTGAGAGACAATTTGGGGTTACTTACTGTGGCATACTTTCCATTCCATTGCATTTGAAAAGGCTTAGGCGTATATATACAGTCAGTAGAATAGGGCTCACCTGTCAACTGTGAGCAGTGTGTCACCACCTGAGTTCTGTGGTTTATCTATCTGTACAGACCCTCAGCAATGAGACCCTGGGACGGGGTAGAGAGGACTCAAAATGCAATGTAAGATTTCATAATATCTGGTTTTAAAGGCCTTCTGCTTCTTAGAGTTGCCCAAGTTTTGGGAGATATTTTCGTTTCTTTTCTTCTTTTGATTGTTTGGTTGGTTGGTTGGAAGGGACCTCTGGAGATCATCTTGTCCAACCCCCCTGCTTGAGCAGGTACACCTTGAGCAGAGGGCACAGGAATGTGTCCAGATGGGTTTTGAATGTCTCCAGGGAAGGAGACTCCACAACCTCCATGGGCAGCCTGTTCCACTGCTCTGTCACCCGCACAGTAAGGAAGTTTTCTTTTCATGTTTAGGTGGAACTTCCTGTGTTCCAACTTGTGCCCAGTGCCCCTTGTGCTGCCACTCAACACTACTGAAAAGAGTCCAATCACATCCTCTTGACACCCACCCTTCAGATATTTATAAGCATTGAAAAGATCCCCCCTCAGTCTTCTCATCTCCAGGCTGAAGAAACCAGGTCTCTCAGCATTTCCTCATAAGAGAGATACTCCAGTGCCCTGATCATCTTCGTAGCTCTCTGCTGGACTTGCTCAAGGAGTTCCCTGTCCTTCTTAACCTGCGGGCCCAAAACTGCATGCGGTACTCCAGATGTGGTCTCACCAGGGCAGAGAAGAGGGGGAGGATAACCTCCCTCGATCTGCTGACCACACTCCTTTTAATGCAGCCCTGGATACTGTTGGCCTTCTTGGCCACAAGGGCACGGTGCTGGCTCATGGTCAGCTTGCCGTCCACCAGCACTCAAAGGTCCTTCTCAACAGAGCCGCTTTCCAGTAGTTCAGCCCCCAGCCTGTACTGGTGCATGGGGTTGTTCCTCCCCAGGTGCAGGACCTTGCACTTGGCTCTTGTTGAGTTTCATGAGGTTCCCCTTGTCCCAGCTCTCCAGCCTGCCCAGGTCTCACTGAATGGCATCACAGCCTTCCGGCGTATCAGCCACTCCTCCCAGCATGGTATCATCAGTGAACTTGCTGAGGGTATGCTCTGTCCCTTTGTCCAGGTCATTGATGGATATATTGAACAGGTCTGGACCCAGCACAGACCCCTGGGGAACACTGCTAGTTACAGGCCTCCAACCAGACTCTGCTCTGTTGATCACAACCCTCTGAGCTGTGTTGTTCAGCCAGTTCTCAGTCCACCTCAGTGTCCTCTCATCTAACCCACACTTCCTTAGCTTGCCTGTGAGGATGCGATGGGAGAGAGTGTTGAATGCCTTGCTGAAGTCAAGATAGACAACATCCCCTGATCTCCCTTCTCCTACCCAGCCAGTCATTATGAAATTACTACTCAGCTGTTTTAGAAAATATGTAAGATAAACATATAAGGGTACAAAGAAAGGCAATGAAAAATATAAAAGAAAAAAGAAAAAAACACAATAAAACCACACCAAATTAAACAAACCAAACACCAACCAAACAAAAGAAACTAAAAACCCAAAACAAAACAAAAAAAAGCAAAAAAACCCCAAACTGTAAGAGAGGAAACACAAGAGAGTGAAGACCCAGATTTTCAGTTCTGAGCCTAACCAAATCCTACATTAAGGGAAGATTGTACTTGGAAATTGGTACTCTATACTCAGTCTACTAACACACGTATATATCTTAATAAGGTACATCAGATTCTGCTTTGAATCCTTTGATGCCATCTGATTAAAAAATAAAAAATATTTTGCTCAATGCCAATCAGATTAAATTTAAAACAGGTAAGTTTAAAACATCTGGGCCTGACATTGGTATATGCTTGTTGTTTGCTTTCAGTGGATGCTTAGCACTCCAACTGAAGAATAAGCTCAGCTATGGCAGTATTTTTCAGCAATCTATAGACAGCAGACAAACCTGTACCTGAAAAAGACAGTCTTGACATTTCTGAAGGAAGCCCACCTACGTCCACGTCCTGCTTTTCTTTAGGTCACTGAACAACACTACCCATCCATTTAATGCAAAAATTGTAGTTTTATAATCCTTCTGGTAAAGTCCAGCCAGAAAATGTAACCTTTTTTGGAGTTGCAGTTCAATGAGATTTGGTTTTCTGAATGAAACCAAACAGAAACCAAGTTGTCTGGTCCTTTCTGTCTAAAGTTCTAAGAAGCAGTTCATCCTAAGCCATCTCAGAGATGGTCAAATGAGGAACTGGTAATGGCATTTTGCCTGAAGGGGTTTCAAAATATGGAAATACTATTTTTCTGAAAATAAAAAATGACTCCACAACAGTAACATCAGATGAATAATGGGGCAGGGTTTTTTTGGCCTTCATATAGTAGCATTTATGAAAGAAAATTGGAATAATAAGCTGAAATAGTGTATATAAGGCAAGACAGAATATGATGGAGAGATTTTAAAAAAGTTTTTCCATTTCATTTTATGTTTCTGGCTGGTTGCCAAGGTTTAAATAGGACATCTGGATGAAGAGTAGAAAAGTTAAAAGCACCTTGCTTTTTATTCTTTATTTAGAAAAAAGAAAAAAAGCGGTTTAAAATAGGAAGGGAGCAGTAGAAATAGTATTATCTACTGATAGCAAACCAGAAGCAGTCTTAGGGCTAGGTTCTTTTTACAGTGTATTGAACCAGAAATATAGGATGAAGGCTTTACATGTAACTGGCAGTGCTTTGTTAATTTCATTTTTTCAAGGGATTTTAAGGAGAAAGGAAATTTTATATACCCATACTTTGCTGAAGACTTTAAAAAGAAAATTAAAATGCACTTAAAATGGAAAAAAGTGTCTGTCTCATGCAGATGCTTACTTCAGCTAGATAAACTAAGGAAGTGTTAAATGATTACAAAAGGTTTCTTTATCTTAAGGTAATTAATAGTCACTCAATAGCTTATCCTTCAATGTCGTCTGCAAAACTAAAACAGGATTGTGTTTTAAGAAAAGAGGAGTAGATATCAACTGGCACACAACTTACACAACCGCAGTTTTGGGTTTTGGAAAGCAGAATAGCCTAGCCACTAACTACACCCAGCCACTAACTGCATAGGTGCAGAACCCTCATAAAACATGCTAAATACCAAATCAAAAACAGCAAAGTAGAGATCAGAGAGAGTAGAAACTATCTCTGTTTTTATAATGTCCAGTACTTGCAGGCTAGAGGGTTTGGACTCAGCTGTGATTCTTAGCCAGGCTAAGAAGCTTTTCCTCGTGCTGTGGGTTTCATCCCAGGAAAATGATGAGAGGCTAAGGGAGAAGGCCTTGTTTCAGCATTAAGGACAATGCCCAGGGTGTTCCCAACTAGGTAGAAAGGTACAACATGGGGTGAGACTGTCCCACAGTAAACACACAAACAATACTCTCTACCTAAACCGTATCTCTGTTCTGCAGCTACTTTAGCACAAACCCTTAGATATTCAACATTTGCTTCTTTCAAATAAAAGTTATCACTCATCAGTATTGTTCATGGGTAGAAAAAGTGGCATTGCTCCAATCACCATAGTTTGCCATAATGACTACTGACGATAAAAAAAAAAAAAGCCAGCTTTTCAAAAGTGGAATACCTAAGCAACATTTTCTGATAGGATGACAGAAATGGATTTACATCTTATAAACCTCCAAATTCAGGATGGCAAGCATCCTGTGCTCTTCCAGTCTTGACATCTACCTCTGTCATATGCATAGGAATTGTAAGTGTGCTGCAGCACCTATCAAAAAAGTTCTGATGCTTCTGTTCTTTGAAAGTGCAAATTTCAGCTCATTGCTTCCATGTACACCTTCTTAGTTCTATTAAAAGAATGAGGACACATGCCAGACTGTAATTCAGAACTGCCAAGAATCCATAAGAGTGATTTAGCACTAGGAATTTTCATCAGGGCTATGATCTCCATCTCATCCTGAAATCAAAGAGCTATATGCACAATAAAAGAAGGAAAAAAAAAAATGCAATCTGGAGATAGTGAATGTAGAACTCAGTCATTTCATAAAAGAATATCTCCAATAACTTCAAGAAAAATATACTACAGGTAGCCTCCATTTCACTCTGTATAGAAGTATCTAAAGAATACAGAGGTTGCAGGAAAAGGCAAATAGACACCAGTCAGAATCACAGGGAATGGTGCAGTGAAGCACGTGGGTTGCTTCAATTATCTGTGCTTCTTGATGAATGGGGACTGTGTGCACTTGAGATGTCTCTGCAGGAATCTAATAGTGTTTCAGGCACTGGGATATGAATGGTAAAGAGGAGACTAGACTAGAACATTTAAACTACAACATATGAGTTTGGTGCAGATTTCTTTCAGTGTCTATGATAAACCATGGAGGTAATGTTTTAGATCACAGTACAGGAAAAGCATTAAACATCCATTGCATATCTGCCTAATGACAGGGAAAATGGGACCTTTTGCAGAGATCTAGCAGAGAATGCAAGCTCTCCATTCAGCTTTCAAGTGAAGAAACAGATGCAGGCTAGAGGACATTATTCCTTGGAAACTGTGTCCCTGACAGCTTACATACTAGTATTTATCACAGATACATGCGGTCAACGACTAGCAGGCATAGAGAAGAAAATGTTGATACAACATTTCATGCTTCTGGCAAGTATGAAAAAATTTTAGTTTATGTCCACTCAGGTGTTCAGTAGCATCCATAATGCAGGTAATGTTGACAGTACAATTACTTGATACTGTATGTGCACTTTTGCCTAGCTGGGAGTCCCATAATTCTGTGCTGAAATGGCTGTGGGTTTTTTATTTTGGTGGTGGTGGTTAGTTGTTTGGTTTTATATTTGGGGATTTGGGGGGGGGCTGGGGTTCTTGGGTTTGGGTTTTTTTGTTTGGGGTTTGTTTTTTTTTTTTGTCGGGGGGGAGGTTTTTGGCTTGGGTTGGTTTTTTTTGGTGGCTTTTCACTGTTTTAAATAAGTGTGCTTTTAGATACACAGGGACCCAGCTTTGTTTTGTGAGATTCATTATTGAGTGCCCATCTTGGTCAGTGCGTGTACACCTAATGAATACCATACCAATAGATCTTCTGGCTCCATAAAACAAACTAAGGCTTGAGGAAAGTGTCATTTAAGTACCTTTGAGGCAGGTGTCTTTGTAATGTTTCTTTTCTAGGTACCTGTCTCTCACACTGATAGATTTGAGATGTTATAGAGAAACAGTGGCATTTCTCAGTTCTTTGTGGTCAACAACTAAGTCTTTTTAAGTACGAAAATTCCTTTCTGTTAATTTCCTGGGTTGCACCCCAGATCCTATCAGCTTAGCCAGTGTTTAAAATCCCTTAGTAGTTTACTGTCTGTGATCTACAGGATCTGAATTTCCCTCTGTTATACAATATCACATCAACTTTGTATTAGTTGGATTAATTCAAATCCCCCAAGCATTCCTTAAAAAGGGAGTTTTTTTAATTTTTTGGTGTATAGCTTTTACATTCAAAGCTTCTAAATAATGTCATGCTAGACAACATGATTCAGCAGCTAGGAACAGTGTTTTTATAAACCATACTGTAAATTCTTTGCTTTGTTTTGTCATGTGGTGCCAGTTACTTTCATACCTTTCTATGGAGAAAATTTGGTTCCACAGTTAAAGAAAACTAGATGGAGTTACAGAGAAATTTGGTGAAGATTTTGTTCGCTGTTCATTTTTGTTTGGATTTCTCTACTACAAAGAGACAAGTGATGGAGGTCAAAATTCAGGTTGTTTGGAGACAGAAAGTTCATTCAGTTTAGGTATATATTCTGTTAGAAACAAATCTCAAGTAGGTAGAGGAATGTGGTTTCAAACTCCATAAGTCTTGAATTTACTCACTGGGTTGTGTTTAAGGATT
The DNA here is from genome assembly GCF_963921805.1 of Phalacrocorax carbo. Lineage (NCBI taxonomy): Eukaryota > Metazoa > Chordata > Aves > Suliformes > Phalacrocoracidae > Phalacrocorax > Phalacrocorax carbo. The sequence continues at coordinate 34,076,769 of NC_087548.1, forward strand.
TGGTATAAATCTATCCTTCATTTCAACTGAAGACAATGATTTGAATATATATATATATGGCTCTCAGTATTGCAGCATCTGAGAAACAAGATAGAGCATCTAGTTTCTGTGATTTGTTTAGTCAGTCTGTTCAATGACTATGTCTTACTGTTCAACATAAATGTGAAATCCATTATTCTACTCCCATACATTTACTAGACTGTCTTAAAATAAGGTGAACTTTCTTCTCCTGTAAGTGATCATTTCTGCAAGTGATGGTAAAAGTTGCAGTAAAATATGGTCTGGAGTCCTCTAATCTTTATTCATCTCATTGCAGAAGTAATCTGTGCGGACCTTCCCCAGAAGAAGCAGCAGGTTCAGCTAATAGTTCCTTCCAGTATTTCAGAACTGATTGATTTTATAAAACAGCTGCATGTCCCTAATCTTTCAACTGCCACAGGGTTCTACTACAAGGAGAACCTGTAACTGTTGCCCACATCGCTCAATTGGCTGATGGTGACTAAGGCTGCATCACCAATTGGAAAAGTTTTAAAATATATTTTCCACGGTCTGACAAAAATGTCAGCTACATAAAAATGCTTTTTTCATAACAGCATTTAATAAAAATAGATGGAACAAAATCCTACAAACAGCACTGCACAACCTTCACTGTCTGCATTTGACAGTTTCTCTGTGTTGACCATTTTCAACACACTATTTCTTGCATACAGAGGAGGTAGCTACTAATATTCAGTCTGAATAAAAAGAGATCAGGATTTGGAGAAATTAAAAACAAATGTTTGGTATGGATATACTTCTAGTATTAACATGAATACAAAATTCCCTTTTGCAGGACTTGCTTTTTCAACACTCTCCCATAATCTGTTGCACACAGCTTTTTTTAAGGTAAGAAAATTTGGAGAACAACCTCCTTCAATCTTCAGAAGCTCACAGAAATATTGCTATATGGTATTTCAAGTGCTTTAGCAATATTCTTATACTGTGTTCTGTGGGAAGTGTTTCAAACATAATGAGCCTGAGGCAATTGACCCAACTTGTTCACTGGTATAAACTCTAAATTATTTCATTGCTTTCATTTTAAATATTTTTTTGAGGACAGATTGGAAACCTTTTGTTGCACCTTCCTCTGATCGGTTTGCAACCTTAAAACATTTTAATTCTGACCAGGTAAAACAGTAAAATTAAGCCAAGACTATAGAACTCAGCTTGCATGTTTCAAGGACATTTCCTAATTACTAGAAGACATATTACGAGTCTAAAAGCCCACCCATGAAAACAGTGAATAAAACAAAAGAAGTGTGATATGCCTACAGAGAAAACCAGAAAAAGTAGAGGAAATAAAAACATTTGCAAGGAGAGGAATGACACTTAGGGGCAGAATTATAAGAAAGTGCTCTCAGTGCAGGCAGCACAGATATGAAGGCATAGACCTGATAAGCTTCTTACTAACACAGACTCCCAGGGCAATAGCTATCTTGCAGGAACTCCTTTGAACGCTCTAAAAAAAAAAAGCGTGATAAGGTAGGAGGAAGTCTCTGGCTGGAGACTCAGGAGCAGATCAACTTCTTTCAGGAAGAGAGGGCTGAGGAATTAGAAAACAAGACTGGCTCACAGCCAGACCTCAAAAGACTTGGGACCTAACAGCAACTCTAGTTGATGGGCACTTGGTAGTAAGGGACCACGGGTGTCTCTTATAGACTTATCCAGGTCCAGTTAAGAGGCAATTAGGTTAATTAATTAGGTTAATTAATTGCCTCTTGCCTGGCAAGATTTTCAGCACAAAGAGAAATTGCTCAAGTTAATTCAGAGCAGTGATGTAATTTGCCAAGTTCTAAAAAATCTTGGGGCTCCCCTCAATTAATTTCGTGCATGCTCCCTAGTGTCTCATGCCTATCTTGATCCCTCTACCTCTAAAACACAAACACACACCTCTTAGTATAATATTTTCATTTTCTTCCTTTACTCCCCTTCTCCAACCAGGCCTCTGAGGCTGTATGCAGAAAAATTTTCTTATCCTAAATATATGTATTTAAATAGAATTCTTCTACGACAGTGTATGGTTACAGTCAGATCTAGAAATAAGTGTGCGCAAATATTTTACTATTTTGTAAAGAAATACCTACCTGACAAATTCTTGATTAAACTACATACATGTAGTCCTTTCTTATTAATATTTTTATAATTCAACCAGCCTTATATGTGCACTGAATACAAATAAATAAAATACTGCCCTTAATCATGCTTTCTGTGATAACATATTAAATTAGTGTTTCTTGAACTAAACATGCTGAGATTCAAGAGAAAGCTCAAACTAACTATGTATTTTTATCAATGTAGTTCTACATGTCCTGCACACTAAAATATATGCTGAAAACAGATGGGAAGGTCAGGCTTTTGCAAAGAAGAAGAAAGAAACAGCCAGTAACAAAGAATAGAAGAGTACGTGAAGTCTTGCATTCGGTCACCTTGGTCAGGAACACTTACCAGGGGTAGGGAGAGGAATTGGTGGGCCTCTACTTACACCATTAGCACTGTTCAAAATAGTTTCCGTGTTTCTGACTAACACACTATTGTCACCAATATGCTTCCTTTCTCCTGCACACCTATTTAACTATCTAATATAGAGACTAAGTACACCTATGTCTCAACCATGGGAGGAGACTTCTGGGCACACACAGGCAGAAGCTGCAAATTTTCAGGCTATGCAGTCTAGCACATCCATAATGAAGCAAAGCTGAACAGAGACATATAAGATGTCTCTTTGAACTTCAGTAAATGTTAAGCACTTACAGCCTGTTTGGATCTGGTCCTTGACCATTGGAGGGAACTTCTTTCTGCCTTCTTAATATTCATCACATTTTGCCAGTCTAACAAGACTCTTTATCTTCCATTACCACTACAGAGCCCAGCATGCACACAAAGTCATGCCTAAAATATCAGTTGCAATATAAAGGCTTATATATATATAAAACATATATATATTTGAAATGCCAGAAACATTTTTCTTTCTCCACCAATCCTTCCTAAGGGGTATTAGTCAGAGTATCATAGCAGAGAATGAGATCCATCCTGCAGTTGCTGTCCTTTAAGGCAGTTTGACAGTTTGTAGGTTTGCTTGGTTTCTCCGATCAAATCAACCTGGTACACAACGTCAGAAATTTGGGTCATATAATTTGCAATGTGTAAGTTTGATAGACCTGCAATATGTGTGGTAGATGATAGGCTTTGTAACACAGCTATACAACAGTGTGTAATTTTATTTTTAGATACATGACTAAGTCTTACGAAATATTTCATACCTTTTCCAGTCTACACATGCTTCTACAGGAATACAAGACTAAATTTCCCATGCTGTCTTCTAAAGAAGGTCCAACACGCAGTCCCAAGAATTGTACCAACATCTTCCAACCTCACATTTATCCAGTTACATAAAAGCTACGTGCAGATCACTAACTGATAATATTCAGATAGCTATAAGCTAAGTGTAAATTTTAATCTTCTTCAAATTTGTTACATTTCCATGAAAGAAAGAATATGAAGTTCCTAATTGCATTAGTCCTGGTTATTTCCCCTCTGTGTGCATGTGCGTGTTTGTATATATACACCTCCTCACTAAGGAATTCTGCTTTATATTAAGGGGGTTTCTAATATGGATTCTTACTCAGAACCCATTTCCCTTGTTTCTTAAGCTTGTTGCAGTATACCTGAATGGCAGATCAAAGATCTGAAAGCTTTCTTTTCTATTAATACTTTTTAAAATTATTTTTTTAAATGCAGATAAACTTGCTAGAACTAGTCTTTGTAAGTGCCTTCATGATTCATATTCTGAAATATGTTGCCTTGTTTCTCATGCAATGCAGGCTGAGCCCAATGTTTCCCTTCCCCCAAAATAGAAAATAATTTCAAGTTTTGAATCTATTTTTCGTAAATCCTGCCTACTCTCTGCATTTTAAGTCTAATGACCCTCAATGTCTTCTGGAAAGAGGTATTACAAAAACTTGCAGCAGTATTCTACAAAACTACAATATCCTTCCTTCAATTACCCATATAACAGGTCTTAAGATTTATTTTAGAGTTTAGGATTTGGAAACTTACAAAAGCTAGAGAGATGGGATCTGCAGAAAATCCCTCCCTTTGCTCCTATATGTCTTTTTTTTTTTTTAATTATGGAAACAGAACAGTGTTATAAAGTGTTTATAAAAGACTACTTTCTCAAATATTATGAAGTTATTTAATGTGAACATTAAGTGAGATTGTCATGTTTTGTCCTCTTGTTTTCTAGATCTTGTAGAACTACATGTTCTACGAGCAGAATGCCTAACTCCTTCCCAAGACAGCCAGGCAGGGGTAGCAGAAGCTTTGCAAGTCTAATTGTTTCGTATGAATCTGTGCTCAATACCTGATTCTCACTTAAAAGGTAAAAAAGAAACCACAGAGAATTTTTTTTCTCCTTTCTTTCTCCAATTCTGTACTATAAACTCCTGCTCTGGAAGATTTTAAGTTAATCCACAGGGATTCCTGAATGAACACAGGTTGTTAGTTCTTTTTGTGTCTTGTCTATTTTGTCAGTAAGATATTTTCAACTATTTTAAAGACAGAACATTCTGGAACTTGAAAGTGAAGTTAACTGTCCAAAGTCACCTGTCTAGTTTAGAGCAAAGCTGGGAAGATGAAGATGAACTTAATCTGTTATATACTAAATTTGCCTCCTGTTTTACTATTCATCCATTAACATAAAATATTAATTCTAATATATGCTGAGAATAAAATAAAACATTACATAATGGACCATTTGTTTAATAACTTCCATGTTTTTTAAGGCATCTGTAACAGCAGCCCTCTACCCCTTACTCTAATAATCAACATTCATTTTCTGTGAGGCAATTGTTAGAGTGCTTTGGCGTATCAATTTTACTAAGAGAACTGAGTATAATAATCTGAAAAGTTTGACACAGTGTGAATTGATTTTTCTGCTTAACTTTTCAAGACCGGCAAAGAATAAAGGTGACCTCATAAAAAAAGTTTGATACAAAAATGGAGAAAAACCAAGAGAGCATTTTGTTAGAATTAGGAGCATGGGAGAAGGAGATGCTTGCATAATTCTGTGCATTGCAATAGCAACTTTCTGTTGTGGTTTTATGCTGCTGCAGTGCCCTCTGTCTTTTAATGTTACTGTATACACTTAATTATCCCATGAGATACAGTGGTTTTGTTTCTTCAGAATTAGGACAGCTTTGGCTGATATTTCTGTTCTTTGGGGTATACTCTTTACCACAGAAATCATAATTTATGTCTTCTTCCTATAAACTGGGATTTATTTCACATCTTATATAAATGCATGAGTTATTCAATTCATGTTTTTTCATGAGGCTATTGGTTAACTTATAATTATTATATTGTCATGGCCTAAATGTATCCATTTCAGCAACTGAGAAAAACTATACAGACTGAAAGATAAAATTCATTGATAAAGTCAAATTAAAAACCACCAGGTGCTTTATTAATATAGTTCAGCTGATAACCACAATAATGTTTAGAGGTGTCATTACACTAATTATCACTTGGTAGTTAATACTGTTACCATTAAATCTACAAATCTTTATGTTGTTCATTATACTTCAGAGAAATAGCTATCCTATTGGCCCCTATCACAAACAATTTTTTGAGGATTTGAAATTCTGGTCTCAGACATCCCACCTCTATGAGCTGGGCAATATAATAATTGAACATACAAAGCAATGGGATAGATATATTATTTGAGGCAAGAACCTGTTTTCAGTGGAGAAGAGAGTCCCCCTGCTATATATAGCAGGAAAGGGAAAGAAAAGGGAAAGAAAGGAAAGGGTTAGAAAAGGCAGTGCTGAAAATACCTCAGAATGATAACATTCTAAAAATATCTATGCAAGTTGCTTTTCCATAAACGGTGAGCTTTGAATTCTCTTAAAAAAAACATATGGTCCACTTTTGCTTGAGAAGACTTTGTCAGTGTGTCAAAATGCTGTATGCTGTTTTGCGTGAGCCCTGCACTTTTGTATGTAACACATACAGGTGATATATACCATGACACCATTTATTATTGTCCTTTTTTTAATGGGAATTCATTCTTTTTTTCCCCCCCACCCTTTTCACTCTCCCATTTCCTCAGTATTACAGCATCACCCAAGAGACCTCTAAATGATGCATGGCTAGAACAAAGGCAAGGGAATCTAGGGCACTGCCACAAAACTAGACAGTGTTAGTTTCTGCTGTAGTGTGTAACGATGCAGGGTATTAAACATTTACACATCTGCTTGTTATCGGAATTGCTTATCTTGTACTTTTTTAATAATAACTTCTTTGATTTTACTGTAGCATGCATTCTGCTCTTAGCAGGAAAGAAATGCAGAAGAAATGGTTCCAGGCCCAGATAATCTTCTTTGCACAGAGATTAATGTATATACATTAAAAACGAGGAAAATGACAAAGCAACAATGGAAAAAATATCAATCCAGCAGATATATTTCTCTTCTTTCTCACTCTCCAAAATATGATTATATAAGAATATTTGCAACAATTGCAGACAGAAGAAAATACCTTAAAATTTGGGAGGTAGTATGGTTAAGCATAAACTATCACTTAAGAGAATTTTCTTTGTTTCCTGAAGCATCTATTTTAAGCACCATTAAAGAATGCTCATTGTGTAACATGCCAAACAATATGAAAACATCTATCTAGCAGTGTTGTTCATGAATTTTTCCCTTAGGTCTTCAAAAAAATAAAGTGACAAGTGAAAATTTGAAAACTACTCTTGTAAATGTTCATCATACCAAAATGCCTGGTTACAAGATATTTTCAGTGTTGTCCCAGCAGAACAAACAAGCTAAATAAAGCTGAAGCAGGTCACTTATTTGGCTGGCAAATCTCTGTCAGGATGACAGAAGGAGTGACGATGGCGATTTAGTACTTGGTTTTCTTCTATGTGTGATAGTAATGAACTAATTGTATCACACACTACAGCGAGGTGCTGTGATGAGACAGGCAGTTAGTTATCTTGGAATAGCTAGTAGCTGGAATTTGTCTGCCAGGTGATCCAGGATGCTTTGGTATCAAATATGGGTGCTACACAGGACGGAATTTGTCCAGCAGAATTAATTGCACAGAACTTATTCAGATTCCTCTGTTGTTTCAGTCAGAGTTGACACTGTTCTTACTTCATTCAGGTGTGAATTCTTTTCTCCTTGCAATGCCTTGTTCAGGAGTCAACATGGTGCCATACACAGCAAGAAGTGATCAATATATATAACATAGGGAAATGCTTGTGAAATGCTTATTCCCTAAGCAGATATTTCAGTGATGTTGGGAGTCTGGTGTTCAGCACTGCTCCTAGATGGAGGCCCATTGAATTCTATTGGCTTCCTCCTACATGGTGGGAAGGAAATGCGTACCACAAATGGATGGCACCCACCAAGACGCTTCACTAACAAATAAATGTAGATCTCATCCTGTAGCTCATAGTCTGGGCATAAGGTTTTCTTCCTTCCCAGTGCTCTACAGTACAAGTATTAAACTGTGTCATGGAATTAAAAGCTGTGTTACTGTAATATGAACTCTCTCCTGGATGTACTCTAAAGATTCCCACTGCTTCCAACACCTCCAGGTGTATTATAGAATAAAACAGTCCAAGACAAAAAGAATGTTTTCCAGATCCACCGTACCTTAGGGAAATTGATTTAAGTCCATTCATTCAATTCAAACTATTAGTCTCAAATCCAAGGAAGGAAAATAAAATCAATATAGCCATTTGAGAAGCTGACAATGCTTGCACCTGAATTCAGGGATATTGGAGTACACAGCCAGCACTTATTGATGAATGTAGAAAGATCATTACATGATGTAGTTCTATCATTCCTACCAGGATTTTACTATTTTCAAGGGATCTGTAAGATTTTATTTCCCTTTGCCTTTAAAAAGGTGCCAGGTCAACAGGATCATTTTAGGTATTGAAGTTACACCCAAAAATAAACTTCCCTGGGTAAAAAACTGTTTGGATGGCCAAGCCCAGAGACTTGTGTTGAACAGAGCTAAATCCAGTTGGTGGCAGGTCACAAGTGGCATTGCCCAGGGTTCAGTTTTGTGGTCAGTCTTGTTCCATATCTTAATCAATGATGTGGACAAGAGATTTGAGCGCAGCCTCAGTAAGTTTGCAGATGACACCAAATTGGGCAGGAGTGCTGATCTGCTCAAGGGTAAGAAGGCTTTGCAGAGGGATCTGGACAGGCTGGATTGATGGGCCTGGGCCAACTGTATGAGGTTTAAGAAGGCCAAGTGCCAGGTCCTGCACTTTGGTCACAACAACATCATGCAACGCTACAGGCTTGGGGAAAAGTGGCTGGAAAGCTGCCCAGCAGAAAAGGACCTGGGGGTGCTGGTTGACAGCCACCTGAACATGAGCCAGCAGCGTGCCCAGGTGGCCAAGAAGGCCAACAGCATCCTGGCTTGTATCAGGAAAAGTGTGGCCAGCAGGACCAGGGGGGTGATCGTGCCCCTGTACTCAGCACTGGTGAGGCCGCATTTTGAGTACTGGGTGCAGTTTTGGGCCCCTCACTGCAAGAAGGGCTTTGGGTTGGTGGAGGGTGCCCAGAGAAGAGCAACGAAGCTGGTGAAGGGTCTAGAGAGCAAGTCTTATGAGGAGTAGATGAGGGAGCTGGGGTTGTTTAGTCTGGAGGAGGCTGAGGGGAGACATTATTGCTTTCTACAGCTACCTGAAAGGAGGCTGTAGTGAGGTGGGTGTTGGTCTCTTCTCCCAAGTTACTAACAATAAAATGAGAGGAAATGGCCTCAAGTCGACCAGGGGAGCTTTAGATTGGAGATTAGGATAAATTTGTTCACTGAAAGAGTGGTCAGGCATTGAAAAAGGCCGCCCAGAGAGGTAGTGAGTCACCATCCCTGGAGGCTTTAAAAAAATGTGTAGACATGACACTTCATGGTATGGTTTAGAAGGCATATAATGGTGTTGGGTTGATGGTTGGACTTGATGATCCTAGCAGTTTTTTCCAACCTTAATGATTCTATGATTCTATGGTTCTATAAAATACTCTTCAGTAGCTAGATTTTCCTTCTGGTCAGTGTCTCCAGAAAGATATGTTAAACAAAGACGTGGCAAACTATCTCATGTGGTTATGCAGCATATGTATACTCACAGGTAGTGACAGCAGTCCTGCTCAAATTAGAAGACTGTGATTGACACACATGGGGTTAAAATGTGTAAGAATTTTATTGGAAAACTAAAATAGAAAAAGTCCTTTTAAGAAAAGAGTCACAATTTCACAAACTTATGAAAATCCCCTGAACCTAGGATCCTTTAAAAACAAGATATTTTGGCTACTATAACCAAACAAGATATGCTGTTAGCTATAACAAAAAAAAGAAAAAAATCACAATTGCACTGAAATTAAAAAATTGCTTAAAAATAAAAATTTGTTTACAGCAAAGCTCATTTTAATGTCCCTTTAACAAGGCGACATTGCAAATTCACTGGCTTTAGTTCAGTTATTCCAGCTCATCCAGCTACAATAACAGAGAAGGTGGGAAAGTTTCTGTAAAAAAAAAAGAAACCCATGCTTTTCCTACAATGTGTACTACAATATCACTTTAAAGTAAGGCCAAGCAATCTTTTTTTCCCCCTGAGAAGAGGATCTTCTAGTCACAGACACTGCCTTCTGGTTCACTTTACATGAATGCAAAAGAACCTTTCTTCCTATAGTCAAAACGAAAATTCAGTTTACTTGAAACACATACTAGACTTTTTCTAGTCTACATGGGTATCTTTTTTTTTTTTTTTTTTTTTTTTTGATAAAGACCTTTCAGAAGTGAGTGTTGAACCCTGCTCTTAAGTCCACAGTTAACCCTCTGGTTTCATGTGTTGCTAAAAGGAAAGAGACTATATTTTTTGCTCACACTAGGTGAACTGTCAAATATCTGTTTTAAATGGAGTGTCTTTAGAACTGTTTATGCAACAGAGCTCAGGGCTACTGCATCCTTTAGTGCCAGGAAATAGAGGTACTTCATTTTATATTTGTGCTGCTGCTCTTGGATACATGAGGCAAGCAAGGTAAAAATTAGAACTGCACAGAAAGGAAGGCGGAGAAACATGTGAATACAAGCTCAAAATTAGTTACCTGAAAGGCTTATCAAAGGTCTTTGTAACTGGTTTTTCAAAATCTTATAATTACAACTAAAAAAAAAAAAAAAACAGCTTAAAAAATCTAAACAGATGAGCTAAAGGAAAAGCTAGATTTACATAATGCCTCATGCTTCCATCTTGATGATACAGTTAATTTTTCATTATTTGTTACCTTTTTGGTCTAAGACATTTCTGGAAAGACAGAGCACTAAGGTCTCATATGACTAAACTAAATTCTGTGAGAGATAACACAGTGAACAGATCCATAATTGCTTACGCCCTCATTAAATTATGTTAATTTAATGAAACCAGAAAGTATCCTTAGACATTTAATTTCTTGTCAGTAATACAGAATAAATCCTGACAAGAATGAGGCCAGTCACCTTGCAGACCATGTCAAGGTACACGGGCTCCTAACACAGTAACAATCTTGATATGAACCAGTAAGTAATGATGAGTATAAAGACTGATTGCACTTGACTGAGAATATTATGGTCAAGAGTCAACAAGACAAACACCTAGAAGAAACTGAATCTTTCATGTCTTTTAAGAAAAGGTTCTGTGATACAGTAGAGAAGATGAATGAAGTAACAAATTTCCGTAGAAAGCATGACATAGTCAAACTGATGTGGAAGGAATGCGATTTTAGTTGCTGATTTATCTTTATATTTTATATGTATATAGGGATGGTGTCGTCACCATGCAGAGGCAGTATGACAACCAGACCTTGCACTCCAAACAGTATTGGATTTCCCTGTTTCAAAACTCAAAGTTTCAATCTAAACATTCTGTAAATAAATTTATTTTGATCTAACAGAGTGGTATTCTAAAGGTCAGATGCTTGGAATAAGGAAACAGTAAAGAAACAGATGTCAGAGGAAATTCAGCATTGCTCTGTTATTAAATGTTCCATTTCCACTTTGTCCTTCCAGTGATGTTCCATTTTAAATGTGTTTTTTTTGTTGTTGTTGCTAACTGAAAGAATAAAAACCAATGGGTTTAGAATAAACTTTTTTTTTTTCTCATTTTGTAAAAGAAAAATAAGTATCCAGTCAACTGGAAAAAGCTTTCAGTTTGTCCAACACAAACAAAAGGTGAAATTATTAAAGATCTTTATTCTTCACCAGTTCAGTCTATTCTGACGTCAGGCTGTACTTTGAACCTGTTGGGAGTTATGAATTGCACAATAATTAACACAGCTATATAAAAGAAGTTATCTTCCACCAGCAAGTGACAAGACAGCTCAGTATATGAAACATAGGCTCAACAAAGTGATGAACAGGGAAAAAAAACTGAGAGAAAACAGAAATAAATGCATGAAGTCAATAAGGCCTTTAGTGAACGGAGTTGAGATACATGGCATTGGTCTGTTCCAGCTGTTGGGGTTTTTTTTCCCCAAAAGCTTTTCCAGTTCCCTTTTCTAATGAATCTCATTGCTATAGTCCATGAGGGAAGCATAGTTTGAGTCAAGGTCACAGACTATCAAGAGGGGATAAAGAGGCAAAGGTGGAGGGACCTTTATGCTCCAGTGAGATCAGACTCTTTATGGAAGCATAGGAGAATAAGCATTAACAGACCTGTGTGGTCTAATACTGCCACATTAATCTGGTACCTGAATTTAGACAAGGATTCTTTCTTTATTCCTCTATAACTGTGATTTCTGCAGTATTAATTTTAATTATCTAAATAAACTGTTTCTATGCTTATATAGAGTAGGGGAATTTTTAAAAAGTCTATCTGCTTTTTTTGTCCTAACAAGTTTCAGTTTCTGCACTGCACTGCATTAGCTCATTATCTGTTAATGCTCCACATATATCGTATTCATGCTGATATTTATTGACCCAGCTTTTGATTGCTCTTCCCACATGCCATGTTTGTTTCATTAGTAAAAGTATTTTTATTGCATGCTTTGGAATAATCACTTTACTCTGTATAACTAACTCTCATTTCCACATCATTGTGTTGTTACAAAGTGTTGACTCTAAAACCATCTATCTTCCTTTCCTTAGACCCTGCTCTGTCCTATCTGTGCCAAAGAGCCTTCATTTTTTTCCTTCATACAGTTCCTTGTTACATTCTTTTATACATACATATAAATATATAACTGAATATTCATATATATAAATATGTAATTATATAATTCATATATATGCTCACTTATGAACACACATACTTTTCGGTAGATTCTGAAGCACTGATTGATTCAGTGGTAATAATTTTCTACTTGTTCATCCATTCCTTGGTGTGATTCACCAAGAAGAACAGAAAGGAAAAGCAGCAAAGACCTTTCACCAGAGATAAATGTAGATAATTGTAAACTAAAACCACAAAACCCCTTCAGGCACCTAGGGCTATTATTAGTAACTGAAGCACATACAGTCACTAATTACAACCATGTGGTTCTCTCTGCACCATGCCAGGCAAACTGTGAATTACAACAGTATATGTAGTCCAAGCAAGTCCAAGACAGCTGTAATCCAGTACTGTGAGTCTGATTTTAGGGCTCTGTTCTCTCATATGCATCTCATTGCTTTAGTTTCCCAGTGCAAAAGGAAAACCATCACAAATTAGTCCCTTGATTCCTGCTGACAAAGCTCTATTGCCTTCTTGCACACAACTTGTCTGTTCCTTCTGTAGGATTTTTCATTATGTAACTTCAAAATGCCCCAAAATACTCCTATGGGGTCCTAGGAAAAAGTTCTCAGTACTTTCATAATTTTTATTTTATAGATATGTATAGAAGTAGGACCAAGAAGACTAATGATTTTAGCAAGCCAGATCCCAAGTCTGTTCTTCCCTCAGAATAGGCCCTGGGCCAGACTCTGACTGGCACTGGTACCGGAAAAGAGAAAAAGATGGTAATGCTATTCTCCTCCTACACAGTTCCGCCCACAAGGATCAGACAAAATTGCAGATCCTGTATTAGGCAAGATCTGGAGCATGAGCTCAGTTCTGGATTTTAATCTGATGACAACAACTTACTGACTTGGACTGCAGTCTTTCTAAGCTTCCCCATTGACCCATAATGTGGCATTGGTTAAATAACTCATATCTTGATATTCTTCACCCTTCCTACCTTATATGGGAAGGTATTTTGAGAAGGAAAGAAATCCAAGGCATTATATGTCCACGTTTTACTTTGTCTATTTAGGTTGCAAATTCACCTGGAGAGCATGTCTCACTATGTATGTATCTAAATGCTCACTCCAACAGGACATTGGTCCCATTGACAGCCCTTAGAAAACACTATGATGCCATTAGTGGTCACGGCCTCCTCGCCTAAGTGACCCCTTGTATCCCCCTTTGCATTTCTTCAGTCAGGGTTCTCATCTGTCTACTCATGAGCCCTGAGAGCAGAACATTTTTTATTTCACTGCATGGAGGGATGTAATCCTAAAGTGATTTTATGAAAAAAGATGAATGTGCTTCAAATGTGGAGAAATACTGCTTCATATAAGTGCAGGCAGAAGAGGAAAATTACCTGTGGGTACAATGAATTCAGTTACTACTTGTGGGTTCAGGCAGAAGCAAGTAGTCTATTACCATACTGGCAGACTCATCAGTCCTTTAGGAGAAGACACTAAGGAAAATTGCTGAAAATAAACTAGTGTCAACTCTAAAATGCTATATCCTTTATTTCAGGTTGTTTTTTGGGGGTGGGTTTTCTTAAGGTTGTGGGGTTTTTTGTGGTTTTGGGTTTATTTGGTTGTGGGTTTGTGGGTTTTTTTGTTTGTTTGTTTTTTTTTATTTTGGTGAAAATATACTTTATAACTGAAAGAAATTTATCTACTTGAATATCCCAGTTTTCTTTCATGCAGTTGAAGGAGTCTGTTTACTTCCCTGCTCAGGGCAAAATGAAAGATAGAATCATGGAACTGTTATTCTGTCTCCATTATGAAAATAACTGGCATAGAAACAGTGATGCAGGATATACAGATGGAAGATGTAGTGACTAATTCACCTAGCATCCTCTGTCACTGGAAGCTAGAATGCCTGACTGTCACAAATAGCTTATTTAAGGCAAAGAAGGCAGAGAGCAAACTTATGTTCAGCTTGGTGCAGATCCTAGTGAAACATCCAGGGAAGGGTATGAGTTAGTGACAGATAAAGCTGCTCACAATCCCAGTAGGGAACAAGAGAAAATTCTTTGACTACTGTGAATGCACTCTTTCTGCAAGCAGACATAGTAATAACAAAACTGCAAATACAATTATTCAGGTGTGCAGTTTGCAAGGAGAAAGATTGTTCTTTGCAACCCAAGGAAAAAAAAAATGACAATGAAACAATGAAAATAAAAAGCAAAAACAATGGAAAAAAGGTAGATGAACTAGCTTGGAGATTTCCAGTTGTTTTTATTTCAGTATCCTCCCTCCCTCCCTGCCTTCTCTCCATTTTCTGTTTCCCTTATCTTTTTACTGCTAAAACTTGAAGATAGATCCAGAACCTTTATGCATGTCTTCAGTACTACCTCTGGAAGAGAGCTGAATGAAGGATTGCAGGACACACTTCTAGAACGATGAAAAGACATACTAGATGAGTAGGACTCCTGTGACTCCAAGGAAAGTTTTGTCACTTAAAAAAAAAAAACAACAACAAAATAAAACCAAACAGAAAAAAAACCTGCCACCCAAATTGATTTCCAAACATTTAGGTTTGACCCTGCTGGAAAAGTAGTGCTACAGAATCTGTAGGAGAGAAATATTTTCTGAAGTGACTGTTCTGAGAAAGAGATTGTGATCAAGACATCTACAGACTTCTTCTTTTCTTCTTAGAACATGTTGGAAACATATAACTCCTGAAGCAGATAAAGATAAACAGCTAAGTCTCTCTTCTCTCTCTTTAACATAAACATCTGTTCTCCTGATGTACTATTCCTAACTTTATTAAATATATGGACTTTAACCTCTTTTATATATATTGCCCCACTCCCCATCCATGTAGGATACAAGCTTTTAACTGTAAAGTCACTTCAATCACAGAAGATGGCATATCACTCATTTATAATAACTGCTGTTATTATAGCAAAGAAAGCTGAGAAATACAAGCTGCCTTGTTATATCAGTATTTCTTGAAGATTGCACTAGGTCTATCCGTGCAAATATATATTTTTTTCAAATATTTATTAAAGCATTCCCTTCTTTTCATACTACCATCAGTTAATTATTGCACCTTTAACCATCACCATTTGCAATGCAAGGTAGGAAAGGAGCTTGCCTTAACAATACCTTTTAAGTTCTTGATTTTGTTCTGCATAATCTGATTTTTATACAGAGTGCACAAATTGTAGCCACTTCATCAATGTCTCATTATTTTTCTTTTAACAATGCACTGGCAGTGATTAATTTCTGAAGACCAGTAAACAAAAACCTAGCCTTGAAAGTGATTAAAGCTTAGCTGTAAAATATGTGCATGCACACATTAACTAAATACTGTTATTATAAAGTCAAACACTGCTTCAAAAAGGAATGTTCAGATGGAAAGGGGTATGCAACAATAGCAGAAACTGCAATGCAATAGTGTTCCTTAGAGATTTTCATTAACATCAAGTATACACGAATATGACCGATAAAGAAGAATCTTTAGAGAGACATTAAGAGGTTACTATAAGAAGAAATTAATTCTCAGTTAATTTGATACAGCACTGCAATCATGTAAGATGATTTTCACATATGTTTTTGAATCTGTGTTCCAATGAAGTAAATATATTACCCTAGGAATCTATAATGACACTTATTCTTGTAAAAAACAACCCTAAACAGACAGAACTTGTAAGGCTTTGTGTACTTCTTGATTCCCACTCTAAGCTGAATGTATTGAAGTGTGGTACTGTCAATCTCAGTAGTAACAGTAGTACTTGATTAAATGTTATGATTGAAGTACTGAAAAGTATTGTTTTTAAAATCTATAAAACAGCGTCTCTACTATTTCACACCTAGTAATTCAATATTGAACCAAAACTTTATAAAATATAGTGATTGTGAATCCAACATCCCGTTGGATTCAATACTGTCATGAACAAGCTAGAGTTGAAGGATTCTTACTCTGGCAATGCTGCAGGCAATGAAGCATCCAAAATTTAAGACTGAAGAGTGTGAAAATATGAAGAGAAAAGAATACTGGAGATATTTAAGGTGAAATACTTCTTTCAAGTCCCAAAGACAGTATTCTGTAAAAGAAGAAGTTGTGCTGAGAAAGAGAGTGCAGGGAAGAAACACAGCCCACCTCAAAAGGCATAGAGCTGTAGTAGCTTTTTTCTGTTGAAGGGGCCACAGGAAACCTTGTCTTTAAAAGCCCTTGCATAAGTTGTACATAGGGTTGCTATGCAAAAATAATAGGATTTAGCAAATTATGGATTAAATAAACCTAGCTGAAAGCCAAGCTTCTTTTGATTTCTGTTCTCAGTGATCTATATTGTCATGGAGTATAAAATAAATGAAAAATATATAACAACATTTCACTTAAATAGAAGTCAGTATTCCAAAATATAATGAGTCATACACTAACCATAAGAAGAACTACTCCCTCTCTTCTCTCTCTCTTTTCCCCACCCCCACCCCCCACCCCCTTAATCCAAGGATTCAAATTTTTTTTTTTTCTGGTTTGCTTGAATAGACAGTCTTGACATTGAAAATCAAGATGTGAGATTCTGAATGGGCCAGTTATTTTTAAAAATGTGCTCTGTGATAGTGTTAAGAAGGAGATACTTTCTAGTGATGTATATGTAAAAATACAATACAAAAATAAGAATTTGATCTAAACCAAAATTTTTTTTAAAAAAAGGAATTAAATTACACTTACATTTGGATCTTTCATTCCAATCACATTATTGCCATTATTAGTTTCAATGAAAAACATGATTATTTTAAAAAGATTTGAGGAACAGAGAAAAATCATGTCTGAATTTGATAATGTCTCAAAAATTTCAGGTGACTGTACATTATTTAGAATCTTTTGATGAATCTTGTAATTCAGGCAGATATCCAATTGGAGAGTGGTTTCTTTTAAATATATATGTATCCATCAGTACCAGGGACCAAAAGAAACAATAATTTAAAAAATGGATTGGGATAAAACACTTCAATAAGAAGTCTTTGAAGTATGTGGTTACCTTTTCTGCAAAAAAAATCAGTTGGAAAAATCACTTTTGTCAGGTATCGTCCACCCACATCCTTCATTTCTTACAGTATTCTTTGATTTGGAGAGTTTTACTGTATTCCAATAATCAGTTATATAAAGTAATGATTAATTAAGTGACTTCATAATGGAATAAAGTCACTATGTATTAGTCTGAAACTTCATGCAGAAGAGTAAGTTCTAAAATATATGTATGGGTATTTTTTTCAGAACTTCTAGGAATGTAAGATCACAGGAAACATTCAAAGTACTTAGCAACACAGCTGCTCAGGCACAATACACCCACTCATATATTTTACAGAAGGGATTTTTTTTTAATTTCCCCCTCCCATCTCACCCTCTTTAATTTGTTCTAAGATGCAATTAGTTCCAATTAGTCATCATGAGACTTGTTACCATAATGTAAGTCAAAGACTAGAAAACTCCAAAACCATAAGGATTGTATCAAAATGATTCATTGAATATTTTATACCAGTTCCAGTGTAATAGATTTGAACATTCTAGACTGAAATACAGAGATCGGGACTCAGCTTGCTTGTAGAATTGCATAGCTTGAACATCAGGCAGGCTATTACTTTTTTCCAGTGGGAATGAATCTTTTTCTGTAGTCAAAAATTCAATAAAGAACCCCCTAAGGCCATCTATGGCATGTTTATGAGAAGGTATAAGCTCTATCAGAAAGAAAAAAGAAATCTGGAAGTGCCACAAACTCAGGAATATTCTGAATGTGATACTTTTTAGATCATTGATAATGTAAAGGCTGCCTCCTTCATATTGTTCATCCAAACTAGAAATTAGAGGATAATCTGCCATACCCTTTGTAAGAGATGTGGGGCCAGCCTGCTAGCTAATTCTTGTCTTCACTGAGACTGTCCTACAGCCTCTGTTTTTTAGCTGATCTTCAAGGTTTCCATGGTCTAACAGATTTGCAATATTTTGAACTGTGCATTCCTATATTCCTCCAGAGTAGTCTGGGATCATTGTCTTTTTGTCTAATTAGTAGGAATAAATTAATGAGCCTAACTTTCCTCCATAAACTTTGGGCATTCAGGAATTACCTTATGCTATGAATTCCTGAAAGTCCTCATGCCACAGAAACACTATCCTAGCAGTTATCACAGAAAAAAGCAAAGACTCCTCAGATCCTCCAATGGCTTTGTGCTACAATTGCTAGCTTTGCACATTGAAACTGAAGCCATGTTGCCTTGATCTTGCTTCAGGGTCTGTAAAAGCAAATCAGAGCTCCAAGACAAATATCCTTTCCACAATAGACTTGATTTGTGTATCCACAAATCTCCTTATTGTTGGAAAACTGCGTACGTTTCTCAGGAAAAGACAGTAAAATCCCTCTGCATGTTCTATCTGCAAATGGTGATCCATCTCACTAGCACGATTGCACAGTAATGTTCAGTCTGCACCCTAATGAGTCCCAGATCAATGACTGTGACATCCCTGTTTCAATATTGGTGAGTCTGGCCCTCGAATTACTGCTTATTTACACTGTCTTAAACAATGCCACTGTCATAGGACTGGCAACAATCAATATTTCATTAGTAAAACCCTCAGCTTGTTCTGACTGGTCAGGAGACCCAATGGTGTGTGTATTGAAAATACATTATTTTAAATTATCTTTATGATTTTGTACCTTGATTTTTGATCTAGTCAACATAAGGTAACTATACCTTCAATTGCCCCGTTCTTAATGCTTAATCTTCAAGAGTTAAGAGAGCTGCAAACTTTACATGGTATCAAGGAGAGGCACAGTTATATAAGGCATCTTATGCTGCAAGAATAAAATGGAACAGAAATAAATCTTTAAAAAAGCTAAAAAATCTGTGCAGAAAGAAGTCAAATAAATTAGCAAACATTTAAATGCATATCTGCACATTTGTTCAGATATCAACACATAAAACAGAAAGATAAAGATGCAGATCTCAGTAAGTTTTCACTCATAACGTACTCCTGGTTCATTGCTTCCCTGCTTTTCATTCACTATAAGAGTTGCATTTTGGTTTTAGTCTCAGAATATCAAAGTCAATGAAGCTACAACTACTGCTTTTATTTTTAAAAGTCCCTTACAAAAGTTATTATCTACATTACTTTCTTTATGAGTTCCACATTGAAAACTACTTATTCTTCAGCAATATTACCAAAAAACATTTTCAGATTTAGGATTCCTAAACATTGCAGTTTGGAACAAATATATCAATGCCATAATTACTCAAACATATAGAAGTTAATTATTGATTATATATGTGTTATCCAGTGTTTTTAACCTTTTACAGAATAATTTCATTATTGTGGAAAACTCTTGAATTAATTACTATGAAGAATGTGAACTAATACAAGTTTTTTCCTGTGTAAGGTTTCACTAGAAATCATTTATTGCAACTATTCAATACATGTGCTCTGAGTTTAGAACTATGTGTCTTAATTACAAATAATCAAACAAGAAGAAGGTGGCAATTCCCTGAAGTACAATAAAGATGAAAAAATATTATGTATGTGTGTCTGTGGTATGAATTTAGACAATAAAAATTTTTTTTCAGGTTTTTTTTAAAGTACTACTGAAATGAATGTATGACTGAAGTAAACAATTATAAAAATTAAGACATGTACAGAAGCTTTTCTGGTTTTTAGGTCACTACTCAGAGAAAATATGTAACCATCTTTATTTGATTTCTGGGTATAAGAGAGTTTACATTCTTTGTTTAAAATTATAAGCCCAAACAATGATATTCCAAAATGTAGTTGAAAGGCATTTGCATCTGCTGGGATGGGGATTCCACAGTCTTTGATAAAATAAGCTAAAAATGTATGGTTTTAATTCTTCATTCACCTAAGCTATTAAAATTTAAATACTTTCTCAGAAAAAAAAAAATCAAACCAAAAGCTACTGCTTTTCCCCAATCATCAATTTGAAACTTAAGTGAGAAGGTGGGGGGTGATGCATCTTTCTCTAAATTGAAGTAGTTCTACCTTTGTCAGCTATTACTGGATAATCACAAGTGTGGATCTGTTAAGCATGGAACAGAAGTGAGAAAAGGGGCTGTAAGGACTGAATACTCCTAAGGGAGCTTTTGTGACAAATATGAGGAACCCAAAAAACAGAAGAGACTGATTTTACACACCAGTAGTGGTAATATACAGGGTGCGGGAAGGAATAGTAAAAAAATCCTGTGGTAGGAGGTAGCATAGCAAATGTTAAACAGAAGAAAAACATTTATTCTATAATGAGAAAGAGATGCACAATTGCACAAAGAACAAAAGTGTTATGTTGAAAATATGGAAAAAATAATAAGGCAATCATAGAATGTTCTAAACCAATTATTCTTAATGAAAAATGTAATAGACTGTTCTCTGAGAAATTAATGAGAAAAACAGTGAAGTTCAACATCTATTAGGTTTAATTGATACTTTACAATTATTGAAAGGGTAGGCTGTGCGAAGACAAGCCATTAGAAACAGCAATGATATCTGTCCAAAAGCTGTGATTGTATCCTGCTGGAGTAAATAATCTTAAAATGAGAAAACTAAATGAAGATGCTTTAATAAAGACAGCCACTCCCTGTGTATGTGTTTTGTGGAAGACAAGTCAGTTACAATAAAACGTATCCTTTGGAGAGCAAGGAAGCATTCAGCAGTGTAACCTTAATGTTTTGATTTTCTTTTTTTTCAGCAAGGAGTAACACCTGAAGGCATAAGGTAACAAGTCTCCCTTCCCTAAATAATAAAAACTATTTTCCTTACCAGCCAATAATTGAATGAGAATAATTTAAGTGAAATGGATAGCTCTAATTCCTTACCTTGAAAGATCAGCTCTGACACACACTAACAGGATTTGCACATGTATCTCCAAGACTTTTATATACAGCTTAGGTGAAGATAAACAACGAAATATATGTCATTTGAGCGAAGTCATGAATCACATGTAAATGTTGCATTAGTGTCTAACTTCTAACATTATGACATCCTGCCTCCCAACACTGCCCTTGACTAGTATCAGCAGCACAGACACACTGCCAACATTCTCTCTCCTGACATCCAGTCCCCTGACTAGAAGCAGAGGCAAGATGCCACCCATGTTGTTCATGTTAGACACAAATGATTCTCTCAGATCACACTGCTCTTGGCAGAGCCAAAGGTGGCCCAACTTCTACCTGCATTCAGAAAGTTTTGCATGGTTTACTGTTCCTGCCAGATGACCCAGGACATTAAGGATCCCTGGCAGTACAAAAGAGCCATACATCCCTTATGATCCTGTGTTTGTTATTAGTGACCACTATTTGTGTGCATTGTTGCACACTTTCGTACTGCCTCAGTAAAGGTTTGTTTTTTAATGTGTTGTCAGACTCCACTACTGTTCAGCCCACACGGTAAGTGTTAGATCTTTCTTGACAAATAATCCTTTAAAACAAAACCTAATCATAGTAGGCTGGTTGGTGCACTGGGCTGGATTTCATTACAACCTCATGTATAAGACTGTTACATTTGAAATTCCCACACTGATCTGAGAATAGTTTCCCATATTAATCTAAAAGATACTTTACCAGGGAGGATGCAGTTTTTGCTAGGCCTGTTTGGTTGTGTCTTCCATCTGTTTTTTCCTGAATGGTCTCCTATGTTCCTCTTTACATGAAGACTCCAATTTGGGGTTGCCTTTTACACAAGGCATGAGGTAAGATGCATGTTAATTTGCTTGCTTTCCTCAAATCTGAGAATACGAATCAAAGGAGTAAGCAACCACAAGCTGATCATAGATGAGTAACCAGATTTACAAGAACAACGCTTGATGATGAGCTATGGTGTTGCTACTGCAGCTTTTGACTACACCAAAAAGGAAACAGATATGATTTGCTGCATCTTATCTACCATTTCTCTTTAAAATAACAGAGTTAATGTAAAAATTGAAAGGAACAATTTTATTTTGGTGGGAAACATCATACTATTTTCCATTATTTGCTATCATTATTTCCACTATTTATTTCTTATTTACCAGTCAAGCACTGCAATGTCATTTTCAAGTTATTTATAAGGAATATAAACATGATTGGATTCAAACAGCAATAATATGTTTTGGAATAGGACATTTGCTTCAAACATTGTTGGAAATACCTTCAGTTTTAATATTTTTAAAAATAAGCCATCTTAGGTATATTTTTTTCACTAAAATGAGCTTTGCTTATTGAAAGCATGACTCCTTCTGCGTTTATTCCAGAAACATTCTGGGGAAGCACATGCTTGACTGCTCAATATAATACTGTAATTTGACATGTGACCTCAATTGTGTGTGTTTGTGGATACAAGAAGACTTCAGATAAGTCGGCCTTAAATTCATGAAAATATATAAATGGTAGGCATTTGGTACACTTACAATTTGGAACATCATTTAAGAATTATCTACAGTGATATCATATCTTTCCTACCACAGACAATGACGCAATGCTTAACATGGCAGGAAAAACATGTAAGCATATACTTACCTGTTAGCATACAATCAAGCACTCTTCACATTAAAGGGGTTCATGCTGCTCAGATTGCTTGGCTGAACTAGGGTCCAATGAAACAACATTTAAAAAGTCTACAATTTGTTTGTCACACACATAACCTCAATACAGAAGCAAGCATCTAGCAACCAAAGATTTGCCCTTTTTCTTTTTCATGTGATTTATAACTTCAATTATCACTACTCAGTAATGCTTCTCCAAATCAAAAAGTAATGCATGGGGTATGGCAGCTCAGTGGAACAGCCTTCTCCCACATCAGCTTAACTCATTTTCCCCTACACATTGCTGGAAAAGGGGTTCTTGCTTCACAGTTCAAAACTGAGCTGCTAATACTATGATCAGGAGTTTTGAATGATCTTGTAACAGTTTCTGGAGTGCAAGCAGATCAACTCTCCATTTTTGAACAAGTCTATACTGTCTTTGATGCATGAATGTTCTTGTAAATAAATTATAAACTAAATAAATTATAAGATTGCCTATCATATAAAGCCAGTGTCTATTCTCTTCCTTCTCCGTGACCTACTTTTCCCATCTATTTTATAAGCATATTCTACCATAGTTCCTTTCTCTCTTCTGCTCATTTACATTCTATTTGCAGGGTAATTTTTTCAAACACAGACTATTTATTTTAAGACATGTCTCATTTTTCTGTTAAAGTGTACATTTAATATCTGATTTTGTAAGATGCCACCAAAGCATATTGAAAACCCATGGCTACTTTAGCAGGATAATTCTAAAGACTTTAATCAAAAAAATAAAATAGAAATGCAATATATTGTAAGGCCTATAAATATTGGAATTTGAGAATGCATGCCAATATATCTTATAAAAGTAGTGTAAGGCCACCTAATGTATATCTAATTACTCGTTATTTAATTCTGAAAAAAAAGTTTACAGGTTTTAACCATGAATTCCAAATGTACATCAAGTTACAGTGCAACAATAGAAAGCCATTGGGCATCATACAGTCCAAAGATAAGGCAAATATAATATAGAATTAACATAATCAGCACCTATATACTGCAGATTTCATTCCTTTGGGGTTTTATGTCCTTTGTATCAAAGTAACAGAAAGCTATACCTTTGTGATAGAAACTACATTAGTATACAAAATGAGTTATAAAGGAGTAATAAAAATTCACAGGCCAAGTTACTAGAGTTCAATATAGCCCCTCCAAAACTAAGAAATAATTACATCCCACAGGTTATAAACATACACTATCTGTCAACTCATCCCTGCCAAACCATTTTGAGCAACAGAATACAGAAAAAAGTAATTGCAGCTTCATAGGTTATTTTGAAATAAAAACATTTAGCCAAATTTAACATAATGGTTCAAGAGACTATGGTTTGTGTCACTTTACTTTTCTGCATTTCAGAGGGATATTAGATGCCTTCCTTTAACAGACTCTTGTAAATTAAGGCAGCTTTAGAATAAATGTTTTTGTCAAGAAGGAGCGGGTGTATCCAGTTGCATAGACTGTGCGTCTGATAGCCTGTATCCTTATTTTAAATAATGCTTACTGTTTTTATTCAAGGGTATACCAAGCCAATTTTCAGACCCCTAAAAAAGTTTTATTGTTCCAACAATTCATTACATATGAACAACAATATTAATATTTTGCTAAGAAGGATTCATTCATGGGCTAGTGAGATTTGAGTAAAAATTATTAAAATCCTTGTAAGATTTAAAGTGAAAAATGTCTTTCAAGGAAAAAGAAAAAGAAAAGGAAAGAATCTAGAAAAATATAAGAAGTTTTCACTTTTGCAAACATTTTTTTTTTTTAAAACCAGAGCTGGTTTTACATAGTCAGTCCTAATAATTCACACACATCTTTCATTTATCTTGACTATACAGATTTTTCTTCTTTAAAAGTTTATAGTGCTCCAAAGAACAAAAAAGATATTTTAAATATTTCAAATGTTGTGTGTAGCCATGAAATATTTCTTCAGAACTGCCATTTTTGCATAGGGTTGACCTTGTTTTTAACAGCTCCTATGTGCTGGAGAGTTTTCATTGTCTCATAGACAATAAGTTCAAAGACTCTTTCATGTGTCCCTATATAACCTTCCAAAGAAGCCATATAGAGGAGGCATTGTGAACGTCAATCCTATCTACCACTGCAGCATTGCAAAGCATCCTTCCTAACAGCTCATTACAAGATGAAATCGCACTTCTGTGTTGTGTAATGACAATTTACTATAACAAGATGGAAAGAAACTGGAAAGAAACTGGTGTCACTACTTTTTGCTTCATAGCCATAGCCCTTGAAAGCAGAGAAATATAGACAAGAGTTCACTATACTCTGCTTGACACACTCTATACTCTGCAGGCCTGTTTGGTTTTTCCCTTAAAGTTGCTCTACCACTCTGTGCTTCACAGACATTACCTTGTCTCATGGTAGCTGTTCACACAATTGCAGTCTCAATGTTCACAGAACAGTGCACCAAATAATGCTTTGTGTCCAATTAGGTTTCATTAAAGAGCCAAAATCTTATTATTAGGCTTAATTCTTCAAGATAGGTGCAGAACAGCCTATCAGAAACCTCCATGAAGCAGTAGGAGAGGTGTCATTCTTCCACCATCTGAAATAACCCTTGAAAAACATTTGAGGAGACTAAAGAGATGAGGAGTCACTCTAATTCCTCAGATATCCATGTTTCTGCACATTTTCCAATTACCACTAAGTGTAATGGGCTTTAAAACAAAGAGCGGGATATTTCACCCAGCAATGCTGTTAAAGGACTAAGCCTGAACCAATCTAGAGATTATTTTCACTTGGAATGTAAATTTGGCTCTTTTCTTCCTGATTTATTATTAGCCAGTTTTGCACGTGGGCAAGATTTTACTAAATTGCTCTCGTGTATATATATATATGTGTGTGTGTGTGTGTATATATATATAAAAATAAAATTTTTTCTCCTGTTGAAATTAACAGGAAATCTTCCTTTGACAGTCAGGGATTTCCCTGACTGTTGGATAAAGAGAAAGGGATATCAACTTTTTTTTGTTGGGCTCTTTTTTGTTGTTTGTTTTTGAATAATCTTCCAACTTCTTAAAATGGTTTTCATCTTCCATGGCTGGTTTAATAAATGAAATTAAACTTCAATATTTTCATGGATTAACTAAATGGTTTAAAATTGCTTCAACTTCTTTAAAAAACAGAAGTAGTAAGATGTGTTGAACAACTTGCCACATGATATGATAAAAAGAAACTTGCTTACGTACTGAAGAGGGGGCTGTGTTTAAAGAACTGATCTTCCATTGCAGTACTATCCTTGCTGCGCTGCTTATTCTGCTGATCATTATAAAGGCTGTTGCCTCCTGGGTAACAACCATATAAGCTAATTCTTTAATTTTAAATACTGTTTTAAGATAAAGCATACTGATATTTCTGTTTTTCTTTGACTTGGTTTAGTCTTTTTGAGATCCTCATTGTGCTTACACAAAGGTTCCCTGCTTCTAATTTCTTCATTAGTGAGATTCATAAACATTTGTGTAATAGAAGAGTGAGCAAGACATAACCCACAGTTTTTATGAGAATTTTGAAAACTGGCTGATAAATATGAGTCAGCTGCCTACAGTTAAGTGGTAGTAAATAACAGAAAGAACCCAGAGATTTCAGGACCATAATGACATGCTATTGCTTTCAGTTCCTGATTCTTACTACAGTATCTTCTGTACTGTAGATACTTCCTACCTCCATTTGCTGGAATGTTTACTTTTCCAGCTGCTGAAATCTACTAATCACATCAATTGCAAATACTTGCATAAGCATTCAGTCTTGTCCTTTGACACCAAAAATAATCTACAGCAATATGAAAGGTGACCACAGGCTACTATATATAGGAAAGATATATTTCTGTATCTTACTGCAAATGGGGATATTTGGTTTTTTTTCATTTTGCACTCTTTTTTAAGATAGTCTTTAGCTACTTCACCAGTGTGTATGAAGGAGGAAAAGGGTGCAAAATTATGGTAATAACTACTTTAAGGATCTCACACAGAATCATTGCCATAACAGGGAACTCAGCACATATCTGTTTTAACAGCAGGACCTTTGGTGGTCTGCTATATGTGTGAGTAAATTAGTCATACACTAAGCTTTCTGGCCTGCTCCTTATCCCTTCCCATTTTAATACATAAGAGTTTTTCTTTTATCATGGCCTTCCCTTTGGTTCTGTTTCTGCATCCTGTCTTCCACACAAATGAATTGCCAGTATTGATCTACATTGAAAAGTTCCTACATAATGTCACCTCAGTGACCACTGTATTCCCACAATAATAACGAGCTACATTTCCTCAGGAAACATTTTTATACTTAGTGGCAGATAGAAGCTTTAAATACAATACTTTGCAGACTGTGATACTCTTTCATGATGCATTTACAGAACACATACCTGGCTGAAAAATTTTCAAGCTGTATTCCAAGATCTGCAATGTTAAAATATACAACCACTACCCTCTATAAAGTTTCTCAGTTACCATAGCCAGTCTCAAAACTGCTGTTTTAATAACCCAGAAGTCTGAAGGCTTCCTAGTAACCTTTCTAATATTCTATATTCAAAGGGGATTATACTTGCTTATTGTCTGCTTTTCCATATTGTACTGGGGCAACAAGAAAATACTACTGAAAAATTTATCCTCCATGTTACTGTAGACCTAATAGTAGCAAGTAGGTTTGATGACAATTACCAAGAGATACTTGAATGGACACAGTCCATACCAGGTGAAGGACTAAGTGATCAGAAGCAAATGAAAGACCAAAAGAAGGAAATGAGAGACCTGTAGTATAAAATCACTGCCCTAGATATTCCCTGGGTTCCAGATGCTCAGGTATAAATAAATTAAAAAGATAGGTTGAGGTAAAAGATTACGACTTTGCTGAGGGACAGATAATTTGAGAATGCAGAACAGCGAAAGTTTTCAATTTATTCATGAATGTAGCTCCTGTATAATGTATCTGGCTGAGGGAAGAGTCCATTTGGCTCTTAATGAATAGATACTAAGACATGTTGAGCTGACTTAAAGGCCTAAAAGTTGCATGATAGTGAAGAACATAGGACATCCTCATAATATTTCTTCAAGCCCTCTCCCAAAACACCTAGCATAGGTATAGAATGTCTTTATTCATTGCCAATAAGTAAGTAATAAGATCTCACCGTTACAAAATCCTGAGTTATTCTCAAGTAATTTTTTCTAGTTCAGAGCATTGCAGTGCAGCAACCTCTTGCACCACAGACTCGTGAACTGGCATATTGATTCCAGCACTATGGTCCCATGTAATGTCAATAAGATTCATATTTAGTAACTGGAGAAGACCTAACTATTCACAGCAGTTTCTTCAAAAGGTTTCATTTTCTTCTCTCACTTCAGAAGACTGAGGTATTTGTTATTTCCTTGTAAGTACTTGTCACATGAAAGTGACTTCTGTATTCCTTTCATGATGTCTGATTGTTGAGATAGCAGCATACTTAATCACTTCCTGACAATGTCATGTATGTTTCAGTTTCGTAGTATGAGTAGCCATATTTAATGCCACAGCAAGATAACTACATAGAGTGTAAAAATACACGTCAGCATTTTTAAAGCCATGGTCACCCTGCCAGTTTGTTTTGCCTGACAATGTATAGCACCCTTAGAGCCAGAATTTAGATTGAAATTGTTAATTATATGCGTAGTTTGTATAATGAGTTTACAATAATCCCTTTAAGCAAACCTTATTATAAAATTTACACAATGTTTTTTGCCAGCGTGGAAATTAAGCAGAATTGATTAATTATGGATATGGTTAAGAAGTGACATTTTGCTCTAATTCTCTCAATAAGGTAAATTTTCAGTAATTCTGCTACTTAAGTGACTTTTCTGATTTTAATGATTTTCAGAGTTAACATCCCCATTTTAAATCGGTTTAAATTGTCTTTACTTTTAGTAAACGATTAAACAATAATAATAAAAAAAAACAAACGGAAAGTAATCTGAATGCATTTTTCACACACCCACGATAACCTTCCTAACAGAAGATATACGGTTCTGGTTTGCACACAAAAGTTTTCCCAGAGTTCTGTTGCCAATTTTGTTTAATTATCACTTGGCATTTATAGATCCCAGCTGTTACATGACTGCACAACACATGCATTGAACTATTCAGCATAGACAGACCTTATATTATTTTTGTCAGGCAAATGAACAGAGAACTTGGAAATACTAAAAAAAAAAGTAAATTTATAAGTAAATTTACCAAGAAGAGTGAATTGACTAACCTTGAAGAATGATTTTAACTGCTTCATCAGGAAAAAAAAATGATAATTGAAACCAAATCATGTTAGAACTTGAAGCTGTAAAGAAATCAGGCTTCCATGGCAGCCCAATTGGTGTTACAAGAAAGGTTGTATTGTTGCTGGTTGTACTGTATATTTGCCTTGCATAAAGTGTATATAATTTGTCAGGATTATTAATTCAGCATCATTCACTAATACACCATGCAAAATGAGCTGAAAATGGTTCTAAGGACTATTGAAAAGGTTTTAGTGTCGTTCTTCATTAAACAAATTCCCAGAGTTTATTTTGTTACTGAAGGCTCCCCAGATTCTGCCATCCTCAGGATTTTATCAACCTGATCTAAATTCAAGTCTTCTGCTTTGCTGTATATTGTGCTGTTAGTAGACAAGCAGGCTGGATACCTTAGAAATCTGTGTTAAGGAGTTCCCCAACGATGTGTATTACACACAGCACTGTTGTTAAGGGGGTATTTATGGGCTTCTAAGTCAATAACTGAATCCAGGCTCCATATGCCAAATATAACCCTGCACCAGCTGGTTGAAAAGCTGTTTCTCTCCCTCTCAGGGAGAGCTCTGGGTAAAATATTCATGACTTGAAAGGAGGCCTTGTAATTATTGCTTTTATAAATGGAAAAAAATTTAATTCTGTGCTTAAAGGATAAAAGAAACCCTGTAACTTTTTGTTCTCCTTTTTTCTGTACTAGTTCAACTCAGATAGTCATTTAGTAGTTTTATGTTAGTCATGTCACTTGTGTAGAAACAACTTTGTTTTCCTTCCTAATTTGTGAAATAAACACCTGTGTGGAATACAAGTATTTTGATTAGAGTACAAAAAGTGATTATTAGGTATGGGTGAATCTCTAAAGGTTTGTACGGTATTAAGATCTGCAGACACTTCATTAGAAATGTTTAATCTACTAAACCACTATCAACCTGGAGCATAAAAGAGTATGTGTTGGTCTGTGTTCTGAGTGTTTTGAGTTCTCAGTTGCTCAAACAGCAACACATCAACCAACACCAACTATTATTCCACAGAGGCAGATCTGTTTGTGTTCAACGTCAGATGCTAAGATTTGTTGCTTATCTGACCAGCAAAAGCATGAGGTCACTGTAAGGTTTTTATTAATTTTAATGCTTCCTTTTCCTGTTTCCTCTTTAGAAAAGCACCTCATTACATCATTAGAGCATAGGAACTGAATAAAAGCTTTCATAGTGCCTCTCTAGCCAGAAATAATGCAAGGTCACATTACATAGAAATTGTGGAGGCAAGGCAAGGGGCAAGGCAAGAGGCAATTCTGTTATCCTTAACTAAACAAAATAACTTTAAACACCAAAAAGGTCAGTTAAAAACACCCACAGTTTTTGAAAAGGGTATTTATTTTCCTCATATATATAATTGGTGGGGTGTTTCTTTTGTTTGTTTAATTTTTTTTTTAAGTAATGCAAGAGAAAAACAATTATTTGTGGACAAAATAGTTTTAGTTCTGAAAACTGTTGATTCTCCATCTGTGTGTTACATATGTTTTTTGTCAAGAGTTGCAGAATGTCCCTTCTATTCTGTTTGGAAAGCTATCAAATATATTTTCACTAATGAGTCTCAGCAAAGCAAAAATAATTGAAAACTTCAAGAGGCCTAATTTTTATGTAATTTCAAAATTTCCTCAACCCCCAAATCAAATACTTTGCACCAACTAGGTATTAAAAACCAATTGTTCTGGTGTGTTAAAATATCATCAGAGATGTGTATACGGTAAAAACAAAGAAACAAACTGAATATTACATATAAAGATATCCTCTCAGTATTTATCCACCAATTAATGCTTTTCTTTCACTCTTTAAGGGCTTAATGATTTAGTCAGTTTGAAGGCTCCAATCTGAGCTCTAAGTATCACTATTAACAGGCCTCATTTCACTTAGTCACATAAAATGCAATTATATATCGATATTAAATTATATTTATTTCTATTGTGATCTTTGAGCTGAAGTATTAGACATGTTTTAAACTATAAAGCTATATAGGGCTCAATTTGCTTATTATTGAATACAAAGCACACTGACAGAAACGGTATCATTAAATATGCACAAATATCACACAAGCACCTTTTACATTGTGAGGAAATGTTTTTTACCTTTGGGGGAAAAGTAATGCTGTGGTCCATCTGCCTTCTGCATATCCTAGGCTATAGTGTCACCCTGCCTTGCAACCCATCTTAAAAAATAAAGCAACAACCAGCTGCCAAGCCACAGGTTGTGAATGAAAGCGGTTCTAGCCACACCTGCAGCACCTGCGGTAGTTGTGGCAGACAACTGCAGAGCTGCTTCCTTCCAGGTGGCAGGATGTTGCTCCCTTGTCCTACCTGAACTTTCCTGCAGATGTTTTCTAACAGTTTTCAGTTTAAGAGAGACAACGTGGCTAAGATTTACTTTTCACATCACATAGGTGCATTGGCCTGATTTTTCACAGAAATAAATACAATTTCTGTAAATGAAACTTCGTAGCTGGCAGGTCTGAGGTGCTGGTAATAAGCAACTGTGGCAGACGCTTCTTCAATTGGCATAGCTGTAACTGGAAGAGAATGTATGCCGATGGCCTTGTTCATCTGAAATCACATGGGGGAATCTCAAGGAGCCAAAATGGTAGAATTTGGCAAGAGGAAATGATGTAAGCTCCCTGGAAGGTCACAAGGCACCATTATTGAGATAAAATGCTCTTGCCAAAAGGAAACTTCAGTCTCAATTAGAAATGAAGGAAAATTGGTGGATGTGGCAAAAGAGAGGAAGGCACAAAACAACAATGAACAAACAATGAACAA